>NC_081793.1:6785319-7150038 GCF_963082965.1 Carassius carassius
ACTTCCTACAATGGCTGCAGCAATAAGGCTTCTCTTTGGAGTGAATAGTGCGCTGATGTCTCTTCAGATGACAAGATCTCAAAAAGTTACGGCCACATTCACCACATTTATTCATTTCATCGAGACTTGTCTGACCACTCACACCATTACTGCACGTATCAGACAAATCAGCGCAGTCTGACTTTTCTGAGTGATGGATGGGTTGTCCATTTAGGGTTGAAATTTGATCCTGACAGCTTTTGATTACTGGCTCCGTATGGGTTAAAGGAGCTTCATCAGAGGGCGGAAGGCACTGGTCTATGTCTACAGACTCAAGCGGCTGTGTCTGCATGAAGTGTGCATACTCATCGGGATGAGAGCGCTTCACATGAACATGCAGATAAAAAATGGCTGGGAAGGAGTAATGGCAATAAGGACACAGACAGTTCAGACTTGCCTGTTCTTCAGTTGTTCCTGTAAAAAAGAAATCAATTTACTGTAAAGCTAATAGGACATGACAGATAAACAGAAAATGCATTACATTCTCTGCATTTAGCTATCCCTACATCCCAGCCTTTTCCAGCTAGCTTTTTCTTTATTAAAATGACATTGTAAATTGCAAAAATAATAAAAAAAAAAACAGATGTGCCAAACCATTTATTTATTTATTTTTTCTAAATACCTTCTTTGGTGTTCCACAAAAGAAAGTAATGCATACAAGCCTGGAACAGCTGACACACAACAAAAATCAGAACTTGGATGGAGAAAGAAAGCAGAGCTACTGCCTGTCCCTTACTGTACCTCAAATACCATTGAAAGAGGAAAAAGGTGCTTCTCTGTACTAAACCTGCTTTCCTCAGTTACTGTTGTAAATGCTCTCATGTTTTCCTAGTAGTGTCATTTTAGCTACTATCAGACAGTGGAAAGCAATTGGATCAGGAATAATTAAATAGTATCTGGATTAACTGCACATTATGTGACATTAAAGACGCATTCACTCAGATCATTCCATAGCATGAAGATAAAAGAAACTTCGGTAACACTTTCTATGAAGCCTGTATTTATAATACATTAAAAGGGTATTCGTAAGACATTATAATGAATGCATAATGCATTATAAAAAAAAACTATAATATGTTGTATCATCTCATGTATATTCAGAAGAAAAGTTTTAATATATTATAATATTTACTTATTTGTGGTTTTAGCTTTTAAGAGTATGATGATTTATATCACAATGGACACGTTGCATCCACTTTTACGATGGATTATATTTCTCATAGTTATAATGTGTTATAAGTTTCATATCTTGCCATTTTTCAGATGCTACTTAAAGCGGTCAAAGACCACTTATAAGTAGTAATAACATTTTTTTTCTCTCAAATAGCCATAAGATCAGATATCAGATCAGATGAATGTGTAATATAACACATTTGCTTTGAACTATTTTTATTGTAATATCAGTTTGATTATTTTTATGGTACCCTTTAGACAGCTGTTGATAAATAACTGCAACTACATATCAATGATCGCTCATTAGAGTATTAGTATGTCTTCTACTGTAAAATATGCCAACACTTTATGTTGATGGTCAAACAACAGATAAACTGACTATAAGTGTTTTGCAAGTATGTCAACTTATTCTACCATAGTAGATTTTACCATTCTTGAGCATAATAAAACTTGAATGAGAGTTAGTTGCCATGGGGTTCCAAAGTTGCTTATAGTCGACTGATTAAGAGGACCATCAAAATAAAAGGTAACTATATAAAACACTGCATTTTTTTTTCAATTGGAGTATTAAGCTCACATCAATTAACATTAGATCCACAGAAACACTCTAATAACACTCAACATCTAACCACTCACAAGCTGTAGTAAGATACTGTGCAGATCTTAATGTCAAGATATGATACAGTCCATTTTACTGTAAATTAAGTAGATTTAATATAGTGTTCATTGTGTGTTATAAATAATCATACTCTTAAACTTATAATAACCACATATACGTAAGTATTATAATTGTTGTCATGATTATTCATGAATCCATATAACATATAAAAGTTTTTTTTTTTATAATGCATTATGCATTCATTATAATGCCTTAAGAATGCCCTTATAATGTATTATAAATACGAGCTTCATAGAAAGTGTTACCAAAGATTCTACTTGACAATATGAAACAAAGATGCCACAGAGGTAAATAGTTACCTAAAGAAATGCATTTTTTATCCCAGATCTTATCCCAGATGACGCCAAGTCCTTGAGCATATTCCTCAGCATACCAAACTCTAAATTCCTGCCCTGGGCTAATAGGGCGACAACAACGGAACAGAATACGTCCATTTTGCTGGAATGCAACAAGATTCTGCTCCGTCTCACTCCTTGAGCACACCACAAACCTAAAGAGACAAAAGATTGAGAAAAATATCAAACAAATGGGTAAACTACAATCCACAACAAAAGCAAACAGAATTGCTTACTTCATCCAGTTAGAGTGAGTGTCCCTTTCTGCATCTATGTAAGTATACTGATTATTGCCTCTGTAAACCTTGAGAAAAAATGGCATTAATATTTGTTTAGCCAAAAGCTTATATTGAAATTGCTGTTACAACTTTAACAAATAATAAAACGGTAAGATTGACACTCACTACCCAAGAGAAGGCACTATCCATTGCCTTTTCCTGAGAGGTCACCTCTCCATCAAAAGGTCCAAAATGCATCCCCAAAGGCACAGTCTTGCCTTGGTTGAAAACTCCAAGTCCTGCATTAGAGATGCTCGATCGACCGATAACCAAGCCTTGTGGCAGCGTCAGCAGAGCTCTCTGAGGAACGCCCATAGCTGCTGGCGAGTCACATGTGAATAATGGTGGACCATGAACCTCACACTGGTCAATGAAGTGCTGGTGACACATCTCACAATCTGCCAAAAAAGCGAAGAGTAAGACAAAGAGAGGAAATTGCAGACAGAGAAAGTGTAAAACATACAAGACGTTTAAATTATGAGTAATGAGCTGCATATTTAAGTTTGTACATGTTAATTACTCACAGAAATGTTGGTCATTAAACATGCTATCCTCCTGTCCCTCCATCATCACAACAGAGCCTTCTATCTCTAAATTTTGCTCAATGCTTGGTGGAAAATCTGTCAGAAACAGTTGAAAATAGAGTAGATTCACCAGTGTTGCCAGACGTACGATAATTATCGTATTTGTACGATAATTTTTTATCTCTGTACGATCAATAATGAAAAAAATCCCGTAATGTACGATAATTTCAGAGTTTTATGAAAATGTAAATGATGATAGTTGCCGTCATATGGCTTCTTTTCTCATACACGAAATCGGTTGATTACAGACACTCGAAATGCGTTCGTGTGCACCTGAGGGTGTGTTAAGAATGCAGGAGTGCCCTGCTTTAAAGGGAACGAGCACTGTTGTGGTCCATGACAGAAAGAACCCCTTCAACATCTGGCAACACGCAGGATTCCGATGACAGCGGCTCAGATGTGGAGTTAACTGCACCACGCAGCAACAGCTAAATTCCTTCTTCGTTGGACACGACAAAGCAAGTGTTAAAAATCATTTTAATATGTTTTAATATGCGCCGCGACGCAGACAGTCACTGAAAATAAAGGGATGGTATTTTGTCTCACTGCTTCCGTCCAACAATACGCCTTGTTATCTATTGTGGTAATTTGCAGGTCGTGTCAAAATGTTGTTGGTTTAGAATAGATAAATAACTCTTTTGACTCGTGTACGATCATTTTCTTCCAAATACGATAATTTTGAACTTCTGGTACGATACTTGGACATTTCCAATCTGGCAACACTGAGATTCACACAATGTTGTTGTCTTATTAACATGTTAAAGTGCCAACATTACGAAGCAAGTTATGGTGTTATATACATTTTGTTAGACCTAAACCTCGCTTAGAAAAAGAAAAGAATACAGCTAAATTAAGATGTAAAGTTTCAGTAAAACAGCAGAATAACATTGCATTCCTCATTGCACTGGCAAAATTACAAAGTAAAGGTATATTTGCTGTCGTGACACATTCTGGTGACCTTGTTTTAAATGTCAAAACAGCAGTGGCATATATTCACTAAAATCTTTAACCATTCTTTGTTCAAAACACACATATAACACAATTAAGACAAATAAACAAGATATATGCAATTCATGTGTATATGTCGATTTGAGCCGTCTAAAGCTAACATGGTAGGTCTGTAAATAGTTGGCTAACTAACAGTTAACGATACTTCTACTGAATATACAACAACACCCACCCGGACTGTCCGACATTGTTTCACTGAATGCAGTAAGTCGCACCTTTTGGTCCTTAAAAATGTACGCACATTCGGACACGAGGGTTATTATGCAGTCCTGTTGGACGTTCAAGCTTACTAGTTAACGTTAGCTAGCGAACAACAACCCAACTCAGCGCTTCACGAAACAGGAAGTTGTAATTCCTCGGCGTCGTCTGTCTGTGACGCCATCTTCTTCTTCTTTATTTATTTTTTTGGCGCATAACTGTCTAAATGTATAGCGCTACCTACAGTACACTGCTGTTGTGCAGTCATGTTGGCTATTCTGGCGCTGGGTCTCCAGCTCCTCCAAAATTCTGTTAACACTTCCCTGGTTCCCTAAAATCCAGATCAGGTGACAACATTGTTTTTTTCTACAGGTGGTTTTTCCAGCTTACTCACCCATATGTAGCACACTTCGAATTGCACAATGTTCTTGAGGTTTTCATGTAGTTCATGTGTGTTCATGTGGTGCATGTGGTGTTGTGGGTTGGGATGGGTGGAAAGGGTCCTGGATGAGGTTTCAGTGGGGGTTGGGGTAATTGGATTGAGGGCTGAATTCTGGTCTTTTATGTCACAACATAATTGTATCCTGCTCACTGTTATAGCTTCCTATAAGAAATACTCCGAAACATGTGAGCTCTTCCACTTATTTGTTTCATCTCAATGCAGCAGCATTGAGGGCAAACTAATGCATGGTAGCTCGAAGCACAAAAACCATATAGTGCATGACTAAACGTCCTAAAAATCAGTGCCTCTCATGCTGTTTAATAAACTTGAGAAATAGGGCAGAAAAGGGCCAACGAAAGGACGGCCGTCAGGGTAAAGAAGCCAAGGGGTCTTTTCCATTCTTTTTTCATTCAGTGTTATGTCAAAGTAAGATATTTTCCTTTGACCAACAAAAGATCCAATTAAGTTTTTGTCAATTATTTTAATATTATTATTAGATTTTTTTTATTATTTGTAACTTGATTATATTATACCATATTTGCATTTGGCATAATCTTTGGGGTTTTTAGGCAAACCGTTTTTAACACTGTGTGTTACTGTAAATATTCTTCATGACCAAGAGAGGGAGCCCCAAGCTTGTTGCATATGTGGATTTATGGTTGTGTGCAGGTTCTTGGACATGCCGAGATTTATGAATTTATGCTGCATGTTATTCTAAACAAGTGGATGACCATGAAATAATGATAGATTACAATGTGCAGTGTGTAACTCACAGTAAACCTCAAAAACAGAAATAACAACAGAACATTTGTATGCAAAGTCTCCAGATTTTCGTGTGTGTACGTCGCGTGCATACAGGCCCGTGCACAGACAAAGAGACAGCACACCCTGTAATAATTTTTAGACATTATTGTAGATGTTTGGATAAGAGTGGGGTTTCTGAGCCTCCTTCTGCCTTATATTCAATGGAAGTAGGGGATAGTGGGGTAAGTTGAGCCAGTGGGTAAGTTGTCCAACCCCCTGTATCTTAGAAACTGTACATTTTAACTGTAATGTGAGCATGTATTTTGGAACCACCAATAATTTCTGCCATACTGTGAAAAGAGAAACACATGAGAGGAGTGGAAGGCACCCATTTATTTTGGAAACTGATGATTTGGTTACATCTAAGCAAATTTATCCAGATTTAAAAATATTTATGATACATATAGGTGATTTAGTAACATACAAAACCATGCAAATCATTTAGCTAAATATTAGCCTGAACTGGTAACCAACAGTAGCTATTTTTATCCAAAATGGCAGCTATAGGGCAAAGTGAGCCATATATTGTGGGGTAAATTGAGTCAGTTTTTTAACTTATCACATCATAAGGCACCGTAGTTAAGTTAAATATCTGAACTATAAACTGTTTTTTTAATGTGATATTACTGGTTTAGTTTATCATATATACATATTATTTGAGGTTTATTTGAAAGGGACAGTGTAGTGCACAAAATCTTTCTCTGATAAGAAAATGCTTTTCATCATATTATAATCAGACATATCTTTCCACCTGTAGTCCCTAATGGCCAAGAAATTTTGTCTGTTTTTAGAAAGGCTACAAATTTGGTGTTCAACATAAGTTTTTAACAGCTAAATATTCTACATCATGTTTGCAATGTTGAACAGCCTTCTCTCTGTGTCTGTTGTAAATAATCACCAACAGAATTACAAAAACAAACTACCAAATTACTAATTCAGTGAATCATCCAGTGACTGTAATGTGGATTGTAAACCTGTTAATGGAACGACATTGGGAACTGTGGTCTCCACTCTCCAGAGAGCAGCACACAGATCGTGAGTGATGCTGCAGACTCGCGCGGAATCTGCGGAACTTTAGCGGAGCGGTAACAGACCGCTTTTAGCTGGGGTGATGGGGGGGATTGGTGAGAGGGGCAAATCAGCCGATGAGAGCAAAGACGGCCACCCCCCGTGCATAGCCCACACACGAACACACACACACACACACACACACACACACACACACACACACACACACACACACTCATTTCCATTACAGCTTAATACATGTTAATAAATGTATTTTTAAATAGCTAATCACCTAAGTATTTTTAAAACATGCATGGGGCGTCTCAGTAACCTTTAGGAACCTGTGTGCCACCCTGCCCAGTTCTTTGTTTGCCTTTCTGAAACCATCATGGGAAAGTGTTACCCTCATGCTGAAAGGGCAACAGGATAAAACATTGTTTACTTACTTTTTACATTCCAGCAGACTGTATGTACAGTGGAAGGATGATTGTAAAAGTGAGATATAAATGTTCTACCCAAATGTTTTAAACATAACATTGTATGTGAAAAACTTCATATGAAGGCCTTATGTTCTTGAATTTAAGTGTATAGTTTCCAGCAATAAACTAGATATGACCTTTTGAGTCATGAGTCCTTTTAGATAATAATCGTTTTAAAAGGCAATACTTTAATGTAGCTACTCAATGTCTATTCATTTCTGCATTTTAAACGGATTTTTAAAATTTTTGAAAACCAGGAGCAGAAAGAAGGATTATATAGGCTACTGTTTTACAAAATATAACCAATACTATCTATGCATTATAATATGAACTGTCTACCAGCAATGTGCATGCTTTATTTCTCATTAGCATATTAAACTTCATACTGCCTTTGCACAATGGTTTTTGAATAAAGCAGGATGCAGAAAACAGATGACACATTGCTTTAAGGATCACATGTTAACAAGTGATTATCTGATTATCTGCGATTATCTGTCTTTCATTTAACAGATCCATCCTTCAGCAAAGGAAAAACTGACTTTGGGTCTAAAACTGCTGGCCTGGCACTGCTGTAGTTAAACTGTTAAGAAAATATAAACTGTGCAGTAGGACTCATGAAGTGGATCTGCATTGTCAAGATCCCGCATATAATCACACAGATTCACATAGTTAATAATAATAATAATAATAATAATAATAATAATAATGACAAACTGATAAATAATAATCATCCGCTTTTTAGACTTTTTGTCTTAGCAAGCTAGCCAATAAAATGTATTTACTATTTATTAATATGTTTATACCCCTCTATCTGCACAGTCTTATAATATATTGTAGCCTCTATTTGGTTTTTAAAAAAAATGCCTTTTATTTTGTGAAATTGTCAAAAAATGTAAGTGCTTTAAGAACAGTCATTAGAATGCATTAATAAATACCAATTGACAATGATCATGAAAGAATACATAGAAAAGTGTAGATGTAATTATAACCCAGTTTCAGTGAAATATCCTCACAATCCTCTATGATGTCCATTAAAGTCCATTAATATATGTGTATATTTTGGTGTAATTGAATGGTTGTTTCTCTCTGCTGTTGATGAGGCTGTGCAACAGAATTTAGAGTTACGACATGTCTCTTCCAGTTTCTAATGTAAAAACAATTGTTTATGAAGGCTAAGACTAGCAAAAATGGACAGTATGTGAGCCATTCACAGTGTTTTTGTTGTGACTTGGTAACTTTATGTACAAAAACAAAATAAATTTAATTACATTTCAAAAATTTAAATTTATCCATCCATCCATCCATCCATCTTCTTCCGCTTATCCGGGGCCGGGTCGCGGGGGCAGCAGTCTAAGCAGAGAACCCCAGACTTCCCTCTCCCTAGACACTTCCTCCAGCTCTTCTGGGGGGACACCGAGGCGTTCCCAGGCCAGCCGGGAGACATAGTCTCTCCAGCGTGTCCTAGGTCTTCCCCGGGGTCTCCTCCCAGTGGGACGCGCCCGGAACACCTTCCCGGGAAGTGTCCAGGAGGCATCCGGAACAGATGCCCGAGCCACCTCAGCTGACCCCTCTCGATGTGGAGGAGCAGCGGCTCTACTCTGAGCTCCTCCCAGGTGACTGAGCTTCTCACCCTATCTCTAAGGGATCGCCCAGCCACCCTGCGGAGAAAGCTCATTTTGGCCGCCTGTATCCGGGATCTTGTCCTTTCGGTCATGACCCAAAGCTCATGACCATAGGTGAGAGTAGGAACGTAGATTGACAGGTAAATCGAGAGCTTCGCCTTGCGGCTCAGCTCTTTCTTCACCACGACAGACCGGTACATCGACCGCATTACTGCAGAAGCTGCACCGATCCGTCTGTCAATCTCCCGTTCCATCCCATCCTTTCGGATTTGGAGGTGCTGATTCTCATCCCAGCCGCTTCACACTCGGCTGCAAACCGTCCCAGTGCATGCTGAAGGTCCTGGCTTGATGAGGCCAACACGACAACATCATCTGCAAAGAGCAGAGACGAAATCGTGTCGTCACCAAACCTGACCCACTCCGGCCCCTGGCTGCGCCTAGAAATTCTGTCCATAAAAATCATGAACAGAACCGGCGACAAAGGGCAGCCCTGCCGGAGTCCAACATGCACCGGGAACAAGTCTGACTTACTGCTGGCAATACGAACCAAGCTCCTGCTCCGGTCGTACAGGGACCGGATAGCCCTTAGCAAAGGGCCCCAGACCCCATACTCCCGGAGCACCATCCACAGGCCGCCGCGAGGGACACAGTCGAATGCCTTCTCCAAATCCACAAAGCACATGTGGACTGGTTGGGCAAACTCCCATGAACCCTCCAGCACCCTGTAGAGGGTATAGAGCTGGTCCAGTGTTCCACGGCCTGGACGAAAACCACACTGTTCCTCCTGAATCCGAGGTTCTACTATCGGCCGGATTCTCCTCTCCAGTACCCTGGCATAGACTTTCCCAGGGAGGCTGAGAAGTGTGATCCCCCTGTAGTTGGAACACACCCTCCGGTCCCCCTTCTTAAAAAGAGGGACCACCACCCCGGTCTGCCATCCCAGAGGCACCGTCCCCGACTGCCACGCGATGCTGCAGAGGCGTGTCAGCCAAGACAGCCCCACAACATCCAGAGACTTGAGGTACTCAGGGCGGATCTCATCCACCCCCGGTGCCTTGCCACCGAGGAGTTTCTTGACTACCTCGGTGACTTCAGCTTGGGTGATGGACGAGTCCACATCTGAGCCCTCAGCCTCTGCTTCCTCAATGGAAGACGTGACAGCGGGATTGAGGAGATTGTGGCTGCGCCATTCTCAAGCCTGCCCGCCTCACTCTAGGCCTCCAGCCTCCGCTTACTCAAGGCCGTGGTGTGTGACGCTGTTTCGTTGAGAAAGCAAAACTACTTTGTTTGACCTTCCAAAAGAGGACACGGATAGAAATCATGTTTATATCACGTTTATAATGAGTTTTATGTTTATGTTTCGTCGCTCCGGCCGGACAGGGCATCACAATATGTTAAGGGGCATAACATATCCGTCACACGCTTGAGGTATTCGGCCAATCACAATGCACTGGATAGCTGGCCAATCAGAGCACACCTCACTTTTCAATGACCAATGAGCCTTGTAAAAATCAACACGTTTCAGAAGGCAGGGCATAATGTGTTTTTTTAACCTTAAACCACATAAACACATTTAATCACAGAGCATGCAAGGTAATGCAGTTAGTAATGCAGCACACACACACACACACACACACACAAATGCAAACATCTTGTTTCATTAAGTCCATAAGTGCTCCAGCAGGCCACAGATCTATCAGAATTAACAACAGCCCACCCACACACAGGTCATCCTTTTAAGTAACTGTCTGATTTAGATTAAGTGTGTGAGACAGAGAAAGAGAAAGAATACAGGCGGGTGAAATAAATGAAAGATTACTTTCATCAGTCTAAAGGCTGAATTTTTTTCTCTGTTGTCTAAACAAAATTACAGTAAATGTAGTAGAAAAAAATAGCCTCTTGGTTTAGATGCGAAGCTTAATTAATTTACTAATATTAAACAATATTGCAATATGCCTGTCAAGCCAGCATGTGGCAGCTATTATTTACACAATAAGTCGTGTTTTAGCATGGGGGAGACACCAGGGTTTTTTTTCCATAGATTAACCTTTAAACTGGACAGACACCACCGGTTTAATGTTATACCACTGAGAAAAATCAACTGAAGCTCTTATAAACAATACATGCATTTGCACCCTCTATTAATGTTTATTTTTCATTTCAAAACCTATAACGTTATTTTATTAGATGACAAAAGGAGTTTTAGAATACACTTGCTAACTGTCATGTATATAGTATAGGCAAACATCAGCTATATATTTTTACAGTTGACATTACTGACATTACTCCCCCCTCCCGGAAGGCGCGTCCTCAGAACATCCAACGGGGAAGAGGGCTGGTACCCATTCTGAAACACATGGTAAATCAGGCAGTTCGGTGCATAAGGAAACACATGGGGAAGAAATCACACACAAAACATGGAACTGCGTCTGATAATAATGTTAAAAATAAATAAATAAAATAAATCTTAAACTCAAGATAATAGAATTATAATAATTTGCAACCAGATATTCTGTTATTTAATCAGATTTTCAGTGCATCCACTTATTTGATTTTCAGTTCAGGACCTTATTTGATTCTTGGATTCTAATTTAATAATTACTTTTATTAATTCATTAATAATTACAGTCCTCCTGGGATTTGTCCAAATTATGACAGAATTACATTTGCAGTTTTGTCACATGGAAAATATCAGAATAAAGTGTCATGGCAACATTGTAAATGGACAATGAACAAGTAGTTCACGGAAGTTAAAGGGGTCATATGATGCAATTTCAAGTTTTATGTTTACGCGGCGCGATACGCAAAAAGACAGTATAAGTCATTATAGTCAGTTTATGTCCCCACTCATGCAACAAATGCCTCATTTGTAATCAGTGTTGGGGAGTAACTAGTTACATGTAACGGCGTTACGTAATTTAATTACAAAATTATTGTAACTGTAATTAGTTACAGTTACTACGAAAAAATGAGTAATTAAATTACAGTTACTTATGAAATTTTTAACGATTACAAAGGGGATTACATTTGAATATTTACACGCATCCACATACAGATTTAACTGATTTCTTTCCCAAATTGCACTGACTATTCTGAGACATACCACCCTAATAATTTCCGGAATGCGGAAACACAGTCTGGTTCGTAGAATCCAGTCATAAAAACGGAATGCCTAACGCGGACGGAATATGCCACATTTTGGATGACTAAATCAAAAGTAGGTCAGTAGCCTACACTTGAATCAAAACATGACATGGACTAGTGTCTGTGAATATTAAGCCCCAAAAATGCAATATATGACTTGCACGTTCTGCGTGTCTGTGGAAATCAGGCGCGGACTGGACACCGGGAGAACCGGGACAATTCCCGGTGACCTGGCAGCCGATTTTGCCCCATTATTTAATATCATTATTGTATAATTGCCTGCCGAATGTACTAAAGCGATCATTTGCGAATCCGCCATTTGATAATTAAATCTCTAATAAATCATGAATTGTTAGTCATGACTCGCGCGCTCTCCGCGCCTCCGCCAAACGGTTTGGATCAGACTCAGAGTAATCAATGCGAGAGAGAGAGAGAGAGAGAGAGAGAGAGAGAGAGAGAGAGAGAGAGAGAGAGAGAGAGAGAGAGAGAGAGAGAATAGAGTGGACTGCTGGAGCAGAGAAGCAGAACTACTGTTCAGGGTTTCAGGTCAGTTTCATCTGTAAAGATGCTTTTTTTGTCTTTGTTTTTTTATTTATTTAATCAAGCAGCAGCACGTTGCTCATCAGTCATTACTCAAAATACTATATAAAGGACATCATTATTATTATCTGTTGTAATGATACAGTAGTAATTTAGCTGAAAATAATTCAGATTTTTTTTTATAGGTTTAGTGGGAGCTACGACAGACAACACAACCCTTACGAAAATTAACGTTTTAATATTTAACTATAAATCCAGAGAAAATGGTTACTATTGTTTAACTGTGATAACCAAAAATATAAAATTATTTTACAAATGTATTTATTTAAAAATAAATACAAATCCATTTGCAAAAAAAAAAAAAATTACTCAAGGTTATTTTACTTTTATATAGGCTAATAAAAGCATGGTTAATTTTTGTAAGGGAAAAATATGGATTATATATAGGATTTTTCTATAAAGATATTGTAGTATTGTTGAGAGTATTGTATTATAAAGTATAGTTTTGTTCAATCTTGAGTATTAAAGTCATGAGAGAGATGGATAACAGGGCAAAATAAAGAGACTGAAGAGAAAAATGGAAGTGAAGGTGCAGTTCAGGAGAGAACTTTTAATTATTTTGCATGTCCCCAAATTAAAGATTTAAAATAGATAAAAAATAGTTTTGTCCATGAATTTGTTTGTATGAGTTTGAATTTTCCAGTCTGATTTTTTTTCCCAGTCCGCCCCTCCTGTAAATTAATGGCAAAGACATGGTTTCATTTACTACACATTGGCCTACTGAAGCTCGCAGTGTTTTCAACCTCTGCCATCTCAATATAGGAGTACACGAGCACATAAACATAATTTCTAGAACTGCTCTGTGTCACTTCATGTGCATTTTACTTATTTTGAGAAAACTATCATCATATACAAAGAGACAGCAGTTTAAAAGAAACACCAATGTTTAGGATTTTATTACACAGAATAAGTCACATGCTTATTAGATAACTGTATTTAAGTTTATGTATATGCTTTTATTTATTATTATTTAATTTTCACAAATTTACAAAAGTAATCAAAAAGTACTCAAAAGTAATTAGTTACATTACTTTAATAAAGTAATTGAAAAAGTTACAGTACTATTACATTTTAAACAGGGTAACTTGTAATCTGTAACCTATTACATTTCCAAAGTAACCTTCCCAACACTGTTTGTAATGTGTTTTATTGTTTTTGTCTTGACACACCGGGACACGGCATCACAGTATGGTTAGGGGAGTAACATTTCCATCACACACTTGAGGTATTCGGTCAATCACAATGCACTAGATAGCTGGCCAATCAGAGCACACCTCGCTTTTCAGAAGGATGAGTTTTGTAAAAATCTACGTGTTTCAGAAAGGCAGAGCATAGAGGAGAAACTATAATGTACAGTTTTTTTACCTTAAACCACACAAACACATTGCATTACACCAAATACACAAAATAGTGTCCTTTTTAGCAACGTTATATGACCCTTTCACAGTTATGTGGAATCTCTAATTTCCTTGTAGCCTAGCATTAACCATGATTTTACTGTAGTAAAAGTGTAGCAACCATGTTTTTTGGCATATTGATTAACATTTGTATAATCACAGTTTTACTACAAATACATTGGTTAGAATTAATTTTTGATAAGTTACTAATTTGATGTTGTTTGTATATATGATTCAGTGATTTGTTTGGTAAAATAAAGTTTCTAAAACTCTCTCTCTCTCTCTCTCTCTCATTATCATTAAAATACCTTTTCATTTTTAAAATAATTTCAAACATCAGTTTTCAATGTTTTATCTTTAAAATATCAAAACATTATTTATCCATTTGTAACTGCAGGTTAAAGTATTCCATGTTCCACAGAGGCAGAGCTGCATTAAACAGTGTGTAAAAACATCTAAATGGCTCTTCAGATGCAGCTTCTGTTTTCTCTGCATTTTCAAAGATCAATTTTGTTGATACTGATTGCATTTGCTTGGTAACAGCCCAAATGCAAGTAATTTGACCTAAAAGATGGTGCACACTTTTAGAAACAATGGTGTAAAGGTAAAAAGAAAAAAATCAGGAGTCAGCTGTCAGCACAATTAGAAATAAGACATCAGCAAAATAGTCTAATTATCGTTATCGATAAAATCCCAGAAATCACAGAGATATAACTTTTTGTCTATATTGCAAACACTTAATTTTTTTTCTTTATTTTAATGTGCCACCCCAAAATTTACTGTGCCCCCATCCGGCCACCCCTGTTAAAATTTTCTGGGGGCGCCACTGGTTGTAGGGGTGTACTGTGAATAGGAGAGTTTTATTTTTTGTAATAAAAGTCAACTCTCTCTCTCTCTCTCTCTCTCTCTCTCTCTCTCTCTCTCTCTCTCTCTCTCTCTCTCTCTCTCTCTCTCTCTCTGTCATTTTCTGTCCGCGTCCGAACGCGTCCACGACTCGCGCTGCGTGCTGATCTCCAGCACTAAACCAGAAGGAATATTTGCGCAAATGACAATGAACTCCCTTCTCGACAGCAAACACGCGAAGGCGAATGCAGAGAAGAGAGGAGATCTCAGAAGACAGAGATGAGAAATGTGAGTCTGGCTTGTATTTGAATGAGAAGTGCACTGAACGCACGCTACTTTCCAACGCGTTTAAATGAGGAAATAAGACATTTGACAGCTCTACAATAAGCTTTAATCAATCTATAGGTGTTTGATGAAGTTGAAGATAAAGCCTCTAGAGAATGAAGAACATGTAGCATATAACTAACTAAAAGACGCGTGTAACTCTTGTAAAACACGGCATATTTATATGTATTTAAATATTAAAATAGTACGTACATTAAGGTTGAAATAAGATATGTTTTTACATTATTTGTTCTTATTATTCAATACACTACCAAAAGTGAAAATGTACAGTCGTCAACTTGAGGAGTCATCTGTACCCATGCTTAAAAAGTAGTTAACGTAGTCAGATTGATTTTTTAATTTAATAAAATGTATTATAAGGTCGTTTAGATGTTAAAACATGAAGCACAAAAAAAACGGAATAGTTAGTGTGGATAATAACTACTTTATTTAATTATACATAACCTAACTATATGTCATACAGTTCAGTGATATTATGTGGAGACACCAAGTTCATAAAATCTGCTCTTTATAAATTACTTTATTTGTGTATTCACCTTTAGACCTTCAAGATAATAGTAAAGAGTTTGTGCATCATAGCGATGTTGTGTGATTTATGATTACTGGCCATTTCTGTAGATCATTTCTATAGATTGGCCGTTTCATTAGATTATTTTTTAGATTACTGATTTATTATTATTATTATTATTATTATTATTTGTAACTCAGATAATTGAATACTGGTTGGCAGTAGGGTCTCCATATAATACACTGCCAGCTGTCAGGAGCACTCAGACATTGTTTGAAATGAACTATTAAACAAGACTAGAGATGAGGAAGCACAACAGTTTGTAGAATAAGAACTGTTTCTCAGGAGTAAAACTTGATGGATGTGATGGATTCAGAAGACTAATTATGGATTATGGATTCATAAGACTAACTAAACCAAATGATGAGCTACCTCAAAAATATTTTGTGTGCATCAAACAGCTATTGTAACCTGTTTTTTCCCCCCACAATTCTCTGTTCTCTCAGAGAACACCCACTCACATTTTACATTTACACTATGTACAGTACTGTACACTGTAAAATGAACAGTTACCCTAGATAGCTATTTCTACTTAATCTGACACCGAAAATTGCTTTACATTTTAATGTAACATATGTCATTCAGTCCTGTTTAATACAGTTAGACATTTGAATATTGACACTTTTGTGAAATATTACCATTGGAAAAAAGGGGTTTACAGTCTTCAACTAAAGAGTAAAATGCTGGATTAAATACAACCAAGTGCTGGGTAAAGTATGGACAAACCCAGGGATTGGGTTGTTTTCAACCAACAGTTGGGTTAAAAGTTTAACCCAACCTTCTGACAGTAACCCAACCACTGGGTCAAAACAGCCCAATCACTGGGTTTGTCCATATTTTACCCATCACTGGTTTATATTTAACCCAGCATTTTTTAGAGTGGACATTTACAGTAGCCTACTTGGAGAGTCAACATTATTTTAAATGGTGAAAAACGTGTTCCTTTGAGCAAACCAGTAGTCCAGTTTAGCCAAAGATGTCGATAAAACATCACTTAGCGTTCATCTCTTAATGTTAGAGCTATCCAGAGTCAGTCATCTACCAGGCTTTCTCATCCTATAATGCTTATTACATTCAGCATGAGCAACAAAGATAACAGTTTAATAAAATGGCAAAGTGGCAATTATCATCTGAGTCAAGTTCCATCTAATGACACGTCATTCAATACAGTCCAGTTCAGCTCTGTCAAAGCTTCTTCCCTCCATTCCCATCCCCACTTTAATGTATATTTCATTCTCTTCATCATAATTTGTATTCTTGTTTGAGAGTCTGGACACAAATCTTATGGCAGTTCACTGAAAAGTCATAGCAGTAGAATTCAGGAGTTGCCGAAGACATAAATATCTGTGTACATGGCCAATCATACAAATCGCATGCATTTCCATGCTGTTTTGTGGTGATTAGTGCTGGTTCGGTGGTTTGTTGGCCAACTGGAATAATGCTACAAACTAGTTAAGAAGTGTGGTGGGTAAAACAGCACACCAGCATCCCATGTTGCCAGCAAGAATCCAACTCTTCAATCAGGCCGAAGTAGAAATTGTCATATCATAAATTATATCAAGAATGTGTCTGTAATTTGTGATATCTTTATGGTAATAGCATTTACATCACTAATCACAGCATTTTGTTTTCACAAATTAAACTGGTTTGTTGGCCTTTCATCGCAGGGGCAGGGTCACATCGGTTTTCTCCCCCAAAATCTTCTGTCCTGAACCTTTTAACCTCATTTTTCCTCCTTCTCTTCTTTCTTCTCTTCTGTAATGTTAGACCTGCTCCTCAGATTCTCTTGTTTCCTCTCTTGTTCTCTCTGTTGAATCATGTTAACATCCTGTGTGGTTTATCTTCACCCCCTGCATGCTTCCATCTCACGTCTTGTTACACCCTTTATTCTGTCTATCTCTGTCCACTGAGCTGCCATTGAGCTATCATAGAAATTTCGCCTATCTCTCTCAGCTGTATTTCTCTGCCGATCTGTGTTTAAGGTCTTTGTTGTCCTCATCTTTCACTGTCTGTCTGTCTCTCCTTATGTGTTCGGCCTACACTATCACTTGCGAAAATGTCATGACAGAACCCTGTTGTGTATTCATGAGTGGTACAGCTTTTCCAGGAGGTCTGTGACTCTTATCTAACCTATCTTCCATCACTTTGCTCATCTTTAGGTCACCCTTTCGTGCTTTAATAAAGAAAACTTTATGCTACAGCAAGGCTAAAATGACTTTTCTTTTAAACCTTGGTAAATAACTGTCTTGGTTTGGTTTTTGGCAGGGGAAGACTTTGGTCACTGAAGCATGAAAGCTGAGCTAATGTCTTTCTTTCTCCCTCTCTCTCCCTTCTTCAGCCTTCAGATCTATTTGCCTGCCATTTCAGCTGCTTTTGTAGTCTAGAGCGTCTTATTCCCTCTCCCTTCAACAAACAGTCCCTGCTTTAGGAGACTCCCACTTGTTATGTGATACTAGGAGGAACTTAGAGATCGATTTCATTTTTAATCTGTGTAAGTGGACAGTGGCGGATTCGCTGCCATTTGTCAACTACAAACCCAGTTGACTTTTGTTACTGGAGATTTCAGAATTATAGGTATTGAGAGGTGATGCAATACATAAACAGAGAACCAGTGATTTTTATATTGGTGGATACTGCAGGCTTGTGCAGAGTTGAAATAAGTTTTTCTTACAATGGTTAAGGTTGGAAATTATTGCAGCTATCAAGGCAGCTTCCTTGTTGTATGTTGCCTTGAAGATTTGTAAGAGAATAGCTGCTTCTTATATGCTGCTGATATATTAATGAGCTAAGGTGGCTAAGCTATTTTTAGAAAATTAATAAAGAAAAGTGTGAATTACAAAACAAGCTGTTGTTCATCTTTACTTGCACTAACAAGACCAAGCTACATCTTAAGTGAAATTATTATTATGGATTACTGACCAGTGACCACAACATTGGTGGGATTAAATATCCAAAATGGCAACCACAGTTCAGATAGCAGGCAGTAATCCTTACCTGCCTTGTCTTCTACTGTATATCATTTGGGCTGATGTCTTTTCCTTCTGCAATATTTAGAATGACCAATGTTTGTGTTATAAGTAAATTAAATATAAACATTCAAATTAAGATTTATTTGGGCATAAAGAGCATATGTTTCACTTTGCAAGTCTGATATGTGCAAATGTCAGTCTGAAAAATCACTGAAACTGTCCATTCCATTAACAATTCAACTTAATTGAAATAAGAAATTTCCTGAATATTTCTCCTGTGAACCCCAGGAGACCTTCAGATAAAAGAGTACTTTTTGCGAAACCATGGAAGTCCACTCTCACAGCTAAATATTTTTACCACGATATACTGTATCATACTTATGCATATACATAGACTCTATAACTTGTGAGTTGTCTTGTCACAATTCCAGAAGAAGGCAAGGAATCACCTGCCTCTCTAAATTGTTCTGAAGTGTAAAGTAGCATTCTTTACCTGAGCCTCTATGGTTAGATAATTTGGATATAATATATAAAATAGTTCTTATATGACAGAAGAAAACTGACTGTATTTACAATCGGTCAATTCATTTGTTTTACATGAGGATCGAGAAGCCCCACATTCCATCTGTGTAATCATGAACGAGATACATCGGTGGAGAAAATGTGAGAAGTGTAAAGGCCTTGATATAATTAGTTTTGGGGGATTTTTATTTATTTATTTTTTTTGAAAAGGCTGTGTGACAATACTGTTTTTGAACATTCTAATAGCCATGCGCTGCTGGAGGCAGAGTGTAGATTGAGTATGTAAATAGCTCTGCTCACATGTATATCCTATATAGTACAACGCATGTATCTCCTCAGCCATAATCTATTCAATAACAAAGAAAAAGTACAAGAACAAACGATGTGGGTAGTATGTCCACTTCATGAAAACAGAAAGAATAATGGCGAGTTTGCCCTTTTTATTCAACAAATGTGGAGCACAGATGAAGAAGTGCATTTTTCGTACCATTTGGATTGACGATCTATTTTTTTTTCTTTGTTTGAAGATCTCTTGAAGAGGGTATTCATGTTGCTCGTAACATCAAGTAAGGTGGAGTTCTAGAACACACCCACCGATTGCGTAATTGCCACCGACCAATGGTAGCTCAAAGTTGTTTAGGAGCCAAAACAAACTCCCCCAGAAAGTTTGTTTTGGTAAGCTGTTGAAACTACTGAAACAAACTCAAAATGAACTTTGTTTCGAGCTTATTTTGTTTGAAATGACCTCATATCAGTTCGTTCTTCAATTTAATTTGAATTGTATCGGGGCCTTAAATAGGACCAGAAACTACAAGGCAAAGTTATTGGGTCTTTGAAATTAAATTAAATTAAATTAAATTAAATTAAATTAAATTAAATTAAATTAAATTAAATTAAATTAAATTAAATTAAATTAAATTAAATTAAATTAAATTAAATTAAATTAAATTAAATTAAATTAAATTAAATTAAATGTCAACATGGTATTATAACTATTTTTAATGTTCTGACTATTTAAAATTTCTTCTTGGAGAAGCATCTTATTCACATGCTTTGTCTTTTTTTTTTTCATTCTTGGGGTTCATTAATGCCTGTACCAAAGTTGTGAATTAGGCCAGCATAGCAGGGATATAAATCAACCAACACTTTTGAGGAAGTACCACTTTTTTACGTCATCAGCGTGAATGGATAATCTTTGAAATTTTCTAGTTTTTTTTTTTGTAAGAGCATTGATTTGCGTCTAGCAAAAAAAATAAAAAAAATAAATTAATTAATTAATCCAGCATGGAAATAATAATAGCTACAACTCCACTGCTTTGAGCATAAAGCACACTAGGTTCCATTAGGAAATTAAATTTGAAAGGTTAAGGCATCAGTCTGCTTATTAATTTGAATTTTTGTGCTGTATGGGTTTGTAATTTTTGCATGCATGGTTCTGTGTACGTGTATTTATGTCTATGTATACTACACATAGACACTCGAAGACAGATGTAAGGGATGTAATTAATTGCAAGTTAATCAGGGACAATCAAAACAGGCTATGTACAAATCCTTAAATCACAAGAGACTGCTGAGGCATTGTTGCAAGAGATGGCAAGAAAAATTAATTTGATTTAGTAAGAGATTGTATATGCTGTTAAACAATGTCAAGATAATGATATTATATAGTATTAAAAAGGACTAGGAAATACAGCTAAAAATGATCTCTGCAATAATTATCTCTTTCAAAATGTTTGATGTGTATCTCTGTATGTATGCATTCGCTCTGGAATGTACGGAGCCCCGCACATGACACAAAGGAAAAAATATAAGGCTAAATCATGTGCACGATTTACTAATTCATTCCCTCAATGTACTAAAACGTGGACACGATTACTATTGCATTCCCTCGATTTACTATTGCGTTCACTCGATTTATAAATTGTGCACAAGAATTAATAATTTGTTCCCTCGAGTTGCTAAATCGTGCGCACGATTTAGCAAATCGAGCGAACGCAATAGTAAATCGAGGGAACGCAATAGTAATCGTGTGCATGTTTTAGTAAATTGAGGGAACGAATTAGTAAATCGTGCGCACAATTTTTATTTTTTTTTCTTGCATGGCATGTGCGGGGCTCCGTAGGAATGGTTTAAGGGTAATCTGTTTTAATTAGAGGAATCATTTAAACCAAATGTTTTAATCAGTAAATATTTCAAAAGTATCTCAAGCAAGGAGCACAGTAGTATTCAAAGGAAACATGTTATAATCTTGACATATTCTGAAAGTCTGAAATCTGAAACATTAAAGAAAAAAAATAAATATATATATATATTCCATTAACTGGTTGTATTCTTCAATATTCTAGGCATGCAAGCTGTTGGGGAGTTTGATGTAGGGTACAGCCCCCTGGGTGTTCTCAGCACAGGTTGTCCTCTAAAGGGATTATGCCTGCTGTCCAACAATGCTGCTACCCTCAGGTTGGCTGCTTCGGCACTCTGTGGTCATGTGGTTGCTGTTTCACAGCTTAGTGCTGATGACACTATGTTTCCAACATGCTGCGACTTCCTGCTCAAAGCGCTGCTACTGTTCAGACAATGAGGACGCATTTGGTGGTAAGACTATGCGCTGCAGCAACCTGCATCTTACTGAGATCCCTCAGGATATTCCCAATGACACACAACACCTGTACCTGGACTACAACCTCTTGACCAGCATCCCTGCCAATGCTTTTCATGATCTTCCAATGCTAGCTGAACTGGATCTTTCCCATAATGAACTGGCTTTGCTTGAACCTGGAGCTTTTAGAGGTTTGGCAGCCTCTCTACAGTTTCTGGATCTCTCATCCAACCAGCTCACAACGTTGGACCCTGATGCCTTTGAAGGTGTTACAGCAAGATCTAACCTCACTGGAAACCCCTGGCACTGTGACTGCAAATTGCAGACAGCCTTTCCACAACTGGACCTAGAGCCTTTATCTTTGACTGGCATTATCTGTCAGACATCTGAACCCTCAGACTCTGCAGCCCAAGGTGTGCCTTTCCTGCTGGCCAAAGACCTGGACCTGTGTGTGGTGCTCAAAAAGACCACGGACGTGGCCATGTTGGTGACCATGTTTGGATGGTTCACCATGGTCATCTCCTACCTGGTCTACTATGTGAGACACAATCAGGAAGATGCCAGGCGCCACCTAGAGTATCTCAAGTCTCTGCCCAGCAGGCAGGGCAAGTCTGAGGAGTCTTCCACCATCAGCACTGTGGTATAGTGCCATGACATGTGGAGGAAGCTTCTCAGGCTGCCAAAAAGCAATGGGCACACTGGGCAATGGGCTACTGGACTTATAAATCATTGGAAAAACAAAGAATAATGGCTTTGTATCCTTGAATCACAGACCATTCACTTCAAGATACCACTCAGAATTGATCAGTACCCTCCCAAAGGACAAGGGAGAACTTCTGACATAGAATGCTTCGTGGTCAGTGGAGTGCAATGTCTACAACAGGGGAATGTGAAACATATCATAGTAAAACCATCCACAGACATACACATGGACAGAGATGACTGGAGAGGGAAATCACAGGGTCCATCTAATCCAATTCAGATGAATAATTGATTCAGAAATGTCTGAGCTTGAGGCTCCTCTTGACTAAGAGGTCTGTCTGCTCTGCCTGCTTTTAAAGTAGGCGTTGCCTGTTTTTTTTTTTTTTCTTCATCCAGTGTTTCTTTTTTCAGCCAGATCCCCATTTAGCAGGCAACACATGGAGCGTAAAGCACTCATCCTACTGGGTGTTTACAAAAAGTACTGTTGTTGTCCTTGCAGGCAATATCAATATTTTCCAGATAAACAAATTCTTGCATGCATCAGTGATTTTCAGTCTCACTAAACATAGTATACTGTGCAGATGTAAAAGCACTGTAGTTTGCTTTGATACTCAATGGTTAGGTTTTTAGGGGAGCACAGAAAATGGCTTGTTATTTTCTTCATGAATCCTTCAGTGTTAATGACGCGGTGACTTAAAAGAAATAAACAGGTTAACTTGTTGTTTTTCGTCATCAGTCACTGTAAGATAAATCACTGTAGTTGTTTCTAGGGAAAACACCCTTAGACACTTTAAGAAAATTATTTAAAATGTTTCAGAACTTTTATGTTTAAAGATAATGAGGTGATGTTGAACACCACATGGTGTGTTTGCACTGTTAGAGTGCATCCTTAATATGTCACATCCAATACTGTGTGATTTTTCAGTTTCTAATGTGGAGTGCCAGCAAGAATAATTCAGAATGTTTGCCAATCATAAATTGAAATCCACCTGAATGTTCAGCCTGTGTGAGTCAATATCTTCAAAGCTTTACAAGACATGTCCGTAAATTTAGAAAATAGCATTTTGTTAATCCTTTACAAAAGGCAGTAAAGGGGGTCATGGAATTCATCAGAAAAAAGGTTGACTCCAAAACCTAATGAGTTGCCGACTAAGACATTTTAATGTATCATAGGCGCCCCTGACAGGAAAGTTGTTTCAAATGATAGGCAGGCATAATTTTGCTGGTATGTGGCTACATATATAGTAGATAACAAGGCAGCTCACTTGGTAATAAATGTATTCCAAATGTGGTTATAAATTGGTCCATAAGTACTAGATTTTCATATGAAGAAAGAAAAATAAAACACTTTACAATAAGGTTATAACCATTAACATTAGTTAATGTATTATATATCATGAACAAACAGTGTTTTTTTAAAAGCATTTGTTAACTTTATATTAGTGCTAATATAAAAATATACAATGTTACATTTAATTAAAAGTAAATCATGCAAAGTTAAAAATATATTATTCTATGTGGAAATTAAAATGCTCTAAAAATACTGTACGGTTCGGTGTTTTCAAATATTGTATAAGCTAACCTTAATAATGTATTAATGTTTATTATTATTATGCATTATTATGTTAATAATGTTTTGCTAGTCAGGCATATGTTAGATCTTCTGTTTCTGTGTAAGCAAAAGAAAATGTATGCAGTACGGTTTGCTTGAAAGTGTTATTTGACCTAGATTGCCACCTTTATGTTTCATGTTTATGTGACACTGGCCATTGACATGTTTTAATATATGTGTAGGGATCTGATCACAGCTCCTCTTCAGAATGTGCCAACCTTTTGGATGATACTTAATAGAGAGAAAATGGATAAGGTACAACTGGCTTCTGCCTGATATTGCAGGTCCTGCCAGACTTCTGGAATTATTCCCCAAACACCATTTTATAGGTGCAGTTAAATGGCCATTTATAATGCATAACATATTTTGACATGCCAATCAAGTATGAAAACCAGATGCCTCAGAGGTGACAGCTCTCCTTCCTGGTGTGTTTTCCTTCTTGGGATGCTGCGAGACAGATTTCCCTGCCCTGGACGGTTTCCCAGAGAACCTTGAGGAATCTTCCCAGCATCTAAGGATGTTCTGAAAGGGTATCCCTATGGGGATCAGAATTTCAAACACGGGAGAAGAAAAACATGACCTAGTCTAGTTACAGAGCCTAAAATAGTGTGAGTCCCATGTTATATACTGGTAGAACAATGAAAGACCTAAGCATTTTGTGCCTAAATTAGAGCAGTTATATATTGGTTCAATATAGAAGATAATTGGTGGTGATCTTATGGTAAACATGAACTGCTTCTTTCAACCTAATCTCTGGACAATGACAATGATATTGTAGGATTGATTGTTATTTTTAGATTATTCTCCATTTTTAATTAAATGTTTATTTGTTTTATATAAAAATATTATTTAAATTATTATTATAAAAATTATATATTTTTATTTTAGTTGTAGTCATTTTAGTTACTTTATAAGAATTAAAATCTAAAACGTGAAAATGGAATGGAAATGAGATCAATGGCATTCTTAAATTCTGGTGCGAAACTTACAAACAGAAAAACTTTTTAACAGAGATACAGTGTAATAATTATTAAAGGGGTCATATGATGTTGCTAAAAAACATTATTTTGTGTATTTGGTGTAATGAAATGTTTTTATGTGGTTTAAGGTTTAAAAAACACATTATTTTCCATATAATGTACATTATTGTTTCTCCTCTATGCCCTGCCTTCCTGAAATGCATACATTTTTACAAGGCTCATCATTCTGAAAAGCGAGGTGTGCTCTGATTGGCCAGCTATCCAGTGCATTATGATTGGCCGAATGCCTCAAGCGTGTAGCGGAAATGTTACACCCCTTACCATACTGTGATGCGTGTACTGTAAGAACTCTGGCGAACCAAGACAAAAACAATTAAACCCATTACAAACTAGCCATTTGTTGCATCCAGTGGGGACATAATTACTGATTAAAATGACTTATACTATGTTTTTATGCATTGCGTTCCATTGCGCTGGGTAAACATAAAACTATGTCTACATTTGTGATTGGAGTAACGTCAAACAACAAGCTCTACAATGCAGTATGGGTTACCATACTTGGCAAATGTCACGATTTTCACTTTTTTTTCACTTTCACTGACAGACTGTGAGTCAGAACAGCCAGCTTTGTAGTCTAGTCTCCCAGGATAAGGAAACAGTCCTCTATAAAATGCATTGCACACATCTAAATATTTGGGTTGAACTGTTTTGGAACAGTGTTGTAAATCCAACTTAACCACTGATTTCTGGCTGTGTCCTCTTTTGGAAGGCCAAACAAAATATTTTCACTTTAATAACAAAACATGCCATGACATGGACCTGGCAACACCAGCAAAAATCAAAGTTTACGCCTTCTTTCTTCGTTGTGAACGTTTAGGCGGCGTTATGCAAATGTTCCCACACAGTGACATAGACATGTGGGGGCGTCTCCTAGGAGGCCTGGACATGTCTTAACTTTTATAAAGAATATCTTTTTGGGTTTGAGACTTTAGTCTTTGCAACTTTACAGATCTTATCTATTCATGAATATCTTGTAATAGTCCAAAGAGAAAGGAAAACATGAAATTGCATCATATGACCCCTTTAAAATGTCTTTTCATATATTGGCTTTTCATTTAAGGCATGTGACCTTTCAAGAGTCACATGTCTTTTGTTTAGTTTGTGTTCTTGTTGTTATCTTTTCTCTTCATAATTCTGCTTCATCACAAGTAATTTTTTTTTGCACATTTAGCAGTGGTTCCAATTTACCATTTTCCATTCCATAAATCACTAACACATTTGCTTTATGGAATGTGAATTATAACATTGTTAATTCACAAGCCAGAAATATTGAATCCATCCTTAAACATTCTGACATCACTAAGATATTTTGTGGTGGCCCCTAACAGTTCTTTGCAATCGACCTTTTGTCTAACAGTACTCAGCATCCCACTCATAAATAGTGCATGGAAATACAATTTCATAAAACTTTCATTTTGCTAAATTTCATAAATAAGGCATATTTAAAATGTTCAGAACAAGTTCAAGTGAAAAACAAATAACAATGAACGAAAAGAACAAAATCTTAAATATTTGGCCTAAAATTAAGGAAATATAATGTAGAATTACAGTACAATAATACTTCAGAATCATAAGAAGGGGTAAGCAACTGTCTCAAATTACACCAGGACTTTTGGCTTAAACTACCCCACTCCAACCATTTTAACAAACTTTTATCTTCCAGCAGTTTAGAAGTAACATTATGCTAACAGTATAGCGTCATGTTATAACTTCCTGAAGCACAGACATATGTGTGATATTTTTTCAGATTTGTCTGTAATTGCTCAGACACAAGAACATAACAAATCACTTTGTACAGCAAAAAATGTCTTTGAACTTATATATAGCTACCAATTATTCCATGGGCCTCTCTCCATGGAAGGGTGAGTAAAGTTTATAATTCTTAATATATCTGTGGTCACATCACCAATTTTGTTTAAGGTTGCCTAGAAACAAGATGTGGCTGAACTAACTTCCCCACAAGCTCAAACAGCTCAACAGCCCCATTCTTTGGAAAAGTGTGGTGTGAAAATTAATAAACACATGTCATTTTGTCTTCCTAACAACAAAGAAAGCCATACAGAAAAAAAATCATATTAAGCAGGTGTGTGTGTGCGCCTGTGTGTCAGTGTGTAGAGGGGGTTGGTTTAACAGGTAATGTTACAGTTGTCTACCAAAAACACACCTGTTGCCTCAGTTTCATTTACATTTCAGACTAGCTCACCTTGCAGTCTGGGAGACGGTGTGTGTGTGTGTGTGTGTGTGTGTGCACGTGTGTGTATGTGCATGTGCATGCTTCTGCTTAATAATGACTCTGGATGAATAACTCAAGCAGAATATATTTCAATGTAATTAATTTGTAAATACGTTTTTTAATGTCTGATTGAAATTGTATTGCTTGTGTTTCATAAGGCTTGATATGTGGACCCTTACAAAAAAGTACAGTGGCAGTATCATGCATGGCATCAGATGATATAACCATTCTTAATATTTCTTAATATATACATACTCATATGAAATTTACATGATACTTCAGGGTACTTCAGATTACCTCTCTTGCTTTCTAAGTCTTTTTTTTTCATAGAGTCTCTTTGATTTTATAAACAACATTGCCCTCTACAGGTAAGTACTAAGTTTACTTTAACTGTACTGTCACAAAACACTTTCATGACTTAGGGTTGGACAAAATAATTTAAACACCCATTGTTATAGAGGTTAATATCATTTGTGTAGGCTACAGTGAAAAATAAATCTCTAGATTTGATATCTGTGTATTTTTATCAGTTTTTAGTGTAAGCCATGGGTCAAATGGGTGACTTTTCAGACTTCCAAAAATAATGAATAATGGAAGCATGTTTTGCAGCAGCATCGGTAAACTTAAAGGTGCTCTAAGTGATGTCACACATTTTTTAGGCCAAAACATTTTTTGTCACATCCAGCAAACATCTCCTCACTATCCGCTAGCTGTTTGTCCCCTGAACACACTGTAAAAAAAACGGGGTCTCTCTAGACACCATAGGCTCCACAAACAACAAGAAAAGCAAACTAGGCTCACCCGCACCACAAAACATAACAAACTGTTCCAGCCAATAACCGACAAGAAAGATTTGGGGGTGGGGGGTTAGTGCACAGATGAGGAGGAGGGAGGGTCTAGCTAGCCTCCGTTTTGTTTGACAACAATTTGAACGTCAACAAGAAGTTACGACTCCCGGCATCGCTTAGAGCACCTTTAACAGCCCAATTTTTAAGTGTTAAAGAAGAACAGTGAAGAATAGTGGACGAAAAACCGAAAGTGAAGAATGGGGAAAGAAGGATTGTGACTAAACAACACAAAAGCTACAAAGTGAACAATATTAATTTCAAAGACACAACTTCACAAAGCCAAAAGTCCACAGACAAGCTACAATTACTAAACCTTAAATCATTGACATCAAAACAGTGGTACAATGCAATAAATGAATAAATAAAAGTGTCAGTGTCATAAATCCTGGACAGTTGGAGCACCAAGATGAACCTCAGCATCTACCCTGGCCAATCTGACTATTTCCTAGGTATGAAATATAAGGATTAAGATATAACCTTTGATCTTACCACCACTGAGCCTGGTACGGTTTTTGTACTGAATATTCTGAAAGCACACATATCCAAACATGTCTGCTAAACTGTATTGTTGTGTGATTAAGAGCAGGAGCATGATAGATAATGACAGAGCTTACATAATGGGTTTAGGACAATGATCAAGGCGGTTTATACCTGAAGAGAGCTATACATTAGCGTGCCAATTCTTCTCAGTGGCAATAGCTTGACTTTTGTATGAAACCCTGGACATATACAACATCCAAGCTGCAATCCTAGCAACTTGCAGAGCAGACAACAGAGAAGCACTTTCAAAAATAATCAGTCACTAGTAAAAGATGTAGTATATGTTACTTGTGGTGAAAATGGTCAGAATACCAAAGCCAGAGCAGAGCCACAGACTCCATAAACTCCTGAGGTTCTTTATTCATGCTGAGGACTCATCTTTGTAAGACAAGTTTTTGATCAAACAGTAAACCCTTAGAGAACGAAAGGTTGGTTATGAATCTTAAGGATGTACAGATATAAAGCTTAAACATTTTTCTTTGCCAATCCCTACTTTCTTAACTTATATGAGCATAAAATTGACACCTACTTAATTGACATCTTTTTAACAATGACATATTGTTGCTGTTTGTCTCCTTCCACTATATTCTAACTGTATAAATTGCATTTTTTAAATATAATTTTGTGTTAACATAGATATTATTTTTTATTCTTTGATTGAATGTTGAAAGCAGTTGTTCAGTTTATTGAAAATAATAAACAGAATAAAAAATGAAAGAATGCAAATGAAAAAAATGAAAGGCCTTGAAGCATTAGAAGGAGTGTTGCCACAAAGGGGAATGGTCAAATACATTAAGCTCATAGAACGGAAGTGTTCCATTTTCTCTCCACCAGTGACGCCACGATTACATTTAGATTGATTCATTTCAAAATTTTCCCTTTTTGGACAGTACTCCTCTAAATGATCAACAAATGCAAAGATTATAAATGGTACAATTTAAGATACAATTCAGGGCTGTATTTATGGAATTGTTTTAAGATAAATTAGTAAAACTGAAAAACAAATGTTGATAAAAATCTGAAAAGACCTAGTATTTATTATCTTAATGCATTGGCATAATGATGTGCAACTGTAGCAGCACTTTCAATCAAGAGTGAATATCTGTCTGAGGAATGAGTGAGTTCATGCTAATGTAGGGTTTTGTGAGAACCCACTGAATTTAGCAACACCAATCTTCCCCTTTCTGTGTCTGTCAATTTCTGTTTCTCTCCGACCCTCAAAATGAAAACATAAAAATCTTTTTTTGGTCAAATCAGACTCATACTGTGCATGTACATGATGTGATAGTGAGGTCACTTTTATTTGGCCTATGTCTTTCAGTTGATACCCCTTGTTTCCATAGAAACCCTAAACCCTTCTTCCCCTTTCCCCTCATCTGTTTGACATGATCTCTGCCCCTCTTCTTCCTTTGAAGGAAACAACCCATGACACCACAAAATGTTTCTATCATTGGTTTTGGTATGATGACGACAGAGTAGGAAAAAGTGATCTATCTGTATCTAAAAATCTTTGGTGAAAATCCTACTTTACGTCAAACCCTTATTACAAAACGTATTATTGTGACCTTTGTCACAAAATTTTGATTATGAGTACACATGAATATGCCCATGCTTAAAGTTAAAGAAGGTTTTACATCATATATATATATATATATATATATATATATATATATATATATATATATATATATATATATAATATTTAGGGCTGGTAAGCTATTAAAATTTTTAATCTAATTAATTATATGATGTGGTGATTAATCTAATTAATCGCACATCAGATTTGGAGAAATTACTCTGAAAGATCATTTAAAGTCATTGTTGTGCAAAGCATCAAACAGGCATTACAAAAAGTAGGTTCAGCAAGAATTTTTTTGTTTGATCAAATTTATTACATATACTCTTTTAGACCATGTGAATAAATGATGACAGAATTGTCATTTTTGGTTGGGTGAACTATAACTTTAATCATTTATTTTCTTATTTCTTTATTTATTTTCTTAATTATTTTTTTATTACTATGAAAATATTTAATTATTTCTTTAATGAAATGGTACTCTAAATAATAAAGTAAAACTGCCTGTAGGTGGTGGTAAATGTCTTAATGATTTAGTCATTTATTCATTCATTCGATTTGTTCAAATGGCTGATTCATTTAGGAGTGAAGTAAATTGTTCTTTATGAATGGTTCATTGAATCATTAGGCTTGTTCGACTTGAAGCGGATCATCTCCATTAGATCGACCAGTGTGTGAGATCAAAGTACCACAAGAGCTTTAGAGAGCATACGGCTACTTGTGCTTTTCAATCGCTCTTGCGGTACTTTGATGTCATAAACCGATCGTTCTGTGCAGCGCCACTTCAAAGCCAACGCCAGTGGTTCAATGGTTCACCCAATTCGTTCAAAACGTGGATTAAGAAATGAAATGCTGCTGTGGGTTGCTCGGAGACGAACAGTTCTGCTTGGTCTTTATCTTCTGTTTGGCAAAATTGAGCAAAACAGACAACATTGTGTCTAAAAATAACACTAGTAATCAACACTAATATTAGTCATCAATCGACTGTATGAAATGACAGATTATCCACATAGGTCTGGGGCGGGGCAAGTGCGTTAAATGCGTTAATAATTTTAACGCGTTATTTTTATCCATAATTAATTAATCTGATTAACGCATTAAATTACCAGCTCTAATATAATAAAATCTAATATAATATAATAATATGATGTTGTCCTTTTTATTTGTTCATATTATAGATACAGACTGTTGGTCTGGGAACGACCCCGGGAACGCCCCATCACGTGATGTGAATTTAGCCCGTGGGGGAAAACATTGCCTTGGCGCCAATTGAAATAACGTTACAGGGGACAATCACGCCGAAGAGTTGCTGTGTCGTTTTCTGTACCTCCAATAAACTAACAAATTATGAATTGAAGTTCTACATCCTTCCTAATAAACATACAGAGCCGGAAAGGAGGACAAAATGGCTACAAGCAATAAGCTGTGAGGATGATCAAGGGAAGTTGTGGAATCCCAAGACTAAGCATGTGTATGTGTGCAGTCGGCATTTCATCACAGGCAGGCTATATTAACATCGTGCTCATTATTAACGGTGTAAGGTTGTTTCAGAAAGTGGCATGCATATATAATTAGCCTTATCATTCTACCTGACGCTAAACTATGTAACGTTAGCCTAGTGAACATAAACCCACTTTAAAAAGCGTGTGGACAAGTAACAGCTTAGTTTTGTGTCAGAACTTTTACACTTTCATTCCTAAATTCACCCCGTCTGTGTTTGCGAAACGATTGAATGGCGGAATCCAGTCAAAAATAGAACTTGCTGTATAAAGCAGAACGTCACGGAATTTGTCTATTTTTGAATGAATACATCTACATTAGGGCTGTAAAATGAATCAAATATCGATATGGACTAGTGTATATGAATATTAAAGTTAAAAGAGACTACAATTGTTCTACGTGTCTCTGGGAATGAGTGCTCAATATGTGCATTTTTGTCATTCAAATACACACGATGTTCGCAGTGTTTTCCCCCACGCCGACTCCGCCCTCGCCACGCCCCCAGCTATGACTAGATGCCGACTGTATCTATCTGAATACAAACCATACAGTCTATGATATAAACATGATATTTAGTCAATCAAAACAGTTCTGTGGTTAATTGATTTAATTGTGTATGTGTGTGTGTGTCTGTATTATCTTAGCAACATGGAACTGTATTAGTTATCATTTACAATATGTTATTGACAATATGATACTTTATAAATATATTATGGCACTTTAACAAAATGTTGTATTGTTCTCTGTTCTTTATGTTTTATTTAAGGGATTTTTTTCAGAAGTGTCTGTAGTAAAAATTTCAAATGTAATTCAACAGCATTTAGCTAAAAAATATTTTGCATAATAACTTTCATTAATAACATAATAACACTGGAAAACATTACTCGCTTACCAGTTCATTAAGATGTTCATAAAAAAAATATATATATATATATATATATATATATATATACATATATATATATACTCATATTTATAAATGTACATTAACTACTGGTCTCTCAAGCATTACAGTTTGTTAGTGGTTTATTGATGCAAAAGCATCAGTAAACTTTATCATGCTTTGACACAAGTTTGTACTCAATATCTACTCAAGATGACGTCAGAAACAGGAATTTCCGCTGCAGGATATATAAATCGTGAACATGATGGGTCTTTGTTACTGCTGATGTCTGGTGACTTTGTGCATGTTCTTTTTGATTGCTGTTGTTATAATGAACTTCCAGGGTATGTTTTTATTTATTTATTATTATTATTATTATTTACATGAAATTCAATTGTGTTATATTTACATTCAATTGTATTATATGAAAGAAATATATATTCTGGAGAATTTTGCTTCATATACTATTTTCAACAATATTTAAAATTTTATTATACTGTGTACACAATTGTAATTTTGATGATAGAAGGCTTAAATGATTAATGTATTATTTAAGGTTATTTAAAAAAATATGTATGGAAATAAGAACAAAGAAGCCTTGGGAATTTTTACAGTCAATTGGAATCAGGTTTTATTTACCTGAAATCAGGATGTCCAGACACCTGAGCCATGTGTGTGAGATCTGCGTCACAGTGTTACGCACTTCTGATCGCTTCTTTCTCTCACTCTCTCTCTCTCCTCCAGCGGCTCTATTAGTCACACTTGTTGGAAGTGTGGCATCTGCCCCAATCTCAGACAAACTGGACATTTTAAACAAGGATACTATTGAACAGGCCCACAGTTTGATCAACAAAATTCTAGAAGATACTCCTAAAGCTCATGCAGCCTGGATAAATAGCAAGGTAAGCACATTTATTTTTAAGGACTGTAACCACCATATACACTGATGGACACACTGTATTCCCAGTATTCAGATGAGCGGTCAATAAATATGCTGTTCGGTGATCGATTCTTAAAAATGTGCATTTGGTCTGTCTAATCTTGAATATTTGTTTACATGCTTGCTGATTAACATTTTTATATATGAATATTTATTATTTTGTGCATAGTGGCCAAAGATCTGGGCTGAACTGAAAAGATATAGAGTTGATATTTGAATGTATCACCATTTCACCCTGGATCAACAAACTAAACTAAACAGAATTTTTGACGATCAAAGTGTGTCCGAATACCTTCGAGGGCCACTGATTGCAAATTTACTTTGCTCTGGCATGTACAGTATGTGAGGAGTATGTACTGACACAAGAACAAAAAACGCTGTCCTGTCATGTTTAAACAAGTCAAATGCTTGTCCTCTCTTTCAGAGTCTGACTTTGGGCGACATCACGACTATACAGCAGCTGGGGCTCTTGGAGGAATATATGATGCCCTCTGACCCAGGTCTTCTTAACTTCTCCAGTAACTGCAGCATGGTACGTTTTCTTTTCCTTTTTTTTTGGCATTAGCTAAATCAAGTATGACTTAATTTAACCTAACCCTATGCAGTACAGTAAACCTACACCATCTGAGCTTCAAACATGAATGATGCCACAAACTATGCAGACTGTTAAGGAGAGTAACATACTATACCGTTCAGAAGAAATCCGATTCAAAAAAACTTTTGAGAGATGGGTTGATAAGCAACAGCCTCAAGCATTAGCAGTGGGTTTGGCATAAACAAACACCACTTTTCTTCAGAAAGTGCAAAATCTTCTTGTATTATGATAGCTGGAGAAGAATTCTTACTTTTCAGACTTTATAATGGAACACAGTTACACAATGAACACATTTAAAAGACAAATATAACATGATTGTTCAGCAAATAAACTGTAAGATCTCTCTGTTACTGTCACAGGAAACCTGCCTTGCACACATAGTGAAGGGACTGCATCGACATCTGAATCTCCTGAATGAAACCGGCAAAAAACTGGCCCAGACAGAGCAATTGAGTGAACTTAAAGCTGATATTGAAGAACTTCGTTCCCTAATCAAAAAGGTATGGTATTTGACCTGGGGTCTGTTCTTTTGTGAATTAAATGTAATTTATTTACTGTTTTGTAGTATCAATTCCTGAATTCCCTTAATGTTAGTCATGCCTTGATTTAGAAATTACTATTGCTAAATTCTAATTATGTATGGCATCATATTGCAGTGGATAACAGTCAAGTAATTTAAATAGAGAAGGTCAGCTTTATCTCATGAGAAATTATAATAATTCATACAAAATGGCAAAAATGTCTTACTCGTGGTGAGAGTATGCTGGGAACGTGCAACTTTTGGTTTTCTTTCCAAATGCAGTTTAACTGTCTTTTTTTATTAAAATTATTTTGCGTGTTTGAATGCTCCATTCATGTATTTATGTATTTTCACAGTTGCAGAAACAGGCGGGTTTTGACCCATCAAAGCAGGCAAAAGATGAGCAGTTACAGACCCTCGTGCATGATCTTCCCAAGCATCTGACAAATGATTACTTAATCCATGTGGCGGCCCACCTCACCCTTCAACAGCTTCAGGACTTCAGCTGTGAAGTCCTCCGCAGTTTCCTTAGGCTTCGCAGAATGACCTCCAACATTTCCATGGCAGAGAACCCTAACACTGTGCAGCTCTGCAGAAATGCAGCAGGTCTATGAACAGCGTAGACCGTTAAGCCCAAAGTATACTTGTGTTTTGATACAGACGCATTTAAAAGTATACTGTAAGCAAAAAACAAACAAACAGTTGATATGTGTTTCAAGGTACACACTCAAATTATTTGTTGCTGGAATCATGTTACATCATCAGTCAGGACATGGAGACACTGCAGGGTATTTGTTGTCTTCAAATTTTGCATTTTGTTTATTTATTTATCTATTTAGTTATCTAGTCTATTTATTTTATATTTCACTTCACATTTTATTTATTATTTATTAATTTAACACTTTAGGAACTCTCTTAAAAGGCTTTATTCTTTGCAGTCTGCCTCAGAAAGCAATGTATAATTTAACTCACTGTCAAAATGTATTATTTAACTTTACTGTGTCATACAATATGAGCACATGAACATGTCTATAAGTTGCTAAATGAGATCATGGTCGTTGGATTGATCTCCTGATCTCTGTGAAAACTACCTGCTGTTATGTTCTTGTTTTTATTTTTCATACCCATAAATATTACTTATAAATCTGATATCAGATTTTATTTATGAATATGTATTATTTATTTATTTATTTAACTGAAAAATACATTTATTTATTTTTGCCATTATTTGTTATGTTTGGAATGTCTGAAGATGCTTTACATTTTAACCAAATAAATTTTTTTTGAGGTATAAATATTGTGGTGCCTGCAGTTTATGCGTTGGCCTATGTGGATACGTGGGAGGAATGAGCCACGACAAAAGGATCTTTTAGTTGCACAGTTCACTCACAAACAGTATGAGTGGCATAAACACACAATTTGCATGTCACTGTTCTCGCTGATCGGTGCTCTTGCTATGGCACAGAATAGCAACTTTTCCGACCATGCGATAAGCATGCGAGCAACCTCTACTACTACTCAAAAACTCTCTACACACGTAACTCAGCGGATACTCTCTGATTGACATAACTAACAGCCAATAGGAATAGGAACAAAATGAACACAGTGAATGGGCTTAAAGGGACCATGCCCTGTGTGTGAAAGTTCTTAAAAATTGAGACGCTTACACGGATGTCATATTTCTCGTTCTTTTACTTCAGAACACAAGAAGAAAAAACCACACAACTCACATGCTTGACGAAGCTAAAAGATTAATAACGTTATCAGCATACTTAGTGTGTACTTGAAGTATATCAGGGTGAGATACACATCATTGCGATCTTTCAAAATAAACACAAAGATAATAAAAATAATAAAGTGTTTCTAATTATTTACACTTAGCATCACATATGCTTCTATTCAGAAAATTTTAAACTATTATTCAACAACAAAAGTTACAACATGCCCTCTTTACTACACTACCCCCCTTTAGCAGTACTGAGTCCCTTCAGTACAAAAAACAACTACAATAATAACCAGACAGTTACCAAAAAAAATAAGAAAACTGTATATAATGAACAGTGCAAGCAGCAGTAAAACACTAACTGTTGTATCTGGCCGGCTTCCGAATTTCTCTTCCTTTATGAGTTCTCTTTATCATCTCTTGTTCTCCTTTATCTGACATCAGACCAAGTCCAAGTTTCTTCCTGCGTCGACGAGCTGCTGGCTGCCGCTTTCTCTCCTTGTCCTGGTTCTTCTGGGGTTCCGGGTCAGAAGAAATGGATTCGGTTTCACTGCTACCCTGGGATGCAGGTGGTTCAGGCTCATGTAGAGGTTCTTCCATAATAGGGTTGTCAGGGGTTGTCATCCTTGCTCTTTTTCAGGATCTCACTCTTTTGACGTCTGACCCTCGCTGGAATCACTTCACAGTCATAGGGCTTGAGGCGATCGTGATGCATGATTCTCTTTTGTCGTAAACCCTGGACCTCATAAAGTACTGGGCCACAGCAGGCAGATAACACAAAGGGGCCTTTCCAAGGTGCCTGGAGTTTTGGACTATGTCCTCTTTTTTTAGTACTGTCTAGCATATACACCAGATCTACAACAACATACTTCCTCTCCTGAGCCCTGAGATCATAGATCTTCTTTTGCCGTTGTTGGCCTATCTGAAGGTGCTCCTGGGCAACATCATGTGCGTCTCTCAATCCTTTTTCCAAGTTGTACAGGAAATCTGGCACTCCCAAACTGTCTGACCTTTGCTCTGCCATACCGGACCATAGATCCTGAGGTTGGTAAACCTCCCTTCCAAGCATGAGCCTATTTGGTGTGAATCCAGTAACGTCATGCTGGGAGCTATGGTACGCTGATGTAAGGAGAGAAAGATGCTCATCCCAGTTTTTCTGATTCTGGTTCACATAGCATCGAATCATCTGCAAGAGCGTTTGATTGAACCTCTCAACTTGCCCATTGGAGGCAGGATGGTAAGGGGTTGTCCTTGTTTTTGTGATTTGTAATAGACTACAAACATTTCTGAATAATGAACTTTCAAAATTTCGACCCTGGTCTGTGTGCATTTCAAGTGGTGCACCAAACCTAGAGATGAACTCATAGACGAGTGTCTTAGACGTAGTTTCTGCCCATTGGTCTTGCACAGGGAAGGCTTCTACTCATCGTGTGAATTGTTGATGCCAATGATGATTAGGACGTACTTGTTTCCTGAACTGGACACAGGAAATGGGCCCAATATGTAGATATGGATCTGATCCATTGGTGCCCCTGCTTGTTAATTTTGAAGCTTGGCTCTCTTGGTCGGCCCTGCTACTTTGCAGGCATTGCACTGTCTACACCTCTGTATGTACAAATGTACATCTCCACCCATGCCATACCAGTGGAAAAAACTCTGATGGAGTCGCTCTAAAGTCTTTCCTTCGCCCAAATGGCCAGATTGTTGGGGATTATGGCAGGCTTGTAAGACTTCTGTTTGCATTGAGTCAGGTACTAGCAACAGAAGGGAGGGAATGAGTCCTCCAGGCCTTTCCCAACGATAAAAGAGAACCCCTTGATGAAGTTCAACTTGTGGCTAACACAGCCAGTATTTTCTTACTGCTGGACTTTTCAATGCAACTTCCTCTTTTGTTGGAAGGACTCCCATCTTTTTCAACTCATGCAGGATGGAGAGATCAGGATCAGCTCTCCGTTCTTGGGCTAGTTTTTCCTTTAAGAAAGCTTCTCGCCAGTTCACACGTGGGGTTTCAAAAAACTCTGCTGCTGCCCTTTCCTTATCATCTGCACCAGGGTTGTCGATAACGTGTTCCTCTGTTGCACACTCAGTGCTTCTTACTGCAAGTGGAACCACATCATCCACATCCTCTTCAAACCTCTCCCAGAGGTAATGTAGCTTTTGCCAATGTTTACATCCTCCAGATGGTAGATTTGAAACACTTTTCCCTGCCTTATAGCTGTTGCACATCTTGAGGAGCTCACCTCCACATCTTGACATCGCATCCATGTTTGAATGATGTTTTCCAGCTCTGTGCTCGATGTCAAAATCATACTGACACAGCTCTTCCAGCCAGCGAGCAAGCTGTCCCTCAGGATGTTTGAACTGGATCAACCTGGTGAGGCAGTTGTGATCTGTGCGTAAAAAAGGAACTTATTTCCAAGCAGGTAGTGTCGAAATTGGCGGGTGTATAAAACAACAGCTAACAACTCTCGTCACCAACATTATGATTTGATGCATTGTTGTCCAGGATGTATTTTCCCTCCACTAAGGGATATCCAAGCACAGCTGCAGAAGTTAACTTTTCTTTGAGCTGTGTGAAAGCATTCTGGTATTCCTCAGTCCACAAGAATGTTACTTCTTTCCTTAGGAGTTCATTAAGAGTGTTCCTGTAGCTCAATTGGTAGCAAGGTTGGGGGTTCGATTCCCCGGGAACACATGATAGGTAAAAATTGATAGCCAGAATGCACTGTAAGTCACTTTGGATAAAAGTGTCTGCTAAATGCATAAATTTAATTTAATTAAGAGGGCTGGCTAGCTCAGAAAATGACGGAACAAACTTCCTGTAGTAGTTACACAGTCCAAGAAAGGCCTTCATCTCATGTACACTCGTGGGGGGTTCCAAGCTTCCACATAACTAATCAAAGATGGGTTGGGCTGTATACCTTCGCCACTGACCACATGGCCCATGAAAAGAACTTCGTCTCTAAGCAGGTGACACTTGGATGGCTTTAGCTTTAATCCATAGCTGAAAAGTTGATGGAATAGAGTTTCAAGTCGATCCAGGCTCTCATCGACCCCTTTGCCCCGGATGATGATGTCAAATCAGAAGAGTTTCCCACTGAAGTCCTCACAGAACAAGCTCCATTGCCCTTTGGAAAGTGCTTGGAGCATTGCACAATCCGAAGGACATACGAGTGTATTCATTGAGGCCATAGCGGGTAATGAATGCTGTCTTTGCTCTGTCCATTTCATCTACTGCAATTTGCCAGTAGCCAGACTGGGGGTCTAGGGTAGAGAAAACACAAGCTCCTCCAAGGACATCAAGGCATTCCTCAATTTTGGGGAGAGGATAAGCATCCTTAGCTGTCAAGCTGTTGAGGGGTCGATAATCTACACACCACCGAATGCCTCCATCCTTTTTATGAACTAACACCACAGGTGATGCCCACTCTGAGGTGGAAGGTGTTACAACTCCTGCTTCCAGCATAGCATTGAGATGCTTCTCCTCCTCCTCTTGAAATCCAAGGGGAGTCCGTCTGACTGGCTGACATACTGGCCTTGCAGCTCCAGTATTTATCCTATGTGTGACAGCTGTTAAGAGGCCAAGGTCCACATCTGAAACAGCAAAGGGAAGCCTGTATGGGATAAGAAACTCAATAAGTCACTGTTGCTGCGCCTCACTTAATGCTCCACTTGAAGCGGCATACAGGGCTTGGAGGTGCACAGGTAGAATCACATCAATAAGCAAGCTTGGGCCTCTGCTTTTTGCATGCCCCACCTGTGGTGTGGGGGACTGGCTCCTCCAGCGTTGTAGCCCTTTTAAAATGGTACTATGGTTCTGGTCATTGCTGCTATGACTAGGATTGGGTGGCAGAGTTGACAGCCTGACACACTCTCTGCGAAAATGCCCTTCTTCACCACAGTTATAGCACAAACCTGCTACAGCACGATTGGGGCTTGGCAAGTAGGTTTTTGTTCGTGCTGTGCCATCTTGTGTTGGAGAACCTCCTCGAGTCCGTTCCTGGTTTACTGCCTCAAGCTTTCTTGTCTCTCTGGCTGTGAGGATATGAAGCTTTGATTTCAGCTGTTCCATCTTTGCATCAGGTGGTTAAACTAGTCAGCAGACACATAGCTATTACTAATTTTCTCTACTTGCTCTGTTAGCAATGCAGTCTTCTGTGAGAGGGCAGCTACTTGGTTTGCTGTAACGTAGCTTGGACTTTGGACCCAGGGTGGCTCGATAATTGTGCTCATGGGCCTCTACCAGTCTTTGAGCCTCCACTAATGAATGGGGATCCTTGTTCATTACTTCATAGGCAACTTTTTGGTTACAAAGTCCCTTGAGGAAGAAATCTGTAGCAAGTTGGTCCTGCAGCTCAAGCTCCACACTTTGCTGATTCTTTGAGCTGGCGGAGTTCACCCAGTTTCCTTCTGATTATGGTTGGGGGTCATGCTGACCAAAGTTAACAGTTAACTTAATAGCTGCCCCTCTCAGACAGTCATACAAACAGTCCACTCTGTAATCTCCAGTCCAACCATACTTCCTGGCCTGTCGCTCAAATGGTATCAGAAATGATTCCCAATCTCCACTACCATCAAAAACAGCAAGCTTTGCCTTGGGACCCTCTACAGCAATTAGATGGCCTTGATAATGAGGCATGCTAGATCTTTGTTCAGCAGCATAAGTATGTGGAAATGGCTGGGAGCCACACTCTCGGTGGAGGGATTAGCTCTGGAGGGACCTGAAGTATGTGCTCTTCGCTGTATTACTTCTAGCTCTGCAGCGAATGGCGCGCCCATGATATTGTGTGACCTCTCAGAATCTTGAAAGAGGGTTGAATCTGAATACGGCATCCTTCTTTCCCTGTAAGTTGGCTGGGAGCTCTCACGTGTCACCTGTGGGTGCCATGAACATTGACATTTGTGGGGCTGGAGAACAACTTATAATATGAGTCAATAGTGGAGCCATCATCATTTGCAGTTGCTCGTTATTTTTATTTTGGTTTTCGAGCATTATCTTAAGTCATTCTGGGGGTTGATTGGAATCAGGGGCTGCTGCCATAGCTCCATGACACAATACTTCCTTAGACATGTGTGAATGTATTATTATTTTTTGTTATTATTATTATTTTCTCTTTTTCTTTCCTCTTTTTTTATGTCCTATATTATTATTTTTTTTTTTTTAAATTTTATTTATATGTCCTTTTTTCTCTCTTTATCTTTTTTTTCTTTCTTTCAATAAACTTTACAGACTTTCTTATGGAGCATTCGAGTCTCTTTTCTCTGGCAATTCACTCTGTAGTTGAGTCCACACAGTTCTCATCGGGCGCGATGATGTCAGCCTGCCTCAGTCTCACCCTGAAAAGAGCGCTATAAAATTATCTTACTGCTTATCCGCTTCCGCCGTATTTGCTGTTTCGCCAGCGTCCGACTTTTCTCTCGTTTCATACATGTGGTTGGAATTTACAGATGAAATTCCACTTCTGACACCAGTTTGTCGTGTGCAGTTAGTTTCGTTTATGCGTTGGCCTATGTGGATGTGTGGTAGGAATGAGCCACGACAAAAGGATCTTTTCCATAGCGTTTACTTAACTTCTTGAACACGTTAGTTGCACAGTTCACTCACCAACAGTATGAGTGGCATAAACTATGGAGTCAATTTAACGCTGTAAATATATGCAAAAAAATTACGTTTTGCAAAAGAAAATTTAAGTATTGAGGAAAATAAATGTCCTGTCTGAAGTCATCAGCCCGAGAAGCAGCTCACTGATCCAGGTCCTGTCATGATGAGCATGTAGGTTTCTTCAGTGGAACACAAACAAATATTTTTAACACAAGCCGTTTCAGTCTGTCAGTCTTATAATTGATGTGAATGGGAATCACACTCAAAACATACAATAAAAATAAAATAAAAAACCCACACACAACCAATATTAAACCCTGTTGCTTGTGACTATACATTGATATATAAAGACACACAAAAAAAATTTCACTTCGAATTCTGATGTTAAACATTATTATTTGAAAGTTTAATTTTAACATGAAGTTGAGTGCAGAAGGGGGTGTGTGAGTCAGAGAAGTGAATTTAAAAAAAAAAATATATAATTAACGTTTTTTAATGGAATATTACATTATGTAAATTTCAAATTTACATCATTTTATTTAATGTGCCCTCATATTCAAGAATACTAGCCTCCCCTTTTAATTTTTTTTTTTAAATTAACAATGCTGAACAACATAGTCTGATAATAATAATAAACATAATAATAATAAACAATAGTGTTAATTTTTGTTAATAATAATAATAATAATAATAATAATAATGTATATATATATATATATATATATATATATATATATATTAGTGAAATTGTAAAAAAAAAAAAATGGTATGTATTTTTTATTTAATAATATTTCTTTACAAAAAGTAAAAAAAAAAAATTGGTCCATGAAACTTGACCTTTTACAGGGATTTACTTGGATTTATTTTACACAAAATAGTGGGATTAATATTCTAGTATGAAACATAGAAAAATCTGAACAGAAGCATTGGACAAAGCTGCATGTACTTTATGTAGGCTACATAAAATGGTCCCATTTTCATGTAAATTGTATCAGATAATGATAGGTTTACAGCTCACGACACACATGAGTAAAAACAGCATCATAACCTCAAACACATGCGTGCATTAGATCCACAAATGTAGGTTGCATTTGAATCTATATAAAGGCAACAGATCCACACATGCACTCATCAATACACAAATGCGCGCAACAAATAAAATTCACTCACCAGAAGAATGCTCAAAGACATGGTTTTATTTTTGCTTACAATTCACAAAAGTATATATAGTGAAACTGCATAAAAAATGGCATGTAATATTTTGTCAGATTCACATACAAAGGTTTGGTTAAAGGTAAAAAACATAAAAAACATAAAAAAACCAATAAAGCTATTCCACGTGTATGACATCTCTCGGGATATCATGCATGTATATGGGATATCCTAAGATGACACATCAAAAACTAAACATTATATAGACTTAAGATCTTCGTATGTGTTCATCTGAAGAAAGTAAGTGTAACAAGGAGGCTGACGTGGCATTAGAATCCATTTGCAGAAGTTTATTAGGAAAGGATCTCACAGACAGAATCGTTAAACCAGTCAGTACCATAATAGCAGTCTGATCTTTCAACATACACAAGAGGAATCCACAAGGCAGAGACGAGTAGGCAGGCGAATGGGTCAAACACAAACATCACTCCAATCAGGCTATCAATCCAATGGGGCAATATAATAATCGTAAATGTGAAGTCAGACAGAATCATACACAGAACAGGCAGGCAGAATAACAATGGGGAATGCTTGGGGAGGGAGGTAAACAGGCAATACTTCACGGTAAGCATACACTCAGACTCATGTTAAATAATGTCCCAACAGGAAATGAACAGAAGCAGAGGGAGGGGTAAACAGTCAGTACTCAGGTGAGGGCTCCGTTACAGAACCCCCTCCTCTAGGAGTGCCTCCTGGCACTTGACCCGGATATCCCCGTGGTCCCGGCGCTGGTCAATCAGGTCTGGCTCGATGAAAGTCCTCCATGAGAGAGGGATCCAGAATGTCGCAGGCAGCTACCCATGACCTCTCTCCAGGTCCATAGCTCTCCCAGTCCACCAAGTATTGTAGCTGACCCCCTCTCCGTCTTGAGTCCAGTAACTCATTCACCTTGTAAGCTGGGGATCCATCAACATCCAACGGCGGTGGTGGCTCTTGAGTCTTATTGTGGGGTCAGCATCAGGGTGGACTGGTTTGAGTAACGAAACATGAAATGATGGAGAGATACGATAATTAGCAGGAAGCTCTAACTGGTATGTGACCTCATTTATTCTTCTTAGAATCTTGAAAGGACCAACATACCTTGGGCTGAGCTTCCTGCTTGGTAGCCGCAACTTGAGGTCCCTCGTGGAGAGCCAGACCCGCTGTCCTGGTTGGTAGGGAGGGTGTGGCCAATGTCGCTTGTTGGCCTGGAGTTCCTGTACTCTCACAGCTCACTGAAGACGTATTTGTACACTGTCCCACACCCTCTCACTATGCCGAATCCAGTCGTCCACAGCAAGGACCGATGAGGGTTCGCCAGACCACGGGAACATAGGGGGTTGATAACCAACGACGCACTGGAAGGGAGTCAGACCTCTGGATGAGTGAGTCAATGAATTTTGTGCGTATTCAGCCCATGGAAGGAATTCAGACCATCGATGCTGTTCTCAGCTACAATAGGATCGAAGATACAGTATCTGCCCAGCTCTTGGTTAAGCCGTTCGACCTGTCCATTTGCTTGTGGGTGGTATCCTGAGGTGAGACTGACATTGATGTCAAGGTGCTTGCAGAAAGCTCTCCACTCTTGAGATGTGAACTGGGTTCCTCTGTCACTGACGATATCCTCTGGTATACCATTATTCCGAAAGACATATTGAAACATTGCCTGTGCCATTTCCATGGCTGTGGGGAGTCCTTTTAAGGGGACCAAACAACATGATTTGAGAAATGTCTATGATGACGAGAACAGCAGTGAAGCCATTGGACAAAGGCAGGTCTGTGTCTAAGTCAATGGAGAGATGGGACCAGGGATGTTGTGGGATGGGTAGTGGTAGGGGTTGTTTGTTCAATTCAATTCAAGTTTATTTTTATAGCGCTTTTTACAATACAAATCATTGCAAAGCCACTTTACAAAAAATACATTTTCTACAATATTTAGTAGTATCTTATAAGTGGTGATAGGTTTATGTGCAAATGACAGGAATTTTCAGAAAAACATTATACAAGACATAGTCAACCAGATGATGAACACTATTAACAGCAATTATAATGTGATTGCATAGTAAATAACAATATTTGTTAGTTCTGTATGTTGTTTCAGGGTTAGCATCATCTGAGGTCCTCTGAGGGGTTGGCATCATCTCTTCTCAGGTGTTCTGGATCCAGACTGGAGCTTGCGTAAATCCTAGTTACCACGGGATGTAAATCCTGTGGCAAAACATAGAAACAAATAAGAGACATCATTAGCATAGCTGCTGATCCAACAAAGTAAAATTAATTAGTTTAACCCAAGCTAAAGAATAAGAATGCACATTTGATCAGATACAGCTGCAGTCACAAATTATGAGATGCATTTTTCGAATGTTTGGCGAAAGAGATGTGTTTTCAATCTAGATTTAAACAGAGAGAGTGTGTCTGAACCCAGAACATTATCAGGAAGGCTATTCCAAAGTTTGGGAGCCAAATGCAAAAAAGCTCTACCTCCTTTAGTGGACTTTGCTATCATAGGAACTATCAAATTTCCAGCGTTTTGTGACCTTAGGGAGCGTGATGAATTGTAGCGTGGTTAGGTATGCAGGAGCTAAACCATTAAGGGCCTTATAGGTAAGTAATAATAATTTGTAACTGATATGGAACTTAATAGGTAGCCAGTGCAGATAATGTAAAATTGTGGTAATATAATCATATTTTCTTGACCTGGTAAGGACTCTAGCCGCTGTATTTTGGACTACCTGTAGCTTGTTCATTGAGGATGCTGGACAACCACCAAGAAGTGCATAACAATAGTCCAGTCTAGAGGTCATGAATGCATAAACTAACTGTTCTGCATCAGAAACAGGTAACATATTTCATAGCTTGGCAATGTTTCTAAGATTGAAGAATGCTGTTTTTGTAACATGGGAATTATGGTTTTCAAAAGACAAGTTGCTGTCTAATATAACACCCAGATTTTTGACTGTAGAGGAAGTAACAATACATCAGTCTAGTTGCAAACTGTAGTCTACTAGATTCTGTGTACTGTTTTTTGGTCCAATAAGTAATATCTCTGTCTTATCCAAATTTAATAGTAAAAAATTATTGGTCATCCAATCTTTTACATTTTTAACACACTCTGTTACCTTAGATAATTTAGAAGTTTCATCTGGTCTCGTTGAGATATATAGTTGAGCAGTGGCAGCTCCAGCCAATTCTCTCAGGGGGGGCAAATGTTAGCTTGATTAATGAGGATAGGTCACCCATTCAATTGATAAATTGACGGCTAGTTAAAGATGTAAAGGGAACTGAACTACTATAGTATTAATTAAAAATAAACTGACATTAGGAATCAATCTCTTGCTCTCCTTATGTTTCTATATGCGTGTTAACATAATTCAGCAGCAAATGAAGACTGATGCCAGGATGTGGTTTTTTCCCAAAAAAACTTTTTACTTTGATTTCAGTTTAATAAGAAATAACTTAAGTCACATAAATCACTGTTCACACAACTCACTTATATTATACTGCTCATTTATATCACATTCCTCACTTACATTACACTGCTCCCTAATATCCATATGCATCTTTGCTCTTTCGTGTTTTTTCACCTTCTCCGAGAGATGATGCATTTTGGTGACACCTGTAGTTGTCCATGCGATGTCCGTCACGCTCATGATGGAACAAAATGCAGTGGTAAATTTGCAGAATACCACATCCTCGAAAATCCTTGTTTATACTACTTCCTGCCCTTGTAGATACTTGTTTGATGTTTAAATTTGGTTTTGGTTGTCCTAATTCTTTAATTGCCAATTTATCCTTAATGCTACGATGAATGAATGTTATTTCTTTCAATGACACGATAGATTTAATTTTGCGCTGAGGTAACGTTCACCATGATGTCGATCAAGTTCAGCTGACAAAGACATAGCTGTCCCCGTCTCTGTTTTTTTTTTCACATTTGATAAAGATAATAAAGTAGTTTTTCATTTTTGTCTAGTTGTTAAAATTCAAAATAGTTTTTAAATATTATTGGATATCACTGTTCCCACCAGTTGTTGCACAAGTTAAGGTTACGCACGATGACGAAAGCACATTAGGGCCAACCCTCCCGGAACTCATCGAGATTGCATTGCAGAGCCTGCAGTTCGAAAAAAAAAAGAAGTCTATGAGAGCACTGGAAGTCTGTATGGAAGTCTATGAGAGCACTTGGGGCGATTCTCAGTTTGACAGAAATCGCCCAAAAAGGGGCGGTACTACACAAAACGCAACTCAACGCTGATTGGACTATATGGAGGCAGCACTGTACAATGTAAAAGAAAAAAAAAATCCCTCCCTTACCATTGGTGGTGCGACTTCCAATCACCCTAATGGAGAAACCGCCACTATAGTTGAGTATCATCAGCATAACAGTGGAAACTAATCCCCTTTTTTCTAATAATATTACCAAGAGGCAACATGTATATTGAAAATAGAAGAGGACCTAGGACAGATCATTGTGGCACTCCATATTTTACTGGTGATAAATGAGATTACTTCCCATTTAAATCGACAAAATGGTAGCGATTAGACAGGTAAGATCTAAACCATTTAAGAGCCTCCCCTTGAATACCTGTATAGTTTTGTAATCGATCTACGAGTATGTCATGATCTATGGTGTCGAACGCAGCACTAAGATAAAGTAAAACAGGCAATGAGATGCAGCCTTCATCTGACGCAAGAAGAAAGTCATTTGTAATTTTAACAAGTGCAGTTTCTGTGCTATGTTGGGGCCTGAAATCTGACTGAAATTCTTCATACAGATACTTTTTTTGCAGGAAGGAGCTCAATTGAGCAGACACAATTTTTTTCTAAAATTTTAGACCTAAATGGAAGATTTGAAATGGGCCTATAATTTGCCAGTTTACTAGGATCTAGTTGTGGTTTCTTAATAAGGGGCTTAATAACCGCCAGCTTGAATGGTTTTGGGACGTGACCTAAAGATAACAACGAGTTAATAATATTGAAAAGCGGTTCTTCTGCTAGAGGTAACAACTCTATCAGTAATTTAGTGGGTACAGGATCTAATAAACATGTCGTTGGTTTAGATACAGTGATAAGTTTATTTAGCTCTTCCTGTCCTTTAGCTGTAAAGTGCTGCAGTTTATCTTTGGGTGCGATGGATGAAACTGGAGTATTAAACGCTGTAGAATCTACATTTGTTATTGTATTTTTGATGTTACCTATTTTATCAGTGCGATTCTCCATTTGTGCTCAAGACTATGAGTTTCTTTCTTGAGAGAGTGAGTATTACTGTTATACCATGGCGCAGTACGTTTTTCTCTAACCTTTTTCAATTTGATGGGGGCAACAGCTTCTAATGTATTGGAGAAAATAGTGCCCATGTTGCCAGTCATTTCGACTAATTCATGAGTATTTATGGGTACACATAGCAGCTGAGATAAATCAATAAATCAGGCAGGTTATTTGCAAATTTGTCTTTGGTGGCTGGAACAAAAGTTCTGCTCAGACGGTAACGCTGAGCCATGTAGTTAATATCAGTGATATGCAGCATGCACAATATGAGGAAATGATCGGTAACATCATCACTTTGAGGTACAATATATATATCAGTAAGACTGATTCCATGCGATATAATTAAATCTAGTGTATGATTAAAATGATGAGTGGCACCGGTGACATTTTGCTTGACTCCAAAAGAGTTTATTAGGTCAGTAAACGCAAATCCTAATGCATCATTTGTATTATCAACGTTATTAAAATCTCCTACAATTAGCGCTTTATCAACTGTAACCAAAAGGTCTGAGAGGAAATCTGCAAATTCTTTTAAGAATTCTGTATACGGCCCTGATGGTCTATACACAGTAGCCAGAGCAAGAGACACAATAAATTTGTGCAGGCCATCAGCACAAAAAAGCCTAGGATGCTCCCAGAAAATAATTAAATTATTAAAGGAACACTCCACCGTTTTTTGAAATAGGGCTTATTCACATTATTTCCTACATTTAGAAAGGTGGGCAAATGCATTTTTGTGTCAGTGCATGCATTGTTTTAGTTTGACTGGGTCGGCGTTAGCTTAGCTTAGCACAATGAATGGAATCCTTTGTTGCCCGCTAGCATGGCCTGAGTAAAAGTGATCAAAAAAATAAAAAAAACCCACCTAATTACTTCTTGTGGCCTGCGTATTTACAACGAGTACAAATAGCGATCCAGATTAACACTAGGCGATTTCCTAGGCAGATATTGACTTGGGACTATATTATGGGGAAGCACAGGCGAAGCACTGCTGCTTAGGCGAAGCACTGCTACTTCGGCGCAGAGATATCACGCAACACATGAAATCCCATGACTTCCGTCAACATACCGGAGTGAATAGTAGCTGCCTGGCTATTTTCCTTACAGTACACGAATGGCGATGAACATGGCTGATTTTGAGAGAGACGAAGAGGGTGACTTCTCAGACAGTCAAGAACCAGAACCATACCTATTTGAACCAGAGTTTACAGGAGACGAGCTGCGTGCTTTGGAAATAGAATGACAGGAGGAGGAGGTTGCGATCGCTCAACAGCCTGAGGACGTGAGGATGAGAGCCAACATGAACTGGTGGTGTGAATGTGGGGGAATATGCCAATCTATGCCGACGGAAATAGAGTGTCTGTGCTGTAGAGAGTGGGACATGTTTTTGCCATTGATGACCAGGCTCAACGCGTCAGATCAAGATGAGCGTGCCCGAAGTTGTGTCACATCTACAGAGGATTTCACGGCACTGATCCATTCTGCAGTAACGTTACTCGATTTTTTTTCCGGTGTGACAAAGTGAACTGGAAAAAACGGCCCACGCCGAATGGTTAAAATGATGAGTGGCACCGGTGACATTTTGCTTGACTCCAAAAGAGTTTATTAGGTCAGTAAACGCAAATCCTAATGCATCATTTGTATTATCAACGTTATTAAAATCTCCTACAATTAGCGCTTTATCAACTGTAACCAAAAGGTCTGAGAGGAAATCTGCAAATTCTTTTAAGAATTCTGTATACGGCCCTGATGGTCTATACACCGTAGCCAGAGCAAGAGACACAATAAATTTGTGCAGGCCATCAGCACAAAAAAGCCTAGGACGCTCCCAGAAAATAATTAAATTATTAAAGGAACACTCCAACGTTTTTTGAAATAGGGCTTATTCACATTATTTCCTACATTTAGAAAGGTGGGCAAATGCATTTTTGTGTCAGTGCATGCATTGTTTTAGTTTGACTGGGTCGGCGTTAGCTTAGCTTAGCACAATGAATGGAATCCTTTGTTGCCAGCTAGCATGGCCTGAGTAAAAGTGATCAAAAAAATTAAAAAAACCCACCTAATTACTTCTTGTGGCCTGCGTATTTACAACGAGTACAAATAGCGATCCAGATTAACACTAGGCGATTTCCTAGGCAGATATTGACTTGGGACTATATTATGGGGAAGCACAGGCGAAGCACTGCTGCTTAGGCGAAGCACTGCTACTTCGGCGCAGAGATATCACGCAACACATGAAATCCCATGACTTCCGTCAACATACCGGCGTGAATAGTAGCTGCCTGGCTATTTTCCTTACAGTACACGAATGGCGATGAACATGGCTGATTTTGAGAGAGACGAAGAGGGTGACTTCTCAGACAGTCAAGAACCAGAACCATACCTATTTGAACCAGAGTTTACAGGAGACGAGCTGCGTGCTTTGGAAATAGAACGACAGGAGGAGGAGGTTGCGATCGCTCAACAGCCTGAGGACGTGAGGATGAGAGCCAACATGAACTGGTGGTGTGAATGTGGGGGAATATGCCAATCTATGCCGATGGAAATAGAGTGTCTGTGCTGTAGAGAGTGGGACATGTTTTTGCCATTGATGACCAGGCTCAACGTGTCAGATCAAGATGAGCATGCCCGAAGTTGTGTCACATCTACAGAGGATTTCACGGCACTGATCCATTCTGCAGTAACGTTACTCGATTTTTTTTCCGGTGTGACAAAGTGAACTGGAAAAAACGGCCCACGCCAAATGGTTAAAATGATGAGTGGCACCGGTGACATTTTGCTTGACTCCAAAAGAGTTTATTAGGTCAGTAAACGCAAATCCTAATGCATCATTTGTATTATCAACGTTATTAAAATCTCCTACAATTAGCGCTTTATCAACTGTAACCAAAAGGTCTGAGAGGAAATCTGCAAATTCTTTTAAGAATTCTGTATACGGCCCTGATGGTCTATACACAGTAGCCAGAGCAAGAGACACAATAAATTTGTGCAGGCCATCAGCACAAAAAAGCCTAGGACGCTCCCAGAAAATAATTAAATTATTAAAGGAACACTCCAACGTTTTTTGAAATAGGGCTTATTCACATTATTTCCTACATTTAGAAAGGTGGGCAAATGCATTTTTGTGTCAGTGCATGCATTGTTTTAGTTTGACTGGGTCGGCGTTAGCTTAGCTTAGCACAATGAATGGAATCCTTTGTTGCCAGCTAGCATGGCCTGAGTAAAAGTGATCAAAAAAATAAAAAAAACCCACCTAATTACTTCTTGTGGCCTGCGTATTTACAACGAGTACAAATAGCGATCCAGATTAACACTAGGCGATTTCCTAGGCAGATATTGACTTGGGACTATATTATGGGGAAGCACAGGCGAAGCATGCTGCTTAGGCGAAGCACTGCTACTTCGGCGCAGAGATATCACGCAACACATGAAATCCCATGACTTCCGTCAACATACCGGCGTGAATAGTAGCTGCCTGGCTATTTTCCTTACAGTACACGAATGGCGATGAACATGGCTGATTTTGAGAGAGACGAAGAGGGTGACTTCTCAGACAGTCAAGAACCAGAACCATACCTATTTGAACCAGAGTTTACAGGAGACGAGCTGCGTGCTTTGGAAATAGAATGACAGGAGGAGGAGGTTGCGATCGCTCAACAGCCTGAGGACGTGAGGATGAGAGCCAACATGAACTGGTGGTGTGAATGTGGGGGAATATGCCAATCTATGCCGACGGAAATAGAGTGTCTGTACTGTAGAGAGTGGGACATGTTTTTGCCATTGATGACCAGGCTCAACACGTCAGATCAAGATGAGCGTGCCCGAAGTTGTGTCACATCTACAGAGGATTTCACGACACTGATCCATTCTGCAGTAACGTTACTCGATTTTTTTTCCGGTGTGACAAAGTGAACTGGAAAAAACGCCCCACGCCGAATGGACCAAATGGACAGCTGTCCACAGAGTAAGTGATTATTTTAATCATGACGCATGTATAGATCGACCCATATTATACCTGTATTCACATAGAGTTGATGTTTTCACAGGCAATATAGGTTATATAGGAAGAGAAATAAAAGACAACTTACATGTGCACTTTGTTCTTCCTGTGCTTTGAAAATAGATGGGACGGCCGTATCTTTCAGACTTAGTACCGTCTTTCTGGACCCATATTCCATTTTTTCAAAGTAGTCCTCTGGTGCAAAATGTTCTTCGCAAACACGATACTGCTTTATTTTGTTGAGAGGCGTTGAACTACAGATCTCCAGAGCTGCTAGCCATTTATTTATCAGTTCCACATTAGATGGAATTCTGTGAAACATTACATTCTTTTATGTCCTTTGCTTGTTCTCACAACCTTTTGCTATGCAGGTAATAACCATGTTTGCTGTAACTTCTCAAAATAAATCATCCAAAAGCGAAGACACTCGGTGCAGGTCACGCCGGTATGTTGTTCTTCTTCTGTTTTTTTTGACGAGTTGCACGCTGCTATGTTGACGGAATTCCTGGGATTTCATGTGTTGCGTGATATCTCTGCGCCGAAGTAGCAGTGCTTCGCCTAAGCAGCAGTGCTTTGCCTGTGCTTCCCCATAATATAGTCCCAAGTCAATATCTGCCTAGGAAATCGCCTAGCGTTAATCTGGATCGCTATTTGTACTCGTTGTGAATATGCAGGCCACAAGAAGTAATTAGGTGGGTTTTTTAAATTTTTTTGATCACTTTTACTCAGGCCATGCTAGCTGGCAACAAAGGATTCCATTCATTGTGCTAAGCTAAGCTAACGCCGACCCAGTCAAACTAAAACAATGCATGCACTGACACAAAAATGCATTTGCCCACCTATCTAAATGTAGGAAATAATGTGAATAAGCCCTATTTCAAAAAACGGTGGAGTGTTCCTTTAACAAATAGCATTTTCTGTTCTTCACACCATGACAATAACCATTCATTTAAAGCCAACAAGTCTACTGAACCTTTCGTGTCCTCATCGATATGTGGGCAGTGGTCCTGATACGATGATAATCGTCGTGGGCGTCGTGCTGCGAACCGTCTCGATCAGGCTCCTGAAGTCCCTCTTCAGTGTCTCTGTCTGCCGCAGCATGGTGTCGTTCACCCCGGCATGAAGCACGGCTGCTCTGGGTCTCTCGTCGGCTTTCAGGATCCCGGGTATCTGTGCAGAAACATCAAGAACACGAGCACCAGGGAAACAGTGAGTGTGCACTTTAACTTCGGCCAACGTAGCACGGACATGTCGGACGATGGACTCTCCAACGATCACAGCATCGCATTCCGTCTCGCGGAGGGGAGCGAATCGGTTCCGGGTGGAGATCTCGAAGACCGGAGGGGGAGAAGTCATCGCCTGGGGCCTGGCTTGCTTACTCCACTGTGGATGCACAGTGGACCCACAGAGTCCGTGGTGTCCCGGTGCCGGAATGAAGGACATCTGGGAGGATCGTGTCCTGGGTGCACCGGGCCTGTGCAGAGAAACACATGTAGTACAGGTGGTGGGACTGTTAGCAGCACGCTGTATACTTACCCCGGACTTGTGAGCATCAGCCCAAGAGGTTTCCAGCATGGCTCTCCGCTCTCTCTGCTGAGCCTTCCTCACCTTTAGGTCCTGAATCTGATTCTCCACAGCCTCCAGCTCGAGCTGCACTGAATGTGGCTTGAACGTGTCCTCACCTGCAATCAAAGGTAGACATACATCCGCCATTAAAGCAAGTAACAGTAAATAAAGCAATGGTAATGTGTGTGAACAGAGTATTAGCAATGCAAGCGGGTTTAGCGGCTACCATGCTGCCGATGCTAATGGGCTATAAGCTAAATAGTGGAACCGGGAAATCTAAATAAAACTAGTGATAATGCTCGGATTGTTTTTGTTGTAAAATACGACAAAGGATATATTCACACGTTATAGGAACGAAAATTATGGTGTATAAAATATATTTTTAAGATAAAAATTGTCCATTTCGGTGAGTCGGTTCACTCCAAACATTAAACTGATTCGCTAAAACAAATCAAACCTCTTGTATTGCATTTCCTCCATTATGTCCCCGGTAATGGGGGCGATGACTACAGATGAGGGGAGTATTCTGCTGTAAGGGTGTCCAAGGGAATATCATGCTGTCTGGAGAGAGCATCTGCCTTACTGTTCTTGCTGCCAGGGCGATGTGTCACAGTGAACTGGAATCGGGTGAAGAAGAGGTACCAGCGAGCTTGGTGTGGATTGAGACATTTAGCACTTTTGATATATTCTAGATTTTTTGGTCGGTGACAGGAATGGACTGGAAAGGATGGACTGCTCCCTCTAGCCAGTGTCTACATTGTTCGATGGCTGCTTTTATGGACTAAAGTTCTTTATTTCCAACATCATAGTTTCTTTCTGCCGCTGTTAACTTTCTTGAAAAGAAAGGACACATCCACTATAATCCCACAAGTTAGGCAAAACGCACCGATTTCGGCATGGTCGATGGAAGAGACTGGATGTAGTTAGTCAGGTGCTCATTGATGGACTGGAGTTTAGCCAACTGATCTTGGTAACCCTTCAATACCTTACTTTGATAAGCGAACGCTGCTTGCAGGTTTGTAACTTCCACTTGATTCAGTTGAGGCGAAGTATTCTGTAACAAGGAGGCTGAGGCAGCATTAGAAACCATTTGCATAAGTTTATTAGGAAAAGATCTCACAGACAGAATCGTTAAACCAGGCAGAGAGTCGGTACCGTAATAGCAGTCCAGTTTTCAACATAAGCAAAGAGGAATCCACAAGGCAGAGACGAGTAGGCAGGTGTAAGGGAAACAGGTCAATTTAGCTCAAAGGGAATCATCTAAGATTTTAAAGGGAATTTGAACAGAATCACTGTTTCACGGCTGATCACTGAAACGCCCTGCGATTCACTGAACGAGCCGTTTAACATCAAATCTGCGCTGGATATTAATATCCAAACTATAGTGAAAACACTATCAATTAGCACTGTAACAAGATCGGCAGTTAAAGACATTAACTTGTAAGCACAAAACACAAGATACTTCTCTTTTCAATATGAATAAGACTTTATTAGATAAATCTAAGACATATAAACTAATCTAACACATAAACGCACGCACTCACACATTCACACAAGTTGCAGGAAGATCGAAAGTTAGGGAAAGATGAGTTTAAGAGAATGGAAATGTGGAATCCCAAGTTTACAGCAATACGTTAAATTGCATAGACATGAACAGCCATCAATCACTTAATTAACCCTCCCATTGAGTTCCTCAATGAGGTTAAAATTATATTAGATACACCAGTAAAGGTCACAGTCTGGAGGTAAAGTTTCTTGCGTCTCCTGTGAAAAGGGAGTCCCCTTTGTTGTCGTTGAAAGGGGTATCCCGATGTCGCTGATTGGCTGGAAGTTCAGTAGTCGTTGAAGTGACGTCTTGGGAAGCCCATGGTTGGGCGTTGGCTGAAGATGCAGAGTTGTGTGGCTGGTTGAAGTTGAACTCGACGTTACAAAACTTAACTCAGAACACAAAACTCTCAAATGGAAAAGAAAAGAAGTAAAGTTTGGCGAGACTAGGTGGTGTTTCTTCTCATCGTGGCTAAGTATCAGCAGGCGTGCAGGCCGAAGCACGCTGGAACCGCGCTCAAAGAACAGTGATGACTAACAGCATGGCTAAAAGCTAAAGCTAAGAAGCAAAGCTAAAAGCAAACTAAAAGCATACTAAAAGCATACATGACTAATAGCAGAGCCAAGCTAGAAGCTAAAAGCAAGATTTTATGGTGTCCTAAGTATTTAAACTGGCCTGTTGGCCACACCTCAAATGTTGTCTTGACCAATCAGATATTGTCTTGGCTCGGGGGTATCATAAATCATGTTATCTTATCAAGCATGTGGTCCGAATTTTCCTGCTCTTGCAGGGTATAATTTTGGACATGATTCCTATAACAAGAATATGAAACATTTGACAAATAACTGATGGTCAGGACTATTTCAAGCAAGCAGATTCAATCACACACATACCAAACATAATTATGAATCCTTAAGCTATCCCATAGTTATTAAAAGACATACACAATAAGTGATTATAACATGATAGTCAAATGTGTGGGTTACACATAAATGAATATGGAGTGAAGCGATGGACTGATGTTCATTTATAAGTCCTTTTGAGTTCATTTTGGTCCATATGTATGTAGAAAAGACAGTTTCTTTGCCATTCTCTTGACAAAGATTTCTGTGGAGACCAGAGGTTTAAAGGCCCCCCCCTTAGGAATTTCAGTCTGGTTCTGCTAGGTGGGGGTAAGTCAATGGAACTTGTGTAGTACTCTCATGGGTTTACACGTGATGTCCGGCGTTGCCTATCAAATACGAACAACAAATTTGACAATCTCTTCTCTGAATTGAAATTGTCAATAATTGTTCTAGTGGTGTTAATGTTGAAAGCTGTTCTGTGAAAGAGTTGGTTGGTCATCTTGCTTGGGACTTGTGGCACAGAATGTTTTATGACTTCCTGTTGCCTTACTGAGGAATTTGGCTCATGTTTCAGCCACAGCCCTGATCGACTCTTTAATTTGTCTGGTTCGAGTCATTTCTGCTACACAGGCGAATGGGTCAAACACAAACATCAGTCCAATCAGGCTATCAATCCAATGGAGCAATCCAACAGTCGTAAACGTGAAGTCGGGCAGAATCATACACAGAACAGGCAGGCAGGCAGGCAGACAGGCTAACAGTGGGAACCGCTTGGTAAGGCAGGTAAACTGGCAATACTTCGCAGTGAGCAAACACTCAGACTCGTGTTAAATACTGTCCCAACAGGAAATGAATGTAGAAGCAGAGGGAATGTAAACAGTCAGTACTCAGGTGAGGGCTCCCTCTGCTGGTGCAGCGTTACAGTAAGTCATATGCATCTGGGACAGTATGAATAAATTTTTGCCTGGAGTATACCTTTAAAGAGCAAGATGTGATGCAGAGGCCACATATTCCAAACAGGATACAAGAACGTGTGTTGAATTAATGATGAGTGACGCAGAATTAAAACATACAATACAGACTTACAGTCTATTCATTGTTCCTCTCTGTAACAATACATCTTTTCTTTGTTTATTTTTCATCTAGTATTTAGAATTAATCAGCAAATATTGATATATAATTATTTGTGATTAGATTAATTCATGAGCAAATAATCTAAGTTTTTAGAATAAATAATGAAAACTTAATTAAAGATTGCATTTGATGGTGAACTTTTAAAGGTAGAAATTTCCCTGATGAAAGTAATAACTGATGCTGAAGCACATGTGCTTGATGCAGGAAAAGCAACACTGATTCTTGTTTGTACGTTTGAGCTTCTGTTTACCATATTTAATGTGCATAATATGGAAGAAAATAAAATCCAAATAAAACTAAGGATTTTTTTTTTCAGAAATGTAATCAAAAAAGTACAAGTAATCAGTCTAAATAGAGTGGTGTTTTTTTTTTCTTCACTTGATCATACACTGGTATTTCTCAGAATGAGTCAACTGATTCATATCAAACTGAGTTGACTTACTTTGTCCATTATCCCACCATGTCTACCAGAGTTCTACAGTAATTTGTTTTAATTATTGGATTATATAGGATGCTTACTCACACCACACATCACTTTTCCTTCTTAAATATATATTAAAGAATATAACAAAACTTTCATGGGGTCTTTAAAAGAAAATAGCCATGCCATAATTATCTGACAGACTTCAAAATAACTTTTTTTTAAATTGGATGAGTATCAAATCCATTAATCATTCTTTGTTTTAAGGGTTGGTGTGTGTGTGTGTGTGTATGTCTGACCTGAATTTCCTGCATCAGTTGACGTCAGCTGGATTTGAGTTCTGACATTTCCATACTTGACATGGAAGTATTTATTTTTTTTTGCTTGTTTTTGGGTGGCCTGATATATGAAATTGTACGTTGGCTACACTCTTAAAAATAAAGGTGCTTTGTGATGCCATAGAAGAACCTTTTTATCTAAATGGTTCCATAACAAACCTTTAACATCTGAAGAACCTTTCTGTTTCACAAAATGTTCTTTGTGGTGAAATAAGGTTCTTCAGATTATAAAAAGGGAAGAAAGAGATGGTTCTTTAAAGAACCTTTGACTGACTGAATGGTTCTTTGTGTAACCAAAAATGGTTGTTCTAAGAAATCGCTTGAAGAACCGTTTGAAGCACCTTTTAAGTGTAATTTTACACTTTTCAGAGTGTACTTTCATACCACGAGATTTACCTCAATTTTTGGAACCGAAACCTGGGTTTATCCACTTACTCCCAAACATACCTGGGTATATCACATTATCTGCTTTCTGGAATACAGCCCAGGGCTTGTACAGCTCATATTGTATGATATAAAGAACCAAAAGTAACATTTTGCTATCCTAACAGAGAAAAATTCTGCAGTTTGCTACAGTTCCTTTTGTATAGCCACAAATTCTTATAGCTTGCATTGTAAATCATTGTGATCTTTATAACAGTATAGTAGTTTATTTACATAAAATGCATAAATATGTCACTATATGATGTCTTGGTAAGATGAAATTTAACTGCCTAGTTGGTAACACCTTTGTATAGGGATCAATTCTCACTTTTAACTAAAGTTGTTTATTAGTGTACCTATTATTAACAATTGCCATTTATTATACTTCCAGTGGGTATGGAAAGTATTCAGACCCCCTTAAATTTTTCGCTGTTACTTTGCAGCCATTTGATAAAATCATTTAAGTTCATTTTTGTTCCTCAATGTACACACAGCACCCCATATTGATGGAAAAAAAAAAAAAAAAAAAAAAAACACAGATTGGTTGACATTTTAGCAGATTTATTAAAAAGGAAATATCACATTGTCCTAAGTATTCAGACCCTTTGCTCAGTATTTAGTAGAAGCACCCTTTTGATCTAATAGAGCCATGAGTCTTTTTGGGAAAGATACAACAAGTTTTTCACCCCTGGATTTGGGGATCCTCTGCCATTCATCCTTGCAGATCCTCTCCAGTTCTGTCAGGTTGGATGGTAAACGTTGGTGGACAGACATTTTCAGATCTCTCCAGACATGCTCAATTGGGTTTAAGTTAGGGCTCTGGCTGGGCCATTCAAGAACAGTCACAGAGTTGTTGTGAAGCCACTCCTTCGTTATTTTAGCTGTGTGCTTGGGGTCATTGTCTTGTTGGAAGGTGAACCTTCGGCCCATTCTGAGGTCCTTAGTACTCTGGAGAAGGTTTTAGTCCAGGAAATCCCTGTACTTGGCCGCATTCATCTTTCCCTCGATTGTAACCAGTCGTCCTGTTCCTGCAGCTGAAAAACACCCCCACAGCATGATGCTGCCACCACCATGCTGTTGGGACCATTCACTGTTGGGACTGTATTGGACAGGTGATGAGCAGTGCCAGGTTTTCTCCACACATACCACTTAGAATGAAGGCCAAAAAGTTATATCTTGGTCTTATCCGACCTGAAAATCCTTCAGGTGTTTTTAAGCAAACTCCATGGGGGGCTTTCATTTGTCTTGCAAAGGCAATGACTTTCTACAACTTTCTCCCACCTCCCGACTGCATCTCTGGAGCTCAGCCACAGTGGTCTTTGGGCTCTTCTTACTCGATAGCTCAGTTTGGCCTGACGGCCAGCTCTAGGAAGGGTTCTGGTCATCCCAAAGGTCTTCCATTTAAGGATTATGGAGCCCACTGTGCTTTTAGGAACCTTAAGTGCAGCAGAAATTGTTTTGTAACCTTGGCCAGATCTGTGCCTCGCCACAATTCTGTCTCTGAGCTCTTCAGGCAGTTCCTTTGACCTCATGATTCTCATTTGCTCTGACATGCACTGTGAGCTGTAAGGTCTTATAGACAGGTGTGTGGCTTTCCTAATCAAGTCCAATCAGTATAATCAAATACAGCTGGACTTAAATGAAGGTGTAGAACCATCTCAAGGATGATCAGAAGAAATGGACAGCACCTGAGTTAAATATACGAGTTTCACAGCAAAGGGTCTGAATACTTAGGACCATGTGATATTTCAGTTTTTCTTTTTTAATAAATCTGCAAAAATGTCAACAATTCTGTTTTTCTGTCAATTCAGTTGTTAAGTGATGATGTAAGAAGCGCTGATTCCGGGTCCAAGCCTCAACTCGCTTCACTTGAGAATACGACCTCAGCAGCTGTTTATGAGCACTGATTATTCATATTAATCCTTTAAGCTAAACGCTTTCAAACATACGGTGTACACTACAGTCTCTTTGCTCACAGCATCCCAAATAAAAATAATTTGTATATATTTTTTTAATATTTATATTTTCATTGTCTGGCTATCTGGGACTTTGGTATGGGGTTAAAGGTTAAGATTAAAACTTTTTCGCTAGTATTATATCACATTGTGTGTTTATATTAACACCTTTTGTTGTTTTCTCATAGTAACTGATATAGCGTTTGGACACGGAAGCGGTGCTACGTGAAAAAATTTAAGGGGTCTGAATACTTTCCGTACCCACTGTATAAAGCACATATTCTGTATGAACATATTCTACATCTCTAATCCTACCCAATACCTAAACTTAACAACTACCTTACTAATTTATTAATAAGCAGCAAATTAGGAGTTTATTGAGGCAAAAGCTATAGTTAATGGTTTTTAACAGTGATATCTGAAAGTGACATACAACAAAGTATGTTGACCCATACTCAACAATTCATGCTCAGCATTTAACCCATCCAAAGTGCACACACGCACACATGGAGCAGTGGGCAGCCATTCATGCTGTGGCGCCCAGGGAGCAGTTGGGGGTTCAGTGACTTGCTCAAGGGCACATCAGTCATGGTACTGCCAGCCCGAGACTCAAACCCACAACCTTAGGGTTAGAAGTCAAACTCTCTAACCATTAGGCCATGACTTCCCCAAGTTTAATTTGGAGCAGTTAGTTTTATGATCAATGAATCAATCTCAAGGAATTGATTGGGAGAATAACAAATAAAAATTCCTCAAAAGCCTGATGCATCATATTTGATATTCACGTTTTTAAAGGATTTTTCTAAAAAATTGTACTTGGATGATCAAGTAAACCTAAGTTGTTTGGGTCCAGGTGTTGACCTTGAAATATTACTAACAATACAATAGTTCTTACGTTTACTTTATAAAAATCAAAAAAGATTTCACAGCAAAAAGATGAGCATAACAGCCAGGTATTAGATGTTTTTAAAATTATAATAAACAGCCATTTACTTGGTAAAAAAAAGTTTAAACTATAAATCAGACAGAAGGCATGGAACAGCTTGTGTACAGCAGGTTTTTCAGCAAAGTTTTAATCATGATAATTTGGATGCCTTCAAAATTTGTGTATAAAATATGATGTAATATTATAGGTTGCCTGTATTAGCGTACAGGATGCTTGTGTTCAGTTGAAAGTCCTGCTAAAAAGCCATAAGCCATGCATATATGCACGCGCACACACACGCGCACACAAACACACACACAGATTTGAACACATTTTGTAAATCTTATTTTCGTCAAATAAAGAACAGTTTGAGAACTTGTGACCAATAGATGATACGATACACACCCATTAGTGTTTCCTATGTACATAGATAATATCTTATGGTAAAAATATTTCATAGTGTGAAACCAAAGATAATTCTGACTTCAGTGGAAATCTAACCCGTAACCACAGCTGAACAAACACTTTTGCTCATGTTTGTTGACAGGCATAAATTGCACCACATGAAGTAAAATTTTAACAAAAGAAGTGGCATAGAGAAGCATCTACAACAGTTTCACCATTTTATTGGCATTTTACTAAAAATATACAATGTTGAGGTTTCATATTTTGCAGGAAATCCAAATCACAGGCATTTTTTATAAAAACACAAAAAAAGTTGTAAACAGGCAATACTATATGAACTTTGATAACGTGTATAGAAAAACCAAACATCATACCACAATTTTACTCTGTTTACTTGTGATTGATGGAAGTAAATGGTTAATTAATGTGAGCAGTCAGCAGTCAGCTTCAGTTTTAGTTCACAGGTACGCCCATGAATGTCAAATCAGAACTAATAATGAGCTGTCCTCAAAATGTCAGACGTAAATGCAACATCATAGCTCACCAGCAGTTACAGGAATCATATGTAAATAATGAGGACAAAAGTCTCTTCTCCCCTAGGGAGGGAGGTTGAAGCAGTTTCCTCGGTCACACACCTACTAAAACCACGTCTTCTTCCAGGTGCGCTTTTGGAGTGAATGTCCTCTACAGAGCAGCGATTGCTTTAGCTGCCATTCTCCGGCCCAGTGGAAGGCTCAGGTCTGTGATGGACAGCACAGTTCTGGGTTTTGCCAGCGCCTGAAGCTTCACCAGTTCTGAAATCTGTGAAGACAAATTAAAATTAGTTTGTGAAAGACTTTTCATGCTACTATTTAGGGCTGAATTATAATGGTTCAACTGATTATCATGATTATTGCAAAAATGACACCACCCCTGCATGTGATTTGCTGAATGATATGATAAAATCCATTTTGATAGAACTTTGGAGTGATGAGACCGAACCGGAACTTTTTTGACCCATGGATGAGCAATAGGTCTGGTGCAAAAAAAGGCTTATGAGCAGAAGAACAAGGTGGAACAGACTTATTATGGGAGTACTTTGCTGCTGCAGGAAGTGGAAATCATGACTGTATGAAGGACATCATGGATTATTTGAAGTATTGGGTCATTTTGTCAAAGATTGTGATGCCTTCAGTGCAGAGACTAAAGCTGATGATCACAGGAATTTCCAGCAGGGCAAACATTACTATTTATTGCAAAATGTAATATTACATTTACAAAATGTAAGTCCAAATTTACTGAAGCTTGGTTGAAAGATGGCTCATAGAATGTTCTTGAGTGGCCTGTTCAGTCTCCAGATATAAATCTCATTAAAGCAATTTATAAGTGATCTGAAAGCTTTTGCACATGAGGAATTGGCCAAGATTCTGGTAGAGAGGCCTCAGAAGCTTGAATGCACTTAGAGGCAACATTATAAAGAATAAAAGATTCTCTATAAACTTTTGGGGGTTGAATAATTTTGTACATGAATGTTTAGAGCCAATTATATGTATCTTTTTTTAAGGTCCAATTTTCACTATCAACTAACTATTAACTATGACTTCTGCCTCAATAAACTCTTAATTTGCTGCTTATTACTATTAAAGTAGTTGTTAAAGTTAGGTATGGGGTTGGATTAAAGGATCGAAAATATGGTCATGCAGAATAAGGCATTAACATGTGCTCTATAACTAATAAAAATAAAATATCTAATAAAAAACAAATATGATAGTAATTCATATGCATGTTACCAAGCAACTAGTTAATAGTGAGAATTGGTCTTTAAAATAAAGTGTGTTACCATATATATTTTCATTTATTTTTCATAAACTTTACACCTTCAGAATCACTGAAATGATTCTATAATGGGTTTACTGATGAAAATTTCTATAATGGTTTACTGATGTTTTGGTTGAACATTTAAGTTACCATTTTAGTGTAGGGACCAATTCTCACTATTAACTAGTTTCTTATTACACGGCTATTATTAACACAAACTAGCTGTTTATTAGTACTTGCTTGACTATATTCTACATCCCTAATCCTACCCAATACCTAAACTTATCAACTACCTTACTTATTAACAATAAGGACCAAATTAGTTAATAGTGAGAATTGGACCTTAACATAAAGTGTGACAAAAAACAAACAAAAAGGATTTCGGATGAATAACCAATGGGCCAATCTCACCGATGATTATGCTTATCTAATCAAGAGAAGCAGAAATCGTGATCTAATTGTGCAGTGCTTTTAGAAAACTCAAAGTATTTAAGTGTGAGTGCTGTGCATGCATAAAGTACAAGATGCTTCCCTCACCATGGTAAAGGGCATAAATTGCAAGATGCTGCCCCGGTTGCCTTGCTCTATGCACTCCACACACTCCTCGATAAAGCTCCGAACAAACTGTGTGTGAGGGCCTGCTGTCTTAGACCCCAACAGAGAGGAAATCAACAGGAACAAATTTGCTAGAAAGAAAAAAAAAAAGACAAGAATCTCCTTTGACTCTAATAGCATGACTTGTAAATAAGTAGTATGGTGGTGGAACAAAGACAGTACCAGATGGTAACACCATGTTATTAATCTATCTAGTGGCACTAAATGATCAGCAGAAATACAGCACAAACCTAGCACTCTGTTGAGAGGGTCTCTCATGTTGACAGTGTGCAGCTGAGAGGCAGACAGTGAACTGCTCATGGAACGGTCACCTAGAAAAGAGAACATTAGTTACTTTGAGTTGATGAGTTCTTATTGACCTACATGTAATGTACAAGAAAAAAAAAAGGAAATGTGTACTGTCACAGTATCTATCAAATTAGATTTCACTATATTAAATCCTGTTAACTTCCCTTTTCTCCGTTGACTGTGTTAATAAAATCAACACTTTCGTTTCCGGCTCTTCCTTCTTTTTTTTTTCAGTGAAAGTGACTAAACAGCCATTGCTTCCAGACACTTCTCATAACAGTACGTTTTTTTATACATACATACATACATATATATATATATATATACACTCACCTAAAGGATTATTAGGAACACCTGTTAATTTCTCATTAATGCAATTATCTAATCAACCAATCACATGGCAGTTGCTTCAATGCATTTAGGGGTGTGGTCCTGGTCAAGACAATCTTCTGAACTTCAAACTGAATGTCAGAATGGGAAAGAAAGGTGATTTAAGCAATTTTGAGCGTGGCATGGTTGTTGGTGCCAGACGGGCCGGTCTGAGTATTTCACTATCTGCTCAGTTACTGGGATTTTCACGCACAACCATTTCTAGGGTTTACAAAGAATGGTGTGAAAAGGGAAAAACATCCAGTATGTGGCAGTCCTGTTGGCAAAAAAGCCTTGTTGATGCTAGAGGTCAGAGGAGATTGGGCAGACTGATTCAAGCTGATAGAAGAGCAACTTTGACTGAAATAACCACTCGTTACAACCGAGGTATGCAGCAAAGCATTTGTGAAGCTCGATTTCTGTTGAGACATTTAGATGGTAGAGTCAGAATTTGGCGTAAACAGAATGAGAACATGGATCCATCATGCCTTTTTACCACTGTGCAGGCTGGTGGTGGTGGTGTAATGGTGTGGGGGATGTTTTCTTGGCACACTTTAGGCCCCTTAGTGCCAATTGGGCATCGTTTAAATGCCATAGCCTACTTGAGCATTGTTTCTGACCATGTCCATCCCCTTTATGACCACCATGTACCCATACTCTGATGTCTACTTCCAGCAGGATAATGCACCTTGTCACAAAGCTCGAATCATTTCAAATTGGTTTCTTGAACATGACAATGAGTTCACTGTACTAAAATGGCCCCCACAGTCACCAGATCCCAACCCAATATAGCATCTTTGGGATGTGGTGGAACGGGAGCTTCGTGCCTTGGATGTGCATCCCACAAATCTCCATCAACTGCAAGATGCTATCCTCTCAATATGGGCCAACATTTCTAAAGAATGCTTTCAGCACCTTGTTGAATCAATGCCACGTAGAATTAAGGCAGTTCTGAAGGCGAAAGGGGGTCAAACACAGCATTAGTATGGTGTTCCTGATAATCCTTTAGGTGAGTGTATTTGTTCTAGTTAAGCAACAGTAAGCTTGCATATTGAGTGATACTGCCACAGGAAGCTCAAACCAATTGCAAGCTTTGCTGCTTTTTTGTGGGGATTTTTGCAGCATTTGCAGTTTCTAGATTGACTAATAGATAAAAAAATACATATACAGAGGGAAGTTAAAAAATGATTTAAATGCAGCTCATTGCTTATTGTATTTGGGCAGCTTGTGGCAGGTGAGGCAGACAGGAAATGACCTGGACTAGACAGCATGACAGTCTCGTCCTCATTGGAGCTGAGCAGACGCATCAGTTTAGATGGCTGTGTGTCATCCAAAGGAAAAAGGCTGGTGTAATCCTATAACCAAAAAAAGAAGAGTGTATTAATTACGGATAACACAAGTGAATCATGGCTGAGTTTAAATAGTAAGCATTATATTCTTAATGGGTAGGCATTAAGAATATAATCCGTATTGAATATAATCCATATTTAATTATGCAATTGTGTGAGAGAATACACAGAACGGAGTTCTGTGACAGACCTCAATATCCTCACGTTGTCTCTTGCGTTGTTGTGCTGATGCTTGACCCTTATGATGAGATGAGTAAGAACTGAGTGCACACCATACTGACAACCTATAACACATCATCATCATCATCAACTTTTCATAAAGGCCTTGTGAAATTAAAATGAGACATTTGTGGTTTTTATTTCCTGTCTATTATTTCTGAGGTTAACTTCTAGATGCTAGTATACTGATACTGAAATGTAAGATTTGATTTCTCTGCATTAAAGATGGTGAAAATCTGTCAGATGAAGGGAGATTTATTCTATTAAGTAAGTTTAACCTCATTTAAAATGGTGATTTAACTTTCTGTAACTAAGTAAAAATTTCCAAAAATGGAAAGAGAAGCCAAGAAGGAAAAAGCCTGAAAACTCCACATCTAACAGAACAGATGTCCGTTTGAATCTTAGACAAAAGAATTCATACACATAAAATTGTCATTCATTTATGAACCAATCCTTTCTACATAAACAAAACAAATGATCAAAGTATGTAAAGAGTTATGTGGTGAGGCTCCATCTGTCTTTCCATATTAACACAATATGGATTTTCCTGTGGTGTTGAAAATGGGGTGAACTATGGAAGTATACAGATGTCAGTGTCAGAGGATATTGTAAAAGATAAGACACTAATAACCAAACTGGAACAAAATAATCATACAGCATTAATGCATCACTGTGGTAATTATAAAGTAGAATTCTACAATCTCTGAGGAACATTTAACTGGTGCTCACCATCGTGAAGCCACAGCAGTGGTTCTTATCCGACTCAAAGGCCCTCTCATAGTCTAACATAACATTCAAAGACCCCCCTATTAACTTAAGTTAGATCCTCTGTTTTTCTGCTGTAATTATGACAAAGCTGCTTGTTTTCCAACGTTTTATTAAAAAATAAACTGGGATACTATATTTACCACGATTTATTTTCTGATTCCAAAAATGTCAAGAACTGTCTACTCAAACCAATAAAGTTATTAATGGCTGCAACAGAATTCATTTTATGTTTTAAAATCCATATAAAAGAAATTCAGAGAATTGTTTCTAAACACATTATAAATGCTAGAAATGTATTACTGAAAACACGTTACAAAGACTGTGAACTATGTAGTACTGAATTGTGGAGTTAAATCGTTTAAAGAGTTTTTCACTATTTTTGTGTTCAGGATTTTTTGGCAGGCTTGAAATCTTAACTATCAGTTATTAGCATCAGTGGTTCACCCACTCAATTACGAGTCACTGGTTGCGATATTTATAAAACAGCTTGGTCTCATTATTATATCTCATTATACACATTTTCTAAAAACGATGATATCAAAAAGAGGTGGATTAATTTTGTGAAGAGCCACGTTGATGGAGAGCTGATGATTTCCATGGGCATGGTTTCAGCCGCAGACAACAGACACGCCCCCAGTGTTTCAGAGCAGAGAATACTGCTTTTTTTTTTTTTTTTTTTTTTTTTACAATTTTGATAATTATTTTATTTACTTGCCGTTTTTTTATTTTATCTTTCTAAAATTTTTCGGTGGTGTGCAAACTCAGAACATACATTTAATATAGCTTTACACAGACTTTAATTGTATTTCTTAGTATTTTTATTAAGTTAGATAATCTTAATATATTAAAAATAATATTACTCATAATTAAAATCAGTCATCATGTGTACAATTAAATATGTGTGAGCAAATACTTACACTCGAATACAAATATCACAAAACTGCCAATTAAGATTCTCTAGAACTTTTAGCATTAAGGCCTAGAATGCATCTTACATTCATTTATCCTTGAGTATGCTTTAATACTGCATGGAAAAAAATGGGTCACACAGATTTTGAATGATAAGATGTAAATAAGTACAAAGAATTTGGTTTGTGGTTATCGCTTTACATGCACCTAAAGTGTGTAATGTGTCTTAATTTACCATGCTTCTAATGCACTATGCAATTTAAATAATAATAATAATAATTTAAATAAATTTGCAGCTCATACTTTGCAAGGGCTTTTCCTGGGGGGTCTGCCAGGCTGTGCCAGTGTGCAGGGTCTGTGAGGAGACATGGCAGAATGTGACCCAGCAGGGTGAGGGTGATCTGCTGTGTGTCCAGACAGAAGATACTGTACAGCAACTCAACCACTCGAGACGCCCACTCCTTACGGGTCTCTTTCAGAAGCTCCTACAACATGAATACACAACCAAGTCTGATAACAGATGCAGTTAATTTCCCATAATCCTTAGTAGTGGAAACCCAGACACATTTACCTTAACCAGGTTGTTAGTAAACCAGAAAACCCCTCCCATATATAGCAGGTTCTCAAAGAGATGGAATGCATGTGAGTCCACCCAGCCCTTCTCCAGAACCTCCCTAAACTGGGTCTGCAGAACCTGGCGGATGGGCTGGCGGGCTGGGAGAAGGTTCCGGTATGGAATGGGCTCCTGACCTTCGACTGCTGGCCGCAGGGATAGTCCTGTCTGTTGAAATACATCAGCCCACATGTGCTCCAAGATAGAACTCATGATCACCACACTGGAGATAGAGACAGAGAGGGAAAATACCAGTCTTTGAGGGATATTTAGGGATAATATTCAAGGACCAAGCTATGCAAAATTTACTTTCAATCAATTATGACAACAACTAGCAATTCACAACTGTGTGCAGAGAGTCCTTACCGCTCATGGTAGAACTGCAAAGTGTTTTCTCCTGACATGGGAGTCATGAGCTGACGAATCATTGTCTGAGGTTTTTCTCTCTCATCCAATCCCAGCATCCGAACATGTGCCACCAGCCAAGCCACTGCACAGATGGCCATACTGCACACCTTCCCTTTAATGTTATCCGTGATCTTCTACAAAAACGGAAAGAGAGACTTCTTCTAAAGTTCATTAAAAATTAAACCGTATTCCTACAATATGTTCCAATTAAGATCTTTTCAAATTGTCATATAACTCTGTGAAAATAAGCGCCTTATTGCTTTTAAAAATGCTTTTTGTTAGGACACCATTAACCTCCTCACCTGAACAGCTTCCACTGATAAAACTCCATTCTCCCAGGCATTCAGAACCTCCAGTATAGCTGCTGGTGTACTGAGACATATTTCATGCCATTTCATCTGACTGGAGAGAGAGAGAGAGAGAGAGAGAGATCACGTTTGACTAACAGATCCTTAAGACTGTTGAAAAAAATTGCAGAACAATAAATGAATAGATAATGATTTGTCGACTCAGAACAGACAAAAACACAAGGTGTGCAGGGCTTATGTAATAAATACCACATTGCCACACTAACATTCACACACTAACTAAAAGCTTCTCCTATTTATTAAAACTGCATAAACATCAATTCAGAAATTGTAGCTCATTAACTGCCCAAAAATCTCAACTTTAACAATTAATTTGAACTAGAAGTTTTCATTTATTAAAACAGTTTTCTCAAGATTGCCCTGTCCCAGGTCTGAAGATGCGAATTCTTCACCATATGCAGTACATACACTGTAAGTACGGGACTTTGGATCCCTTTTGTTTGGTTTAGGTCCCAAGTCAAATTTGGTAGGCATGGCCTGCCAAAGAAATGCTCAAATTCCAGCTTCCAAATTCAAAGGAAACACTTATAATTTAAACTAACTACCATGTTATATGATATTTAGGCAGTTGTTTAAACGGAGTCATTTAAAGACAAATGTTAGTGAAGTCTTAATGTACATATTTCTCTGATAAAAATACAAGGGTTTATTTAACCTTGATTAAAGCTAATTTGGTGCAAATAAGTATGGAAAAAACAATGCATTAAAATTATTAATGCATTTAACACACCCCACACTGGCCCAGATCTGTATGTCAACACCAAGATGTTAGTGTGACGATGTGTAGCAGCACTTACACAAGCTTCATCTCAGAGGAAGAATTAAGCAGGGCCACCAGACTCTCCACCTTCCCAGACTCAGGTCTGAAGCAAGGGTGGTCTGGATTCAGGGTCTTCCCTTCCTCTGGCATGCATGTCTGCAACCATGTCTCAAAAAAGGGTGTCTCACCCGATGGGCTGGGGTCTGAAAGAATCACCTAGACAGATATGGGAAATGGATGTAATCAATACACTAAAGTGTCTGTCACTGCAGGATGTGGTTATGAATTATGTAAGAATGTTACACAACTTTATCAGATGCTCTGTATACTTAATATGTGTGTGTGTGTGGAGACTGACCTCTGACCCATAGGTCTGAACAACATGACACAGCATGAGGAAGGAAATGTCAAACAGCAGGGCTCGCACTGATGCAGATTTTGCTAAAAAGTACATTCACAGATGTTATAAGTGAAACTGCTCTCAGATCCGGTGAGTAACTAAATACTGACACATTCTCACACACTAAAGCTAAAAATAATTAACAAGTTCACACTGCATATGTGAATGCTTGAGCAATTGTACATACTTAAAATGTGTTCTTTAGTTACTGTGGTGGTAACAAACCTCAATACTTGAGGAGAAAATGTACTTAATTTTCCGTTATCATAAAAAAAAATAATACACAAAGATGACAATTAGAAGTGTCTCGTGATGTCATCTTTCAACAAATAAGCCTAACTATAATTAAGTTATTAACTGGCTTGATGTAATCATAGCAAAATAAAGCACATGACTTACATCCTTCTCCACTGATGTGCTTTGGAAACTCATTCAGCCTGGAAGAGAACATATAAATTTCCTAGACACTCTGTTCATGTATTTATTTGGGTTAAATATATAAGCTAATCCTGATGTAGTGAATCCATTCTCTTTCATATCGTCTTACTTGATGAATTTGCGAGCAAACGACTTGAGTTTTCCAGTTGCTGCCGCTGCAGCCAGGAGCAAATCAAGACTCTTTCCTGAAAGCATGTGACCCAAAACTCCCAGCAGTCCCTCAGGAGACTTTGAATGATCCGCATCCACTGTCTAGACAACCAGAAAGGAGGAAAACCTGTGAGTAAATGGTAACACTTTACAATAAGGTTCTATTCATTAACATTAGTTTATTTTATTATTTAACATGAACTGAAAACGAAAATACTTCTAAAGCATTTATTCATCTTAATGTTAATTTCAACACTTACTAATACATTATTACAGTCAAAAGTTTTTTCTGTTAATATTTACTCAAAGACCTGAGATAATGTGAACTAACAATGAACAGTATTTTAACTAACCTTAACTAAGATTAATAAACACTATTACAATAATATTTATTGTTAGTGTAAGTTTATGCATTATTGTAAAGTGCTATTCAGAAAGTTAGTTATCAAATAAATATCATTAAAAGCATGAAACCATTTACTCAACCTATTTGGAAGATAGAGACAATAGTTAGGGGGTGAATGGTATATATATATATTCTAAATTCTAATTGTTGCAATGCAAAAAAAAAGTTTTATTGATGCAATACATGCATAAATACATGGTTTGAGTAATAGAGCTTTTTTTGCATCCAGTTGGTGATGGTAAATATCTTACCGAGAAAATCATTGAGTCATTCATTCATTAGATTCATTCAAATGGCTGATTATTTCAGGAATGAAGTAAATGGCTCTATTTGTGAATGAGCCATTAAACCATTGGTTTACTCAATTTGTTGAAAACACTGATTCATTCATAAATGAAACTGTTGTTTGTTGCAAGATGCACAAAGTTCTATTGTGGTTTTATAGTTAATATTTTTGTAGGCAAAATCAGGAAAAAACAGGCAATATTATGTCTAAAATATAACAACTCATGCACTCTTTATTGCACTCTTTGCTCATGTGATATTGCTTAACTATATCATATGACCTAAATATGAGACAAAAACTCACACAAGGTTATTGTGCCACAATAACATGAATTTTAAGGACATTCTCACAACATTCTATATTCTATTACCTACAAAGGTCTGAGATGGTCAGGTGGATTTAATGCGTTAATTATTTAAACACATTATTTTTTCCATTACTAATTATTGAAATTAATGTGTTAAATCGACAGCCCTAAAAATAATATAAAACCAACTGAGAACCTTAAGGATGTTGGTGACGGTTGGTTCTGCTCTCAGGATGAGGCCTGGGTTCGGCTGAATATTTGCGTTCTCTGCTGTCCTTAGTCTGGGCGCATGCTCTCTGTCCTCAGTCCTGACAAAAAAAAAAGAAGAATAAAAAGAACATGGAACGCAGAGATAAATAAACAAGGAAAAATCGAAGAGAAAGACAATAAAAAAAAAGTGAAAGTGACGTGACGTGTAGCCAAGTATGGTGTCCCATACTCGGAATATGAGCTCTGCATTTAACCCATCCAAGCAAGCACACAGCTCTGAGAAGTTAACACACACTATGGATGTAAAATATCGATTTATTCCATAATCGATTGTCGTTTAAATTAACGATCAATTAATCGATTAATAGTTAACCATAATGCTGCAAAATGCATCTATTGCAGGCAGCAGTCACTGGCATGACATGATGTGCAAAAAATAATTCTACATAAGGGTTTCCCATACATTCATTAATTTGTGGCGGCCCGCCACAATATCAACGCTGACCACCACGGATTGATTCAGATTTTTTAACTATTTAATATGGGTACAATTGTATTTTATTGTAGAGCTGCGCGCTGCTTGCTCCCTCCCTCTCACAAACTGACAACGGAGGCACGCACGACTAGCCCCTCCTCTTCGAACACGATCTGAATGGTTAGTAATGAACACTGTTGCTCAACATAACTCTGAGAAGTTAGTCTATGTTAAGCGCTGTCGCGTTTCCATTACAGATTCGCGCAAAACTTTTGTGTTTTTTTCCTTAATATCGATCACAACTATTGCGAAATGACGGCGTTTCCATTAACCGATGTTATGCGACTAAAACGTCATTTTTTTCTCTCGCGATCAGTCATTCCAAAAATCATGGCAACGGACGTTGGTAGGTTTATATATATCACAGCCACCAGACTAGACATTATATTTTTATTATCTCCAGGTTCAGGTTGGTGTGTGTTGGTTTTTGTCCACCTCAATCTCCAGGTTTGTGTGTGTGTTTGTCAGAGTCTGTGTGTGTCCACCTCCAGGTCCAGTTTGGTGTGTGTGTGAGCCTGTGTGTGTCTGAGTCTGTGTGTGTGAGTCTTTTTGAATGTTTGAGTGTGTAAGCCTGTGTTTGAGTGTGTCAGTATGTTTGTGAGTTTGAGTGTGTGTGTGTGTGTCCATCTCCAGGTCCAGGTTTGTGTGTGAGCAAAATTTGCAACAAGAAGTCTGTGGAGCAGTCATAGCATAGAAAGTGTAGCAATGGCATAGCAATGTAGCAATAGCAATGTCTTTAAAGGGATAGTTCACCCAAAAATGAATGATCATCGTTTACTCACCCTCAAGTTGTTCCAAACCTGTATGAGTTTCTTTGTTCTGCTGAACACAAAGGAAGATATTTGGAAGAATGTTTGTAACCAAACAGATCTCGGTCCCCATTGACTACCATAGTATATATTTTTTCCTACTATGGAAGTCAATGGGGACCAAGATCTGTTTGATTCTGTCATTCTTCCAAATATCTTCCTTTGTGTTCAACAGAACAAAGAAACTCATACAGGTTTGGAACAACTTGAGGGTGAGTAAACGATGATAGAATTTTCATGTTTGGGTGAATTATCCCTTTAAGGTATCTGACACTAAGTGTTGGCAATGGAAATCTGTACTTGTCACTAAAAATATACATGATAGATATATTTATATATCTAACTATATATTTAACTTAATCACCAACCCCCCCGGTCCCCAAACACCACACCACCGCAAATAGAATGTAATTCTGTGGGAAACACTGTACATATGTCACATTTAATGTTCAACTGTAAATATTTCAGCAAAATGTATACATTAGAATTGTTGCGCTTGTATTTCACTGAGCTATGTCTGTTTGGCGTGCATGTGCACAGCTCGTTCTTCAACTCTGTGGAGATTAGCGGAGAATCGCTAAAGCAAAAGCTCATGCACTTCTGACAGCAAAATGCGAATATTTCCATTGGTTTTTTAACATTTACAGATGGAGAATATACCTGTGAAATGCAAGTTATGCATTAAGGAAAACAGCACATCTCAAACATTAAACAGCGCGCCTCTGTCAGCCTCACACGCAGCCTTTCTGTCAGAGCTTCTGACGGGGGAAGCTCCAGCTGCTTTGAACTAAAACTATAGAAATTATAGGTTTCTAGGGGAGAAATAAAACGCAGAAATTATTTTAATGCAAAACAAACACCACAAGCAGCTATTGACTGACCACGAACAGGAAATAGAACTTATTTTCCTTAATTTTTGATTCGTTACCGTATTGCTGTTTTTTTTTTCTTTTCTTTTGAACAATTAAATTTTGGGCTAAAAAAGTGTGTTGTAACGCAAGCGTTACTGAACATGTACTGAATAAAATATTACTGAAAATTGATTAGTAATGCCTTACATTACTGCGTTAAAGCAAAAAAGTAATGTGTTACTGTAATGCATTACTTTTGTAATGCGTTACTCCCAACACTGTTCAAAATTGAAAGTATAACGTGCATGCATTTATAAGCTATTTAAAAGCAAGGAAGCAAGGAAAAGAGGACATTATTTATTATTTTGATATTGAACAGACTGCGATGTAAGTTTGAATCGCTAGAATATATGTGCACCAGGTTCCAGCGCGATCGAAACAGAGGAGACATATATAAAAAAACTTTTTTGCAGGGTTATGAAAATGTTAGATCGTGACCATGCCTCTGGATGCCATTCGAGATATAGCCTTCATTAATGTGACTTTGTTCTGTTTTCCGGTTTCTTTTCTTAAATCTTCACAGTCTAATCCTCTAATTTCACACGTTTATTTTTATTATCTTTCACTTTTAATCGCATCTCTTACTGTGTGTGGTAAACATGGGAAGAGAAATGAAATATTTCATGAATTAAGAATTCGTTCTATTTATTAATTTGTTCCCTTGTTTCAGTTAAATCATGGGTTATTAAGGGAACAAAATGAACGAAGTGTGGACAATTGCCACAAATGAAAAAGTCGTAGGAACAAATTAACAAGTTGTAGACTATGGGTCCTGTGTCCCACAGCCATGCAAAGCGCAGTTATCTGATGAAATGACTTAATTACTACATTACTATTGCTTTTCATGTTGAAGAACTTTTTTTGTTGTTTCTATTTTAATGCACTTTTAAAGTTTAAATCACATTAAAAGCTTAATTAGTACACTGTGAATGAATGATAATGTTATATTATATACAGTCACATCGCTCACAGCCGCTCGCATGTGTTCTGCACATGAGCCGCACGCAGCCCAACATTAAATCAGTTAACCAACCATCGACAGCCTTAATTGATCAATCTCTTAACGACAATTAACCGATAATCGATTAATCGTTTGCATCCCTAACACACACACACACACACACACCCCTGCAGCAATGGGGAGTTATTTTTAATGTGGTGCCCAGGCTGTTGGGGTTTCAGTGCCTTGCTCAAGGGTCTCACCTCAGACGTTGAGGGTGGAAGGTCATTCACTCCCCCCACCAACAATCCCTTCCGTTACAGAGACTCGCACCCACGACCATGATTCTCTAACCATTAGGTCATGACTGCCCCCAAACAAGTCTTTTCCTTCTATGCATGTTGTCACATTTTCAAATAAAACATATTTTTAAAAATTTAAACAACATACCGTTTTGCAGTAAGACTGCTGGTGTTTGCCTCAGACAGCAGGCCCAGTTTATTACACTCCTGCAGTAACAGACTCAAGCAGTCAAAGCTACACACACACACAACAGTGTTATAACATGCTCTACCAGTTGAGCGAACACCATGGTATTGATAAATAGCTTAAAAGCACTGTCAGACATTTTCAATAAAATAAGTTCATAATTACTCAATTAATACATGAGGTATTGACATACTTGCATCTCTGGTCGGCTTTATCCAGCAGTGGAGTGAGATTCAGAAGATATTCAAACGCCACATTCACATCCTCCATAAAATCCTGACAAATTAACAAACATGGGCAGGTCAGATGGAGTAATTAACATTTTGGACGATGTGAAATGACAAATTTTGAGGGCAAACATTTAAGGTGTCAGGTGTGATGAGCGAAGCAAATTGGAACTGGAATCAAAACAGTTCACACCCTGTAGATAAAGGTGAGGTAAACAGTCAAATAACGGTACCTGCGTCTTTTCCCCTTGTGGGTACTTCTTCAGCCTTAGTAAAACCTGAGGAATCTGAAAATGCAATGTGAAAAATAACAACAACAAACAAAAAACAATGATTAATGTTTTGACTATGTTAACTACAAACAGGCAAAAATAATGTCTAGAACAAAAACACAATAATAAGGATAATTAGCCTTGTTCTTCTAATAATAATAAAAAAAAAAATAAAAGAAAAAGAAAAAATTTGGAGGAAACCCCCCCCCCCACGCAAAGTTCTGTCATAATTTGCTCGACTGTTTTTTTCCAAACACAGAAAGAGAAGTTGATGCTGCTTTTTCCATATAATGACAAAAAATGTAGACAGATGCTACCACGCTTCAAAGATGACAAAAAAAAAAAACCCTCACTTGTCAGTCATGCAGGAGCCTGATTCAAGATGGAAAACTCTTAAGAGAGACATTTATCAAGATCAGTTTTAGGTTAAAAAAAAGTCTTGAAAGTAATTAAGTTTGTTAAAGTTAATTATTTTCTTAAGTAGAAAAGCTGTGGGGTTTACTGATTCTCTTGCCGAAGACACACTGATTTACTTTATTAAAAAATTTTTTGGCTTGAGTTCAGTACTCAACATCCATTTTAACATATTTTCAAAGTATTTTAAATTGTAATTTTTTATAATGGAGCTCTGTCTTTCCTGCACTCTCTATATAGTAAATGCATCCTGTACATGGGTACTCTAATGATTAATGCATTAAGAAGATATTTGATGATGTCTAAGAACATTCTTTTCAGGAATGCATTTTTTTTTTTCAAAGAAAAGAAAATAGCAGATTTTGTGAATCTGGCCTCATGTGTTGAACAGCATGAAGGTAAATAAATCACGAAATCATTTTTATTTTTAGGCAAACTATCCCTATAAGTAGCCTCTTTTAACATAATGAATATCACAATCCAAAGTTCAAGAGTGATTGGTGACTCAAACAGACCTTTAGAAAAGTAAAAGCTGTCCATTTCAGCTCCTCGTTCCCCTCTGGAGATTCAATGAGTCCAGTGAAACAGGCCTTCCAGATCTCCAGCACAAACAGTGGAGCTGGAATATGCTACAAAGAGAGATCACAAAAACACATTGAAAAAAAACACATACAACACTTCATCTCAAATATGGACACTTGTGTCTGGAGTCACCTGCATCCTCTTGATCATCATGAGCTGCTCTACTAATGGCTGTGTCTCTCCAGTGAGGTTCATGGTTCCCTCCAGCATGATGAAGGCATGGACTGAAGGAAACGAGGTGTGGACCGGTGGATCACTCTGAAGAGACAATATCTGAGGAATGCTATGAAAAAACAAAGAATGCATACTATAAAAAATTAAACACAAAGAATATCACAAACAAATTAATTTAGCTTTTAAATCATGTAGTTTTTAACACTTAAATCATTTACAAACTATTGATTTATTGATTGGTTCCTTGTCTATTTTCATGGCGAGCAACAAGTAGAAATAGTATCCAAGAGCAATTTTGCTGAAGTGGATTCAGGATTTCATAGTGAAACTAGCTGATTGACTTAATGGACAAACTGCATTAAAATCAATGTGTTTTTCAAAAGTTGCTTAATTTTATATACGTCAGGCAATATCTTTGCGAGCAATCAATTTATTGTCCAGTCCTCACATAACAGCGCCTCAAACAGTGAGTCAGAGTTCTTTCTGGATTCTCACCTCTTGACCAATGAAACACACTCCTCAAGATCCTCCTTCAGCGTCTGATTGGTCACAGCATTGAGATTTTCTGACAACTTGAGCAAAGCTTGCTCTACATTGGTCCAGGATGCTTATGAGACAAAAGAAGAAATGGAAGTTTAAATGGGATATAATGCATCTTTCATTTATTAGATTATTATAATGATATAATGTTTTTTTTTATAATGCATTGTCATTTAATAAACAATAAATTTATGTGGGCAAATGTTAAATGTTATCTTTAAGTCTACAAAAACAAGTGATTGGTGATGCAAACAAATTAGCAATTTGATTCCCGAAAGAGAGTGTTTAAAATAAATGATTTGTGAAAAGACTAATTTCTCCCCTCAATTCTCTTTTTGAGTCACACTGATTAATAAGCGCATTACAGTCATTAAAAGGTTATTTTGGGAATGGAATACTAAATGACTACTTATTGAGTCCTGTGATGTAGAAACAATTTTCTTTTAATAGTAAGTGAAAAAACTGCAGGCATTACGCAATAAACAGCAGTATGCTGTATTCATAAATTGGATGAAAAAACCACAGTACAAAAATAAATGCAAATATTGTGAAATTCGAGATTAAACAGTGTATAAATTACTCATTTGTCTAGAATGACACTGTGGCTAGTTTTACATTAAAGAAAATACATACAAAACATACACTAATTTGGTAAGATTTATACTTAATTTGAATAAATACTAGATTAAATACACTGTTAATATAATATACAAAGTGTTATTGTACTAGTGGTTTTAGATTAAAGAAATGTTTTTGTTGTTATTACTTGTACTTGGAAAATGGGTCAACATTAAATGAAAGTGTTACATTAATTTACATTCAGAACATTTTTCAGAGCATTGACGAAACGAAAATCAGTCAATAAATCAACCTACCAATCAATACTGATTATCAAATCAAAGCTCCAATTTAATTAAATAAAAGTAATGTGCTGTGTTTCAAAGCAAAGCATGGCACTGTATTCACACAAGCAATTCATTATCTGGTCTATTCAGGCTCTGAGTTCACAGTAAATGCAGCGAAAACATCTCTGCATGTAAAGTTTAACATGCATTTAGGAAAACAGTGTGCTCTAGGTTCAATTTAGATATTTGAATGAGCGAGCGAGTAAAGTGACGTGTAGCCAAATATGGTGAATCATACTCGGAATTTGTGCTCTGCATTTAACCCATCCAAGTGCGCACACACAGATGTGAACACACAACACACACCCGGAACACACCCATCTTGCTTCGGCGCCTGGGGAGCAGTTGGGGGTTCAGTGCCTTGCTCAAGGGTCTCACCTCAGTCATGGTATTGACAGCGGTAAGAGAGTGCTGGTTATTCACTCCCCCCACCGACAATTCCTAAAGGACCTGAGACTCTTGTTCTTGTTTTTGTCTTTGTCCAGCACCAATTTAACAAGACAAATTCCTCGTACATGTATATATACAGTACTTGACAATAAACGTGATTCTGATTCATTCATGAATGAAAAAGCACCAAATAATGTGAATTAGCATTATGCACAATGTTGCTTAATTTTATAAAAGCAACAAAACCTTTGTAAAAATGTTATAAAGATAATTATTATTGTAAATCCTTAATAAATACACACACCTTGTTCCTCCAGGCGTGCGATGTGCACTAGGGCTCTGTTCTTGGTGCTGTGTAACAGATTGGTCATGCGTCCCAGGCAGGCTCTCAAACTGTTTTCTAACACAGGCAGAGCGCCGGACTCCCGTAGTCTCTCACAGTACCACGCACAGCCCTGCAGGAGCCAAACCATGGTACACAGCATGGCACGGCACAGCCCGATACACTCCTCTGCCTTTCCGTGGCAGCTTCAGGTGGAAAACACAAGAGAAAAAACATATTACCTGCATCCTAGAAAAACTGCATCTCAATGACTTTTGCATGGAAAGATGCAACTATTTGACAGACGGATACCTGAGTCTGTTTGAGAACATATCCATAATCTCAAGTAATGATTTGATGCATAATTCCCGTGAAAAGTCATCAAACTGTGGGTGAACAAATGAACATAGTCTGGGTATTATTAAAATTCAATTTAATGAAAATTATAATAAAAAAAAAAAAAACACATATACCTTGCTGATTGCAGTCAGCACACTAGAATATGACACCATCTACAAGTGGGAGACAGAAAATCATGTCTTTAAAAACAAGTCAAGAACTTGTGCTGGACCAATAGTACATACACACTGACACCTATTGGTGCAGTGATGCACAAGTTTACAGTTCCTGGCATTGTAAAAATTTGCTATTGGCAAACAGTATGTTTTCTGAGCATTTATTCTTTAAGCAAATATGGCAAATAACAAGCTATGATAAGTCAAGAAAGCATTTCGTAATAATCAACATGCCAAATAAAAAAGCTTTTATTAGGCTACTGATATGACTTATATTTTCACCTGTGAACTGATGGCATACTTCAGGTAGGACAGGATCAGAGGGTTGGGTGACGGGCCAATCATAGCCTGCTTCTGTATCAGGAGAAACATTAATCATATTTAGTCTTTTTTTTTTTTTTTTTTTTTTTTTTTTTTTTTATACATACAAAAAGATTAGAAAGCTAGTTAGACTTTTTTTTTTAAGAATATAATTAGAATAGAGAGTGCTAGAGTTAGAGGGTCAAATAAAGATGGAAGAGATGTGTTTTAAGCCGATTCTTGAAGATGCCTAAGGACTGCTCGGATTGAGTTGGGCAGTTCATTCTACCAGGAGGGAACATTTAATTTAAAAGTCCTTTCTGGTGCACCCAATAACGATTAGATAACACGTCAGCAGCATCGTACATCAGCAGCGTCACTGCAGTGTTGTGAAAGCGCTCACAACAGACCCGGAAGAGATGACAATGCTGAATAAATTCGTTAAATTTCGTTATTTTTGGACCAAAATGTAGTTTCGATGCTTCAACAAATTCTATCTGACCCTCTGATGTCACATGGACTACTTTGATGATGTTTTTATTACCTTTCTGGACATGGACAGTATACCGTACATATATTTCAATGGAGGGTCAGAAAGCTCTCGGACTAAATCTAAAATATCCTAAACTGTGTTCTGAGGATGAACGAAGGTCTTACGGTTTGGAACAACATGAGGGTGAGTAATTAATGACATCATTTTCATTTTTGGGTGAACTAACCCTTTAACAACTACACAACAGAGTGTTATCTAACAGCAACTCTGGAGGGCTGCCGGTTTTCTGACTGGGTTTTGGATAGCAAAGAGCATATTGTACAGTTTTTTTTTCTATTGGATATTACTGAACCTCTGGCAGATCATGTTATTTATATCTATGTGTCAAAGGGAAATATCAGTTAACATTTCCAAACATTCTTAAAATCATGATACACACACACACACAGATATATACATACACACACACATATATATATATATATATATATATATATATATTATATATATATATATATATACAGTACAGACCAAAAGTTTGGACACACCTTCTCATTCAAAGAGTTTTCTTTATTTTCATGACTATGAAAATTGTAGAGTCACACTGAAGGCATCAAGGGCTATTTGACCAAGAAGGAGAGTGATGGGGTGCTGCGCCAGATGACCTGGCCTCCACAGTCACCGGACCTGAACCCAATCGAGATGGTTTAGGTGTGAGCTGGACCGCAGACAGAAGGCAAAAGGGCCAACAAGTGCTAAGCATCTCTCGGGGAACTCCTTCAAGACTGTTGGAAGACCATTTCAGGTGACTACCTCTTGAAGCTCATCAAGAGAATGCCAAGAGTGTGCAAAGCAGTAATCAAAGCAAAGGTGGCTACTTTGAAGAACCTAGAATATGACATATTTTTAGTTTTTTCAAACTATTTTGTTATGTATATAATTCCATATATAATTCCACATGTGTTAATTCATAGTTTTGATGCCTTCAGTGTGAATCTATAATTTTCATAGTCATGAAAATAAAGAAAACTCTTTGAATGAGAAGGTGTGTCCAAACTTTTGGTCTGTACTGTATATATATATATACACACACACACACACATACATACACAAACACACACACACACACACACACACACACACACATACATACATATACATATACACACACACACACACACACATATATATATATATATATAAATCTTATGACTGGAGTAATGGATGCTGAAAAATTTGTTTTGCCATCACGGGAATAAATTATATTTTGAAAACATATAATTATATAATTATATTTTAAATTGTAATAATATTTCACACTATCACTGTTTATACTGTATGTTTAATCAAATAAATGCAGCCTTGGTGATCATTCCTTAAAACATACACAGAACTCACAATACAATACATTACAATACATCAGAACTTAAAACATAAGCATGTGCATATGTCCTCAAAATTATCAAACAGGATTGTGCGTAATATGATACATTTATTTGTTTACTGAGTATGAGGTGAAACATTTAAGTATGACCTGCTAGATTGAGGTAGTCCCATGTGGCTCCTTTAGGACAGTTCTTCTTGATGTTAATGGCCCACTGGTAATCACTCCAGCGCTCCTTCCACGCCTGCAGGATAGCCTGCTTCAGATTCACCACCTTCATCCTGACTGTTTCTTAAACTATAGATCAAAATATCAATTAATCATCCGTAGAAACTGAGTTTAAAGTCACATCCAAGTGTATGGCAGGAGAACGTCAAATAACCAATCTCATTTAATAAAAAAACACATATTTGTCGTAAACAGTATATAGTTGACGTGTAAAAATGTGATAAAATGTAAATTTATGATTTCTTATTTTTAAAATCCCGCTTACCACAAAATAGTCTAGTATAGTAGTAGTAGTTTATGCAGTAAACGAATTAGTTTTTTGTTCATTTACAATTCCCTACACCACAACGCCGCCATATTGCTCTGTAAGATCGCGTCTTCTGATTGGCCGACATTGTCTGTTTGCTGCAGCATAGATCCATCCGATTGGGAGATCTGATGTAGCATCTCTTGATTGGACGAGAGATTGTGTTGCGTTGTACTTTTGATTTAGAAGAAACGCTGAAAGTGTAAATATAGGAGTTTTCACTATAAAAATACCGTATGTAACATCATAAGTAATACCATGTCTTGACACGACATCACGGTAATACCCCGGTTTTATTTGATAAAAATAAATAATACGCGTATATGGTAATAATTAACTCATAATAACTGAGTAATTAATTCAGTATCATGTTATAAGTGAAAGCATAAAATCAATGTCCCATATACTCCACACACTCTTAAAAATACAGGTTTCCAAGTGCAGTGTTATTTTGAAAATACAACGGTGTTTACAACATAATTTGTATTCTTAATCATAATAATAACGTTAATAATAATAATATTCATCAATATCTTACAATAGTTATAGTTCCGATTATAGTTCATCTGAACGATTCCAGTTCCTTAATGATTTCATAAATGGTTCATACTCTATAGTAAAATTACAAGTGTTCATTATACACTGAGGTTTTATTTGATATAAAAATACACATTTTAAAAGTCGGTGTTTGTCTCAGTCTTACAGAAAAGGTAGAGCTAAATCTGAGATTATGAATTACTGTGAGTTAGCACTTATTGAATAATGAAAAGTTGCTTTGACCGTTCCATTGAATCAGTGAGTTGTTAATCGCTGTAATTGAATCATTTGAATTCACAAATGGATCGTTCAGTTCGCTTTGTGAACCAGTTCAACTGAATCGGTTCAGAAGAATTCTGATATTGCTATTGAGTCTTGATATCGGATTCGAAATGTCTCAGCGGGTGAGGAGGAACAGGAGATCGATGATGGACAAATTATAATTTTTAAGGTATTGTTACACTTGGTGTGTGCTAAATCATTCTGATTCACTAAAAAGCACTCTTCAGGTGATAAGTTCGGCACTACAGTAGCTACTGTATGTCAGCCCATAGATTCAAAAGCAGCATCCCTTTGGTTCAAATAAGTTCTTATTGCTCATCCAGGTTCTGCCTAAAGCTGTAAAATCACATTTATGACATAGATTTTTTTTCTTTCTACAATTCCACAACACTCCAGATACTGCTGTCATCCTCGTGCCATAGTCTTCATCCCAGAACACCCCGCAACTAATCTCTCTGTAATGACAGATTTAATGATACAGGTCAGATGCAATATAAATGTCCACATATTCTGATGAATATGAGTTATTATGCTAATTTGTCATTCATTTTGTCAAGTGTATTTCAGTCATCAAGCTGGCTTGAGCCTGGTTTTGAAAGTTTTTAACTTCATGGACCTGTTGTTATCCATAATCCAGATTAAGCACATCTTGAACTAATTTTTTCTTCTTCTAAATAATATGTCAGAATTATTCTTTATGTGAATGTTTTAATGACAAACATGTTGACGAAATCTTATTAATGTTCAGTAAATTACAAATAAATTACAAAACAATGTATGTTTTGTACACAATCATTTTCACATTTAGACACCTTGCACACATGTTCATGAATCAGTTTTTTCAATAAAATATGTAAATGAACAAATTTTGCAAGTCACCTTTATTACTATATCCATCAGTAATACATTGTGAAAGCCATTGCAATGTTTGACATTAATAATGGCACCTGCAGCGTACTGTATTCAGTCTTTCAGAAACGCCATCAAGTGGTCAGTAATTTTTGTCCATCTTCACTCTGTCCATTTTTCCCGCTGTCCCGTTTTCCATGAACGCCATTTTGTCGCTCTGTCCTATCTTTACCAGCAGCAGAAAGCATTTTCCTTTTAAAACTGAAATCTGTGCCACGACTGCCGTCACAGTCATTCTGGAAAAAAAGAAAAATAAATAAAATAAAAATATAGACAGAATGTTTTTTTTTTTAACAAGGAGCAAACTACCTTTGTTGGTAATAGGTGTAAAGTTTGAAGAAAGCCTGCTCAAGCAAATCAACAGGAAACTGTACCAAATGCTTTAATTCAGCATATTCAAACAGCACAGCAGTTTATTTAAATTGAATATGCAGCACAAACCACCTTTAATATGATTAAGCTAGTGTGAATCTGTTTCAATTCAATATAATATGATTTTCTTTCTAGGTGAAAGACTCTGCTGTATAGCAGTGTGCCAGTGCCATCGATCTCCAAATGTTCCTCCATGAAAAATCTATATTAATGTTCTGCCTGTATTTTAAGATGTTCTTGCAAGCAGTTCTACAACCTTTCTGTCCCTTTTTGGATTTAGCATTCAATAGCCGGACTCTTCAAAGGTTTGGAATAATTCATATTTTAATATTATTTGAAAAAAAGTATTTTATGCTCATGAAGCATGCATTTACTTGATCAAAAATACAGTTTAAAAAGTTGATATATATTTTACAATTTAATTTATTCCTGTGATTGCAAAGATGAGTTTTCAGCATCATTACTCCAGTCTTCAGTATAACATGATCCTTTTAGAAATCATTTTAATATGCTTATTTAATATTAATTATTATTGGGTCTCAAATATTAATAGTGGTTCTTATAATTATCAATGTTGAAAACAGATTTTGATGCTTAACATTTTTTTTGTGATGCATTTTTTTCAGGATTCTATGATAATAGAATGTTCAAAAGAACAGCATTTCTTATCATACGTCATCCGCACGGAACTGCTTCCATTTACAACAGTGAGCGCAAGCTACATTAAAGTGATTATTACGTTTTGAATATGGCTATTTCCTTACAAAAATGCATCGATTCACCATGTGAGACACTTTTTTTTATGGATGGGTCTTTTTATTTAACTTCTTTCACTGAAGCACTGCAACACCTGTTGACTGCAATGATAGAGCTTGAAAGATCAAAGACATTTTTAATATAACTCTGACTTGCTTTATCTGAAAGAAGAAAGTCATACACACCTAGGATCCCTTGGGGGTGAGTAAAACACAGCCTAATTTTTATGTTTGGGTGAACTAACCCTTTAAAGGTGCAACTCAACTGGACTGACCAAAATTAGACATGACTGGGTAATTTACACAATATAGTTTAAGGTAATTTATCTCACCCCATCTGAATGCTCAGGGAGGGTCTGATAGGGTTGTGATGACTCAGTCTTGCAGGGTCTGCAGTCTTCTAGTAATCCCACTGAAGAATCAAAGTCCTCATCAGTACTGGAGCCCTTGAAGAAAGTGAAATGAGTGTGACAGCACTATAATATTCCATTATTATCTGTTTAAAATAAATAATTAATCTCTGTCAAAGAGGCTTTTAATTTGATCTGTAAGAGAATTCATATATAAATTGAAGTATTTATCATTATTTTCATTCAGAGGCACAAAAGACTGTTGGCATTCCTCCAGCACCATGGAGAGGTCCCATTCTGGAAGTGCTCTTTTAGGGACTGAAAGGGAATGGCAGGTACTGTTCATAAATCTATGAATAAGGGGATGTTACCCTACCGTAGTGCCATCCAACCCAACATGACATGAAATGATAGCTTCCTAAAGTCTGGTTGAATACCTGAAATAAGGTCTGTAGTGAACAGAGGTTCAAGATATTTTCATGTTTTATTATATGGCATAAAATACACCATTAACACCCCTTTGAGATTTTTAAAGCTTTCACTTGTTTTGAAAAGCCAGTTGCTAAAAAGTGGCTAAATGGGATTACAGAAGTTGTTGGGGGACATTAAACAGCATTACACTGAACAGGAAAAAATCCATGTGAAAATTTATAGTGGGAACAAGGTGGGTTATATGTAAATTACGGCCTATAAAATACATGATCACTACAGCACTCTAGTTTTACTCATACAGTAATAATAGAACTTGTGGACCCTAATTGAGGTTAGGTTACCTGGGTGAAAGGTCTGGATGGGGACTGGTTGTTCTTGGGGGAGCCCGAACCTCTTATTCTTTCACTTAACCAAGAGAAAGGCACAAATGGTGGACCAGAAGAACGCAAGGACCGGTTCTCTGTCCTCTCTGAATCCCTGGATACAAACACAAAATACACATCTATGTCTATATATGCAAGGAAACACTGGTGCTTAGATGACTGGCATTAGCCGAATAAATGCACGACAGACTCACACACATACCGATTTCCTGCTGACAGTCTGTTGGATCTGTCTTTCCTGACCTTTCCATATGTGCGACGTAAAGTGACCCTGCCAACAAAAACAAGCAGATAACCTTTAAAGCCCAACTCTGGCCACTACTACTGCATCATAATGATGAACAAACTTTGCTCTCACATACACAGTGTATACAGTTGTCAGAAAATAAAACAAACAAAAAAGCTCAATTATAGTTGTGCCAGCATTTTTTACATGAAAAAAAAACATTTAAAATCTTCCAAAATGTTTACTGACATAGTTAGCACGATTGGTACGATAAAAACTATGGTTAAATACATTTACATTTAAAAATGTGAGTGTCATTGCTGATTTTATTTATCATTATTATTTTGTATTGTTAAACTCTTAAGATACTTACCCCAGATCAAGGAAACGTCGCCTGGTTTTCTTGTCCAGAAGCACTGTTGGACTATCAGGTTCATCAGGGCCTGTGTCATGACTGTCGTCTGAAAACAGATCATCAATATGAGCATCAGAATCCAGATCAGAATCTGGGCCCAGCAGTTTGAAAAGTTTAATATGGAGCAGAATGATCCCATGTTTTGCTATCCAGGATCAGGTAATCTTAATTTTATGACAGTTTTCTCAAAGCAAAATTGGACTGGATCATCCTAGGACATATTACCAATTTTTCCAGATTACCAAATCTGAATTTCCAGTGCTCTAAATGGGACAACATATAAGTTTAGCAAAAGAAATTAGATCATATTTTTATCATATTAGATCATATCTTGAAAATGGGTTTCTCAACAGAAAAAAAGGATTCTGTAATCGTATTTGAAGTATCCTGTAAATTTGATCCAAAAATATGGATTATCGTGATCCCAGTAGAAGGGTGGATTAAGGATGGATTTCAGGAACAACATTTTTTAAACTGTTTAAAATATATATTTTACATGCAGATATGTAATCCCATTTTGAGTGCTGGAATCCATATTTGATCATTTTGAAAAGTTTGTGTCTGGATCAGGGTGATCTAATCCAATGTTGCTTTGAAAACCGGCACAAAAAGGATGACCTGATCCAGGAGTGCAAAACAAAGGGATTTCCAAATATTAATCATTCTGATCTAGATTACATTTTTAAATAACTGGGCCCAGGATCCAGTCAAGAACAAAACCAGAATAGAAGCTCAAAATTAAAATATACAGTAATCCAGGCCAGAGTCAGATTCAGGATCAGAATAACTATTAGAATCAAAATAATTTCAGAATCAAATTCACATTTATTGTAAAAGTTAAACTTGCTGATTAGTTTGTTAGCACATCATATTAGATAATCATAAAGTAGCTTTAAATGTGTATATAAATATACAAATATATGATGTGAGATCATACGATATTACATTAGATGAGATGTTCTAATGCAGATCAAACCTTCGCTCTGTGAGTATTCTCCATAGTGTAGAAGGGGTTGGCTGCCCTCACGTGACTGGCAAAGATGGGCTGGGGAAGATGTCTCTGAATGGACGCAGGGTCTGGAGGGAGACTTAGATGGTGTGAGGGGCAAAGCCTCTTGAGAGGAGGTGTACAGGTGCCTGTAGCTCCGTCTTTCATCCTGTGCTTCCCTTTCTCCAACCACAGTGCAAGGGTCAAAGGTGAAGGTTCGGTCTCTCCGTGAGGAAGGGGAGGAAAGGAGCAGGTCAGAGGAGGGGGAGGAGCAGCGAAAGGAAGGGTGGATTGGAGAAGATGAGGTCTGCATGGAGCCACCGTAACTCTAGAAAACAGACACATACAATGACATATCATATCCCATGAGTCTCACATGAATGCGTGTTTAACTGAAACTGAAACTAAAACTAAACCCATAAAAAAGTTACTTAAAATAAAACAAGCATTAACTGAAATCGAATAAAATATATTTGAATTTTTATTTTTTATGTCAGATTGTTGACAAAGTAACATTTCTCATTTTCATTTAGTTTAACATGATGTACAAAAATAACTAAAACTGAAATAAAATAAAATAAATAAATCTATATATGTACATATTAAACTTATTAAAAACATATTAAAAAAATACAAAATTAAAACTTGAACTAAAATTAAAATGAAAACATGCAATATAAAAATTATTCAAAATGATAATAAAAACTATAATTGTTTTTTTTTTTTTGATAATGATGATGATGATGATGATTGTTAATCTCCAAAAATTACCACCAAAAAGCACCATGATAGTTCCAAGAGCTTTGGTAGAAGAGAAGATTTTTTGTGAATGTGAAAAAAAAAAAAAAAAAGGAATACTTTATTAAGCAAGGATGCATTCAACTGATCAAAAGTGACATAAAATACATATTTTATGTAAGAAAATTTGTAATTTTTGTAATTTTACTATACAAATTTTACTATAAAAATGATAATTTTCACAAATATTTTTATTTCAAATAAAGTAAGTTATTTTGAACTTTCTACTATTCTAATAATAATATAATGGTTTTTCTACTGTTCCATATCAATGTCTTTGACACTGAAGACTGGTGTAATGGCTGCTAAAAATTCAGGTTTGCCATCACATGAAAAAATTACAATCTAAAATATATATAAAAAAAAGAAAACAGTTATTTCAAATTGTATGGAATTACATTTGTTTCAATAATAATGAAAGAAACTTTTTAAAACTGAACGTAACTTTTTCAGAAAATATCAAAAATATGCTATTACAAAAGAATAAAAACACTATGAAAATGAAAAAAATGAACTCAGTTGCACAAATTTAACAGGCTCTTCAAATATGCTTCATTCTTTGTCAATGTTTTTCAAAGATTCATTTTCAATAATCGTGGATTCTGAATTCATTGCCACAGATTTCGCTTACGTTTTGCAGTGTTTCGTTTGGTGTTTTGACACAAACCTCTCGTGGGGGCGGGGTTAACAGTGATCTACTCTGATTGGATAGTGAGCTTTTGATGGACAGGTGCTCTCTGACTGGGAAGTACAGACGCCACCCAGTGGCGCGCATATTGGAAAGCTCTCGCGGTGATTAAATCTGGTCTCTACCGCAAAAAATTCTTTTTCACAGACAAAGTGAAAGACATTTATTTTAAGCTCATACATAGGTTCTACCCTGTATAGAAGTGTATACAAAGATTTAAAACTGACATTGATCTTACATGCTCTTTTTGTTCGAGTTCTGCAGAAACTGTACACTTGGTCATGTCACTACACTCAGAAACTTTGGGATGATATTGGTGTGTTTGTCAAGTGTAAGATTTTGCCAGGCTTCTCAGTACATATGAAAAACATTATATTTGGGTAATATTACAAACGAAACTCTGACCCCACAAACGAAAATAACAGTTTTGTTATTAATTAAAAAAAAATCCTATACAAATTTCACATTCACAAATGCAAATTCTCCAACTGTAAACCTGTCTTCTCTGTTTTCCTAAAAGAAATGGGAAACTATTTGAATGTAATCTCAGTGTCTAATAAGAAAGCTATAAGGACTGTTAGATTTGCTCTGCCATTGATCTCCTTGTTTAATTTTGTTTAGATTTTGGCCCTCTTTTTATTCTTTATGTTTTTTTTTTGTGGTGGATATTATGTGATGTATGTTTATACCTTTGTATGTTCTCTGCATTAATAAAAATAGAAAAAGAAAAAAAACACTCTCGCGGTGATTTGTATACAATACGTCGTGCCTTGTGTTACTAAATATATAAATATTATCTGACCTTCGATTGTCTCAGTAAAGATGAGCTTTCAGGAGACAGAGACACGGAGCAGCGTTCCTCCGCTTCTCCTTCAAGGCAGCTTGAAGTAAGCTTGTGTTACTGAAGTAACCAATAACATCGATATAAGTTTTACTTCAGGCTGCCTTGAAGGACAAGAGGCTACTGAATATTTGCGCCACTGAGTGGCGTCTGTACTTCCCGGTCAGAGAGCACCTGTCCATCAAAAGCTGACTATCCAATCAGAGTAGATCACTGTTAACCCCGCCCCCATGAGAGGTTTGTGTCAAAACACCAAACGAAAAACTGCGAAACATAAGCGAAATCTGTGGCAATGAATTCAGAATCCACAATTAACGAAAACGAATCTTTGAAAAACATTAACAAAGAATGAAGCATATTTGAAGAGCCTGTTAAATTTGTGCAACTGAGTTCATTTTTTCCGTTTTCATTGTTTTTTTTCTTCTTTTGTAATGGCATATTTTTGATAGTTTCTGAGAAAGTTACGTTCAGTTTTATAAAGTTTCGTTCATTATTATTGAAACAAATGTAATTCCATAAAATTGTAATAATATTTTATAATTGTAACTGTTTTTACTGTATTTTTGCTTATTTATAGTGCTTATTACAACTATAGTTCATTCTTTTCTTGCCTACAGGGCATTCATTGAGTCAGCACGGCACTCCATCAAAAAAACAAACACAAAAAAAAAAACCTTGATGATGTTCCTTTTAACAACATATGAGTTTGGAATAACACAAGGGTAAATAACATGACACATGACATAATTATCCTTTTTGGACAGACGCATGAAATCTACAGCATACACACCATTCTATCAATGCTATCATCTCCATCTATTGAGCTCACGCTGTCTCTCAGACGGGTTCGGGAGGGTCGATGCCTCCTGGTTTTGATTGACAGTTGTGCTTTGGCTTTCTGTAGGCTGCTGTCAAGTAGTTCGGTCTCTGGAACCGCCTCCGTCAGATCTAATGTGGTGCAAAACACACAGACGTATGTTTACTCCTTGAGTTCTTTTGATATTGAGCATTTGGAGGCAAACATGTAGCCCAAGAAGCACAAACTAACACCACAATGGTGTTAAAAAAAGACATAAAAGACTGCTGCACTGCTCTCAGCACACACTCCTACACACATTAGTGTTTTTGTTACAATCCATAAAATGTAGTGACACCGTAAAGCAAGCCTAAAGCTCTATTAAGCTGCCAACATCCTAGCCCTAGATTACTTACATAAATGATGGGTGCCCATACCTCATGTACACCTGTATGTGTGTGTGTGTGTGAGGGTCAGTCAAAAAGGAAGTACACAAACACACACTAACAAATACACTAAACTGAAATAATGGCACTGTGAAGTGCGTAGATGTGTGAAAAATACAAACTTAGAGCTACAGACCAACAAGAATTTCATGAGTTTTTCTATTTCAATATTTCGTTTTTAGAGCGTGAGGTAGTATATTGCACAACTCTACATTATTTTATTCATGAATATAAATTTGTTGTGGTTTAAATGGCTCTGTGAAACTTAGAATTAGTAAATATATAATTCAATAATACAAAATACATACTGTACATACTGTACAGCTCTGGAATAGGACCAAGTTGGATAGCAAAAAACAGTGCTGCTAGTAGTACCTCAAAAGTAATTGGAACGAAATAATAACTATTGACCATGCCAAAAGAGTTGAAAAGAAATGCTTTGAGTGAGGACAAGAAGGCTTCAGATCTGGCTTTCTTGACAGAGGGATACAGTGGGCTGCTTCTATCCTTAAAATTTCAAAGACAGAGGACAACAAAGCTACAGACCGGCAGATCGAGGACAGTTCGAAACAGGTTCCTATAGGGGCAGGGCTGAAGTCAAAGTGCAAAGCTAGAAAAGAAGACATCAATGAATAGCAAAGAAAAGCCAGGCTGAGGTTTGCAAAAAGCCATAAGGACTTTCTCTGATGAGTCTAGATTTCAGCTTTGCCCAACACCTGGTCATCTAAAGGTCAGAAGGAGACCTGGAGAGGCCTATGAGTCACAGTGTCTCACACCCACTGTGAAATATGGTGGACGACCGGTGATGATCTAGAGGTGCTTCAGCAAGGCTGGCATCAGGCACATTCGTCTTCATGAAGGGTGCATGTATCAAGCAACGTACAAAGTTGTACTGGAAGAAAACTTGCTTACTTCTGCTCTGACAATGTTCTCCAACTCTGAGAACTGTGTCTTTGTTTTCTTTTGTTTTTTTTTTAGCAGGACAACACTCCATGCCACATAGCCAGGTCAATCAAGGTGTGAATGGAGGACCAACAGATAAAACCCTGTCACCCCAATTTCCAGACCTAAACCCCATTAAAAACCTTTGGAATGTGATCAAGAGTAAGATCGATGGTCACAAGCCATCAAACAATAGTGAAGTCAAATGATTATGATGTGGTCAAATTCAGCAGTTTTTATCAGGGACTTTTGTGTATTTATTTGAATTCTATGCTGCATTGTTTTAAAAAAAGTAGTACTGTTATGTGAAGTGGAAATTTACTTAAAGAATATGTTAATGTCAAGGTTTATAAACATTTGGTCAGTGCTATGACACTTTGTTGTCACATGACATCACTGTTTGTCACATGAACTCATCACAATGAATTTTTAATTAAGTGGTAATTAAAGGCAGTAAAAGCAGCCAAAAGCAGTCATATTAAATTACGTAGGTCCATTTGACTTGAAGCAGCGCTGCACAGAATGATCACTGTATGACATCAAAGTACGGTGAGAGAGATAAGACAGCATACGGATCCAATGCATTTGAATCGCTCTCGCGGTATTTTGATTTTATATAGTGATCATTCTGTGCAGCGCTGTTTAAAGTCGAACGTGCCTATTATGTCAACTGAGAGCATAGCATTGTGGGATATGACATTACATATCTATGAAAAAAATAGTACAAATGCTGTCATTGGGGTGTGACCCTTTCAAAAGATACCTACATACACAAAGTCTTTTTAAAAAACCCAACGTGAAAAATGAATGAAAAAAAAAACACTTATGGAATCAATGCCACAGAAAAAGCTTGTGGACACTAATGCACTCTATGTGGTAGGCTGCTTATTGGGTCTAGGGGAGTAGGAACATGCTCATAAACATTCAGAATTTTTAGGCTCTTTCACACGGTTCTACTCTATTCGATAGCCAAAATCTTTCTTCTCCCAGCTTGTTTTCAGATCTCAGCACTAACTTCTGTGGTTACTGACTCAGCAAGCTGCACCTTCAAAGCCTGTACAAAAAACCTGTGAAGCCAAACTCTTAAATGTGCCCATTATACATATAGGCCTAACATTGTTCCTCAACCAAGATAGATGGCATCTAAAAATTCACAAAAATGTTTGATAAAATATTTATAACTTTAAAACAAACCAGTGTACATTCTCAGAGGGAATCATAACCCCTGGTGCTTTTAGAGGCCAGACTAATGCACTCAGTGCATTGGGAGTGTGGAAATGAAGATCTGGACATTAATGGAGGGGGGATGGGATGGGCAGACGGGAGAGGTCACTCACCAAACACATCCTCTTCTGCCTCAGCCAGTGGAGTGGAGGACATCTTCAATCTGAAAGAGGGAAACTTTCAAATGTAACTACATATGGACTACATATACACAAAATTTCTATCTTGGCCACATACAGTACAGAGCAGTGGCAGTCTGGGTTTTTCAAGTGGTGTAGCACAGATGTCACTGATCATTGTGTCTGCAATCTTGATTCTTAAATCTGCTTCTCATATTACCACTGAATGAAATTATTTAAAATAATTGACCAAGCTCAGAATTGTATGTAGACAAATATTTACAAATGACAATAAACAATATTATGAAGGTTAAACTAAATGCTTAATAGCAAACAATTTCTGAGTATTTACATCAATGTTATACATTTCTGAATTACTGTAGTTGAATTTTAGGGGGAACCAAGAACTGTCTTAAAGAGGTGTTATGCACTGCACTGACTAGTTGGCCAGGTTGGATTTGGCTGCCACATACACAGTGTCCAGGCAACAGACCGCTGTGCCATCTGCTGCCCAGCACCTTAGTGCGGTCAGTGCCCTTACCATTATATTCATAACATATATCATAACTATCTATCTATCTATCTATCTATCTATCTATCTATCTATCTATCTATCTATCTATCTATCTATCTATGTGGTTAAAGCAAAAAAGAAAAAAATTAAATGCTGTAAAAAAAAGAAGCGCTGCACTTTTAAACACTGCTTTATTAGGCATTACTGGGGGAAAATGAAAAGCAAATATTATAAAAACAGTCAGGTCTCCATAATGCATTCATATAATTTTGCATACATTCATTTAATTTCTTAATTCTTAATTTAGTTTACATTCATTTAAAACCTTTTATTTTTTATTTTTATTTTTTTACTTCCAGGCTTCATAATCTTACTTTCCATCCTGCCATGTTTTCGCTCCGGCATCTATGCTTATTGGGACTCAGTTGCAGCTGGATCTCAACCACATTCAAACCTGCCCCTACATCTGATTGACTCCAGGTAATGTTAGTTTGTTTGAAAATGAAAGCTGTATTCCTCTCATACCATTGGTAGGTGAACTCATGAACTTGAACATGCCAAAACGATACATGCTGGAAATCCGGAAACCGTTAAGCCCTATATCTATCTATCTGTCTGTCTCTTGCCTGTCAACCTGTCTATCCATTTGTCCATCCATACACCCACAATCTATCGGTTTGTCTATATTTATCTGCTTCTTTTAGGCTGATATGCACATTTTTCAACAATATGTTAATAAAATATATTTTTACCTTCATAATATGCCACAAAACCACCTTAAAAAAAAAAAGCTAATCACAAGTAGTTCTTCAAGAAGCTGAGAAATAATACACATCATGGTAACATACATGACACTAAAATAATGCAATAATCCTTATTTAACAACAACATGAGAAGAAAATAACTAAGAAGAAACATTTATTTAAATGGAAAACCATCACATGTGATGCATTTATCCATTTATTAACAAAACAAAACTGTATTTAACTGTAGTTTTTAACTGTAAAATTACACAAATTGACCAATTAGATCTATTCGTGTTTTTTATTTTACCAAATAACTTACCGTTAACCAATTAACAGGTTTTTAATGGAGCATTTTACAGTGATGGAATAGCGTATAGAGAGGGATTGTGATTAGGAGAGGTGGTTGAAAAAGGTTCACCTCCCCTGTGGTTGAGTTTATATCCCTGACCCATTAACTAGGTATCTTCTACACTGTCAGAAAAAAGGTACAAAAGCTGTCACTTTCTTGCCTTATTTACTCCTAAAAGGTGCATATTTATAGAACCTTTTGAAATGATTCTGCCCCAGTGTTTGCACTTTATTTTTTAAAAAGTGATTGAATAAACAGTCACTAAATACAGAATAAACACAAAAAAGGACTACACATTTATAGCACACAGCTAACTTTTTGGTTCTTATTAAGAAATCATGAAATCTGACTGTCTAGGCAACTGACACTGTCTGTATTCCTGTAAGGGCCTCACTTTCACAAGTCATCTCACTGTGATGGAGATATGAAGCTAATGGCCATAAAACTGCTCCCCACACAAATTATCTCATCTATAAGAATTAGGTGCTGGGGGTTGGGGGGGCTGCTAAGTAGCTGACAGGCAGGGAATGGCAATAGCAAACAAATCAATACGGAGATGGGAGGGGATGAATCTGACCTGTGTGCACATATCAGCAAATAACAGCTCACTTTCACTGCAGGGCTAAAACAACAAAAATGGTACATGGCTACGCAGAGATGTATAACCTTGTATTTAATACACATGATGCCTGATTGAGAAAAACATGTAAAAACTTACTTACATTCTTACATTAGCAAGCATTAATATAGCTCACCTCTGCTATAAGAGCTGCAGAAGACAGTCAGAGGATGTAAATCATGAATATTTCATTTAGAAAAATGGATGGAGCAGGGACAGGATGGAAGAGAAAAGCTAGATAAACAGACTAACCTCTATGTAGTTGAGTATCCCACAGCAAAGCTCAGTTCCTGGCCTGCTCACTGGATGCTGCTGGAAGACTTCTATTCCTGGGTGAGCACAAATTTACAACGTCATTGGGCTACTCTGCGTGTACCACCACACACACACACACACACACACACACACACACACACAGTCCTCAGGAACAGAATGTCAGACACTGCTATACACACCCAAGGACAGTGATGAAATGAAGGAGGCTGAGAGAAAGAGAGATAGAGAGAGAGAGAGAGAGAGAGAGAGACAGAATGGGGAGGGAGGTAGGGGCACATGTGCATCATGAATCAATGTTATTACCACTCCAACCAATCAGCTTTTATGTCCCATCACAGAGGAAATCTATGTGCGCCTGCTTCCATTTCACTTCCAAATATATATATAAATAAATATATATATATATATATATATATATATATATATATATATAAAGCTACTTATATATGTAGGCCTAGGCTATATATGGTAGATATATAGCTGACTAAAGTGGATTATCGTCTTTCAAAATGCAATCACACAACTTCAAAGAAACATACAATATGAAATTAATATGCATGCTAATTATAAAAAGATCTCAGTTAATTTAAAGTTAAAATAATGTTTTTACAGTTATAATTAGATATATGATTATTTTTCATACGTAATATATTGCTATATTATTAATATTACTTTCTAAATAATAATTATTAGAAGAGGTAACGTTAAGAATAAACATTATAAATATCTAGATCTGATTTAATATATTTTATCCTCAAACACTCTTTCTTAAGATTGTTTTTTCTCAACATATTTTATGCCATTCACGGAAATATAATGACAACAGTAAAAAATATTTTCCTATGCTGACAGTGGTTTTGACAGTGAGAGAAACCGGAACAAAAATATCATTGGATCTGGGTGCTATCGCCTTTTTTATTGGACCCATGAAAGGAGGCGGTTTGCTGGCTGCTCACAATCTTTAACGCTATTGGTTAGAAATGCATCAAGCCCCAACCCACTACTGACCATAGACAGCTACTGACAGAGAAAGGTCAGCGAACATGGCGGGAGTAGCACACCATAGACAGTAAATGACAACTCAAATACCTTTTACTGTCTATGCAAATACCGGTATGTGTGATTTGAAATTTGAAAAGCGGTTAGTGCCTGTATCATTGGATTAGTTCAGTCGTTCATCACTTTAATTCAGATAGTTTGAGGCATCTTCCGTAATTCAGAAGGGCTAGAGATTTGACAGCAGCACAAGGCAGATCTGTTTGTATTATAGTTTACATCGTTTCGTTTCGTGCTAGGCGTTAAATGTAAGAATGGCTGGTTCAGAAGGACCTCTGAAGGTAAGTTAATTAAGACACACAAAAAAACAAAAAACAAAAAAAAACATGATATTTGTTATTTGTCCTTCCCATAAGCAGCCTGTAATTCTGTTGCATGATTTTGTCTATTTGTTTTTATTGTTCAAGTAAGTTAACTACTCATAAATGTAGTTACTTTAGGGTTTAGACATAAACAAAAAAGTTACCATGGTAACCATAATTTACGCTGCAGTTCCCTGCTGTTGTTACCACTGATCTATTAGGTTCCCTTATCGAGTTGGTCTATCGAAATTAAGTATGGGGAAATCCATTTCCTCGAAATTATGAAGTCTGATTGAATAACTCTTTTGCTTGCAAATAGCCAATGGCGCGCCCCGCCCTCACCTGATTGGCTGACAGCCATCAATATAAGTAACGGCGGGTGCCAAAAAACCTCAGAATCTTTTTTCTTCACTTGAGTCTGGTTTTGCAGATTCAATTCACGCATTCAGAGCGGAAAATTATCCCCTCTTGCGTTCCGGCGATTTTTCTCTTAAAATTTCACTTTACTGCATGTGTGGTGGGCCCATTGATTTCCTGGACGCACACGAGCAGTGTGTGCTGTGCCTGGGTCTGGCTCACGCAGAGGCGGCATTCGAAGGATCGTGATGTCATGCCTGTGAGGAGCTTCCCATCAAGATCCTTCGTGCTAGGCTGGCCATTACCCGTAACGGTGGCCCTGTATCTCCTGCCTCTCCCCCATTGGCCGCCGTCGAGCTGCAAACCGAGAGAGTGCAGAGAGCTCCGTCGACGGATTCTGTCGAGGTATTGGCATCGGCCCAACGCCCACGCCATCTTCACGTGAAAGATCCCCTCTCATACTCTGAGGCCAGTTCCCGCCCTCCACTAGAAGCGCGGGAAATGGTCTCGTTTGGATATGACGAGGACGACGCCATGTCTACAAATGCCTCCGGCCCGGGAGCGTGGTCTGAGGCCCCGTCTGAAACCACCCCCGCCTCGCTGGATGCGGAGCTTATGGTGATCCTCACGGAGGCGGTGGCACATATGGAATTGGAGTGGACAGCCCCCAAGGAGCTGCCGTCTAAGAGATGGATGGACGGTTTCTTCCTTGGCGCACCAATATATCACATTCCTGGGTATGATACTGGACTCGCGCACTATGATCATGAAGCTGTCAGAGCCGAGAATCCAGTCGATTCACAATACACTAGCCCTCTTCGTTCAAGGCAGAGCAACCCCTTTAAGAACGTTTCAGAGGTTGCTTGGTCTGATGGCGACTGCAGCATACGCGCTGGCATATAAACTGCTTGGAGATGGAAGCGGTTCAGCGCTGCACAGTTTCCTTCCATTCGTGAAAGACCGTCATGTTCTCATCAGAACGGACAACACGGCAGTGGTGGCATACATCAATCGCCAGGAAGGTTTGCGTTCGCGATCCCTGCAGGGATTAGCCAGACAGCTGCTTTTATGGACGGACAGGGTACTTCTGTCGATTCGAGCAGTGCACGTACCGGGCAGTTTGAATTGCGGCGCGGACATGCTGTCCAGGGACGGCATTGTACACGGAGAATGGAGGCTCCATCCGTAAACGATAAATATTATCTGGAATCTGTTTGGCAAAGCAGAGATCGACCTCTTTGCGTTGCAGGAGAACACCCATTGCCCTCTGTACTTCTCACTGACAGCATCCCCCCTGGGGGGAGACGCGCTGTCGAGCCACTGGGGGATGGAAGTATGGTTTTCCCCCAGTCAAGTTAATGCCGCTGGTGCAGCAAAAGATCAGGGAGGAGAGATGTGCGTTGATCCTGGTAGCACCCAAATGGCCCAACCAGCCGTGGTTCCTGGAACTGGTGAACATGTTGTGGCTTCCCCCGTGGCGGATCCCGCCGAGAAGGGACCTCTTATCCCAGGCGAGGGGCACCATATGGCACCTCAACCCAGAGCTTTGGGACCTGCATGTGTGGCAGATCAGCGTGGAGTATATCAGCGAGTGCTGCAGACAATAGCAGAGGCTAGTGCCCCTTCGACGAGGCATTTATACACTCTGAAGTGGAAAGTATTTGCTAACTGGTGTGTTGACAAAAATGAGGACCCCAGGAGTTGCGATATCTTCATTATTCTGACCTTCCTACAGGAACGTCTGGATGCTGGCAGTTCTCCATCTACAGTGAAAGTCTACGTGGCTGCTATTGCTGTTTTTTGTGACTTGCTAGACGGCCATTCAGTGGGGAGGCACCCCCTGATAACGAGCTTTCTTCGGGGAGCTAGGTGGCTTAACCCACCTTGCCTTCGTCAGGGACCTGTTGTTAGTGCTTAGTGTGCTGTCCGACCCACCTTTTGAACCTGCTGAGTTTAACAACTTTAATGTGCTCTCATTTAAGACGGCGCTGCTGTTTGCGCTAGCTTGCGGGAAATGAGTGGGAGACTTGCATGCCCTGTAAGTGAACAGCGCATGTATGCAGTTTGGACCAGACGATAGTATGGTCAGACTTTTACCCAAATGCGGCTATTCACCTAAAGTGCTCTCAACGCCGTTCAGAGCTCAGATGGTTACAATTCAAGCATTTTGCCCCAAGGAGGACAGTAATTCAGTGTCTCAGAAGTGCGCTTTGTGCCCCGTGCGTGCCCTGAGTGCTTATGTGAACAGAACTAGCCAGTTTCGAACATCAGAGCAGCTTTTCATCTGCTAGGCGCTGTCGAAGCAGAGGCTATCACACTGGATAGTGGAGGCTATGCGACTAGCTTATGCTTCCCGGGGAACTGCCTGCCCAATCGGGGTCTATTCAGGACAGGACATTTGTTTCGCAGCGGGCTGGTCGTCTCGCAATACGTTTGCGAGATTCTATAATTTGGACATTCCCTCGTTCACATAACATGTGCTGTCAGTGCAGGAGGAGGGAGTTGAGCAGTCAGGCGTGCCCTAGCCATGGTTTCGACCAGGTCGTATAGACAGCGTCAGTTATTTTAGTAATAGCTGCGGTTGATGTATTCATTAGCTATCTAATGTGGTCCCCTTATTATGCCCGCATTATAAGCCGGCAGTGTATTCCCAAGCACCAACATATTGCTACATTTTCCCCATATCACACCAGTGTTGCTTATCTGGCTGCACGGGATTACGATGGTGTAGGATCCGATTTGACTCGGTGCCAAGAGGTGTTTCAACCAGGTCCAGTACCCGACCTAGAGCTAGCGCTGTAAGAATAAGTGCTTATGCTCTACTGTGGCTCGATGCGAGCCGGGCCGGACAGTTTTTTCCACAAGGCGGGGGTTTTATTGTTCCCTATACGTAATGTTGAGAGACTGACTCGATAAGGGAACGTCTCCGGTTACTCACGTAACCTTAGTTCCCTGAGAGGAGGGAATGAGACATTACGTAACCTGCCGTGTTCGGTCGAAGATTCTGGGGTTCTTTGGCACCCGCCGTCACCTATATTGATGGCTGTCAGCCAATCAGGTGAGGGCAGGGGCGCCATTGGCTAATTGCAAGCAAAAGAGTTATTCAATCAGACTTCATAATTTAGAGGAAATGGATTTCCCCATACGTAATGTCTCATTCCCTCCTCTCAGGGAACTAAGGTTATGTGAGTAACCGGAGACGTTCTCTGTTCAGTGGTTGTTACGGGTTCCTCCCAAGCATAGATATATACATGTATATATCTATAGCCCCTTTCACACTGCAATTCCGGCAAATACACGGGTAAAGTGTTCCGGCAATTATTCTCGGGTCGCTAGATTTTGCACTTTCACACTGCCAGTGATTACCCGGGATATGTGCGTGCTTTCACACACAACCCGTAAAGATCCCGTAACAACAGGTGACATCAGGGCGTGACGTGTAATATACGAGTTGAAAACGTTAGGCACGTTATACTTTCACTGAAGCAAGCGAATGATCTCAGCTTCAGCGCAGATAGTGAGGAACTAAATGATCTCTGCTTCATTAAAGTTTGCACATATTTTTTCGTCAAGAACGTTGATCTTCCTTCAAAACAGCTGGTAAAAGAGATAACTGCACTTACATCACTTCGACACGGCATTAGATCTGGCTTTTGTTCACACAGCGCTCATCCCGGGATTGAACCCGGCAATGTTACTAGGTCCCCGACTCGGGTTCAATGCCGGAATCAATCCCGGGACGTGTTTACTTTAACACAGAAGGCGACCCGGCAATGTTCCGGCAATTTGCCGGGTCTGAAGTGCAGTGTGAAAGGGGCTTATGCCTCCCAAGCAGGGGGGCAGGGTTTCATATTTTTTTGAAGCACCCCTGGGCGCTGCCATTGGCTAGCGGACCCCCACCTGCTGTTAGCATTCCATTGACTCCCATTCATTTTGGTGTCACTTTGACAACAAATAACTTTACATCTAAGGTGTTTAAAGACTCCATTTGTCCATTAATTATTTCTAAAGAAGCACGAAAATGTATAAAAGGCTCCATTACCTTGTATCTTATGTTATTGTCCTGTAGAAGCAGTTTTTGTAAAAAAATAACCTAACTTTTTTTAGCCTAACCTAACTCATAAGCAGCGACTTTCTGTCGCACAGTAGAGAAATTACCATATGGACAGGAGGAGAAGCTCGCAGGCAATCTTTTACTGTCTATGAGGCTATCGGGGGGACGTGGAGGCATGAAGTCAAGGGAGATAATTAATCAGATTACTTACCAAAATTTGCTCCTGTTAACGCTCACCTTTTCTGGAAGATTCGGTGGGTGATTCAGATTTCTCTTGGCACAGCGATTAGAAGATTTACAGGTTGCTCGCCTGACATCTACGTCATCAAGCTCAGTTTGAGTCTGCGCAGTACGCCCGACCCCCAGGAAGTAAGTGCTTCTATTTGACTTCACTTGTCTCCGTTGAATCCAATGGGGTCGCTGTGTCCATTTCTTTTACTGTCTATGCTCCCAAGAAGGGCTTGCTGCAGCGGATGACGTCATAGTTGGGTTAACTTGAAGATCGGTGAATGGGAGAGTACCAGAAATGTATTTTTGCATTCTCATTTCAAGTAGCAAAAGAAAACCCAAAGATAGTGTTTTGAGAGAGAATGATAACGGCAGTCAGAAGAGAGAACGATTTCAAATTGACCGTCCCTCCCATAGACGCTGCATTAGAAACACCCTCGCATTAGCGTTAACTGTTTCTTTTGTAATTTGATGCAAAGGTGATATAATACAAAGAATACTGTTAGAAATGTAACGTGACTTCATGTTTTTAGTAAATTGGCCAACATATTGATTGGCACTATTTTCATGCAGATTTTGGCCAAAATTCTTTATAGAATAAGACTGGCCTTCACTCTAATAACAACTCTTAACCCTTTCAAACTACTTCTGTGTTCATTACTGAAGCTTAGTGCATTGTGCCAGCAACAATCACTGAGTCAAACTGACCCGTAATATACTGTAGTATAAAGCAGAAAACCTCTGGACTGTTTGCAGTCATCCACATCTATGTCTCGGTTGCCTGAAAAATTGCTTAAGTTTCTTTTATCAGTCTGACAATGCATCATAATTGCTTTTAATTTTTTTTTTTTTTTAGAGTTTGTTTGAGAACAAGGATCTCAGTAAGCCTAAGAAAGATGAGAAGCATCTGTCTGTGGAAAGAATTTATCAGAAGAAGACCTAGCTGGAGCATTTCCTGCTCCGGCCCGACACCTACATAGGCTTAGTGGAGCCTGTTACTCAGGTAGAGATCATCCACATCTCCTGAAAGGTCATGTTTATTAGGGTCACGGGCACCAACTGTTTATGAATAATGCATGTTAACACTAGAATGGTTAGTCTGAAGTGTTTACTCACTTTACTAAGACAAGAATGTTGGCTGAACTATACAATACATAAATAAATAAATAACCAAGTTAAGAGGTTGAGTCTCCTTCATTCTGTGAAGAATGGCCAACTCCTATTTTCAGATGGAAGTGCCATCACATATGTACTGTATAATGACCCATCGTTTCTTTGCTTTCTCTTTCCTGTTCAGCAAATGTGGGTGTTTGATGAGAATGTGGGAATGAACTGCAAAAACATCACATATGTGCCAGGACTCTACAAGATCTTTGATGAGATTCTGGGTGAGGTGTTTATATATATATATATATATATATATAATTATTATATATATATTTGTGTGTGTAGTTAATGTCAAGTAGTCTGCTGCTAGCAATGTTTACTAATGGACTTTTCTTGCCATACACTGTTTTCTGCTTTTAATTAAAACATCAATGTTCAAATGTTACTCCAAGCTCATAACACATTCATCTTCATAACACAAATTAAGATATTTTAATGAAACCTGAGAGATTTCTGTCCCTCCACTGAAAATCAATGAAACCCAAACTTTCATAAACCATGAAAGATTTATGAAAGAAGAAATTGCAACATTTATCCAAATTAACTGAGTGGTTTAATCAAAATAATATAAAGCAATAATGTCTCTTCATATAATGAAGAGATTCGATATAGGCAATTCAAATAAACATTGATCAGTGCGCATTAAATATTGTTAAATGAAGCTCAAACATTTGAAAAGCAACTCAGTTTCGACCTTATGTAGAAATTATGTACTTCTTGAGTGTAATAGTGTAATTGTGACGGTGGGGTGAATGAAGGACTAGAAACAATAGCGAGTTTAGACAATTTAATAAAAGTAAATAAACAAACAGGAGTACGAAGACGATGCTGGGAAGACAACACTCCAAGATGGTGGTGAGGTGGTGAGGAATCCGGATGATGACGGTGAGAAGGCAGCAGGAGAGGATGGCACAGGAACTGCGGGGAATAGAGCCGAAGGTAAGTCTTTGTGGCTGAGTGAAAGTGCGGAGAGTGGATGAGGTTCCGGGGAAAACACGGACATCCAAACGCAAACAACACTAAAGCCAACAAACAAACCCAGAGATCACGGTTTACCAACCGTGACAATACCCCCACTCTAAGAACTCCTCTTGGAGTTCCCAGAAGGGCCTACCTGCTGATTGTAGTCATCAATAAGGGAGTGATCCAGTATGTTCCTAGCAGGTACCCAACTCCTCTCCTCCGGACCGTAACCTTCCCAGTCCACCAGGTACTGGAATCCTCGTCCCCTCCGTCTCGAGTCCAGAATACGATTTACCGAATAAGTCGGTTCCCCATCTACGAGACGCGGCGGCGGGGGAACCGGAGTAGGCGGATTAATACGTGCATAAAACACGGGTTTAATCTTGGACACATGAAAGGCGGGGTGTATCCTCCTGTACGCTGGAGGTAGTTTGAGGCGGACTGTCACCGGACTAATGATCTTGGTGATAGAAAACGGGATAGAAAATAAATTTGGGAGCTAATTTATTAGAAACGGAACGCAGAGGAATGTTACTGGTAGAAAGCCACACCCTTTGACCCACGATGTAAACGGGAGGCTGTGACCGGTGGCCATCGGCCTTAGCCTTAGTGCGCTCCCTCATCCGGAGCAGAGTCTCACGGGCTCTGGTCCAGGTGCGGTGGCACCTCTGGACAAACGCGTGAGCGGAGGGGACCGCGACTTCAGATTCCAGACTGGGAAAGACTGGTGGCTGGTAACCTAAACTACACTGAAATGGAGAGAGGCCCGTAGCTGACACCGGCAACGAATTGTGGGTGTACTCCACCATAGAGAGTTGTTGACTCCAGGAAGAAGGATTCTTGGAGACCAAACATCGCAACGTCCTCTCTAAATTTTGGTTGGCTCGCTCAGATTGACCGTTGCTTTGGGGATGATAACCCGAAGACAAGCTAACTGACGCTCCTAGCAATTTACAAAACTCTTTCCAAAATTTGGATATAAATTGAGATCCCCTGTCAGAAACCACGTCTACCGGGAGGCCATGAAGCCGAAAAACGTGATCTAGGACAGTGACCGCTGTCTTCTTGGCTGTCGGTAATTTGGGCAAGGGAATGAAATGTGCCGCCTTCAAGAATCATTCCACTATGGTCAAAATGACCATCATGTCATTAGAGGGCGGGAGGGCGGTAACAAAATCTAGAGTGATGTGGGACCAGGGTCTCGAAGGGACAGACAGCGGTTGAAGAAGCCCATCAGGAGGCCATTTAGATGACTTACCACTGGCGCAAACTGAGCAAGCCAAAACAAAATCGTGGACGTCACGAGCCATACGTGGCCACCAGAATCGTTGTTTAACCAACCAATTAGTTCGACTTATCCCTGGGTGACAAGCTACATTAGAACAATGACCCCACTTGACGACTTCGGACCTTAACTCCTCTGGCACAAATAAACGGTTCGGTGGACAACCGTACGGAGGCGTTACCCCTTGTAAGGCCTTCTTGACCTTCGACTCGACCTCCCATACGAGTGCTGAGACCACTAATTTCTCAGGTAAAATACACTCGGGAGTCACGGAGAGTCGGGCGGGCGGAGGGATCAAAAAGACGTGATAAAGAATCGGGTTTGACATTTTTGGAACCCGGGCGGTACGATAAAGTAAACTCAAAGCGACGAAAAAAAGTGCCCACCGAGCCTGCCTGGAATTGAGTCTTTTGGCAGTTCTAATGTACTCAAAATTCTTATGATCGGTCCAAACAATGAAAGGTACCTCTGAACCTTCCAGCCAGTGCCGCCACTCCTCTAATGCTAATTTGACGGCCAACAACTCTCTATTGCCAATGTCATAATTACGTTCAGCAGGAGATAATCGATGAGAAAAAAATGTGCAAGGATGTACCTTATCGTCCGAAACTGCTCCAACCCCCACCTCTGGCGTGTCGACCTCCACCACGAACTGCCGTGTGGGATCAGGGGCCACAAGGATGGGAGCCGAAACGAAGCGGCTTTTGAGGTTAGTGAACGCAGCCTCAGCTGCGTCCAACCACCTGAACGGAGTACTGGGAGAGGTCAAGGCTGTCAGAGGTGAGGCTAGTTGGCTGAAATTGCGAATGAAACGCCGATAGAAATTGGCGAACCCCAGAAACCACTGTAGGGCCTTACGGGAATCTGGAGATGGCCATTCTATCACAGCCTTAATCTTGTCAGGGTCCATACGTATTCCCTCGGATGAGACTATATACCCTAGGAAGGAAACAGACTGTGCATGGAATACGCATTTCTCCGCCTTGACAAAAAGCCCATTCTCAAGTAACCTCTGGAGCACTCGTCTGACGTGTTGAAGGTGTTCCTGGAGAGATGAAGAAAAAATCAGTATGTCATCCAGGTAAACATATATAAACTGATCTACCATATCTCTCAACACATCATTAACGAGTGCTTGGAAAACCCCGGGCGAGTTGGAGAGCCTGAACGGCATCACCAAGTATTCAAAGTGCCCTCTGGGGGCATTAAAGGCGGTTTTCCATTCATCCCCCTTCCTGATGCGGACCAAATGATAGGCATTACATAAATCCAATTTTGTGAACCCAGATGCTAAGGAATCAGAAATGTATTTCTCCATGGCCTCCCTCTCAGGAATAGAAAGAGAGTATAACTTGCCTTTAGGCGGAGACTTACCTGGCACTAAATCTATGGCACAGTCGTAGGGACGATGCGGAGGAAGAGAAGCAGCACGGGACTAACTGAACACCTCCTTCAGGTCCAGATACTCTGCGGGCATGTTTGGCAATACCATGTTCTCCTTCTGAAAGACAGAAACAGGGACAACAGGACAAGCAGAAACCAGACAAGACTCATGACAACTTTCACTCCACAATGTGACTGTGTTGGAACCCCACTCCACTCTTGGATTATGTTTAGTTAACCAGGGGTGACCTAACACAATGGGAGCAACAGGGGAGTCCATTAGAAAAAAGGATATGGTTTCGCGATGATTGCCAGAAGCGAGTAGTGTGATGGGTTCTGTGTGGTGTGTGACGTGAGGCAGTTCCTGGCCGTTGAGTGCGGTGACATGGATGGGGAGAGACACAGGCAGGACAGGAATGTTCAGGTGATGTGCAAGGGAAGAATCGATGAAATTACCTTCGGCTGCGGAGTCCAGAAGGGCGTGACATTCGTGAGAGTGATTCTTCCACCGCAGTTTCACTGGAAGGAGGGTCGATGATGGTGTTGAGGACTTCCCAGCGGAGATCCCACCCAATAGTAGCCTCAAGTTTACTACCGGGCTGGCTCTTTTACCAGGCATGAGAAGATGTTGTGTTTCGAGCCGCCACAGTATAAACATAGTCCTTGGGACCTTTGCCGTTCCCTCTCCCTCCGGGACAGCCGAGCTCTACCCACCTGCATGGGCTCGTGGTCGTCGACGGAACCGACCGCGTTCTCTCAACTCGAGCGCCCCCTAACAGGAGAGATGGTATGCCCTGTTGGACTGGGCTGGCGACCCATGCGATTAATCCGTGCATCAACTCGTAGGGCCAAGTCGATTAGTCCATTAAGTGTGGGGGGCAGCTCGAGGAGGTAGATCTCCTTCTGAACACGGTTGGATAACCCATGCAGGAATCGATCCCACTGCACTGCCTCGTTCCACTGGCACGCGGCCGCCAGGGTAAGGAATTCGAAGGAGTAGTCCATGACTGAGGATGTGCCTTGATGCAGATCTGAGAGCTGGTGAGCGCCCTCCCTGCCGGCTGCGGCTCGATCAAATACCCTTCTCATCTCCTCTGAGAGGGTGTGGAACGAGGCGCAACACGGATGTTGATTTTCCCACACCGCCGTACCCCATAGGGCGGCCTTGCCCGACAGTAGCTAGCGTGAGTTTAAATGCCACTTTGGTTTCTTCGGTGGCGAAGGTGCGGGGCTGCAAAGCGAAGTGCATAGAACATTTATTCAAAAAAGTTCAGCAAAAAGCTGGCTCACTGGAGTAGTTTTCTGGTGCTGGAAGTCGCGGCTCTGGCCGGAAGTGATCCTGGGGGGTCTCCCGGGGGTTGGGCGACGCAGGCGCAGGTGAGCTGATGGATCTGCTGGGTGAGCTCGGACACCTGTGCAAGTCTGTGAGGGTGTTGGTGCTCGCTGCTTCCATGGTGGGTGAGAACGTTCTGTGACGGTGAGGTGAATGAAGGACTGGAAACAATAGCGAGTTTAGACAATTTAATAAAAGTAAATAAACAAACAGGAGTACAAAGATGATGCTGGGAAGAAAAAACTCCAAGATGGTGGTGAGGTGGTGAGGAATCTGGATGATGATGGTGAGAAGGTAGCAGGAGAGGATGGCACAGGAACTGCGGGGAATAGAGCCGAAGGTAAGTCTTTGTGGCTGAGTGAAAGTGCGGAGAGTGGATGAGGTTCCAGGGAGAACACGGACATCCAAACGCAAACAACACTAAAGCCAACAAACAGGGGAAGCGACATTAAACAACATTCTCACAAATACAAGACGTGAGACAAACCAATATATAGGGAATGAGTAATGAGTGACAGCTGCTGCTGATGACAATTAACGGAGACGCCCACAAACTAATCAGTGCAGACGCGAAACACACAGACTTCACCACAAAGTGCAAAACCCAGAGATCACGGTTTACCAACCGTGACAGTAATAGGCTACTCATTCTCTGATTCATAGTGAATGCTGCTAATAACAAACAGAGGGACAAGGCAATGTATTGCATCAAGGTCAACACTGATCCGTAAGTACTTCCTACCCACTTTGTGTTCACTGGTGTAGCTCGAGAAGATATCTGTGGTGCATGTTCGTGTGTGCAGGGAGAATAACACCATCAGTGTGTGGAACAATGGGAAGGGTATTCCTGTGGTTGAGCAGGTGTAAAAGGTGTATGTTCCTGCTCTGATATTTGTAAGACTGATGTTCATGTTGTGTTCTCACTTCCTTCACTAGCAAGTGGAACTGTAATTGTTAGAAACCCACCCCCCTCACCAAACATTACAAGCATCTGCATTTATGATTTACCTACCTATACGCAAAAAACGAAATCGGTAACACTTTATAATAAGGTTCATTAGTTAACTACTTTAGTTAAGAAGAACTAAGAATTAGGGCTGAACAAAAAAAAGATTTTTTTCGATTAATACTTTTTTTTAATGATGTCGATTCGATATCGATTCTCAAAAGCCGCAAATCGATATTTTCAGTATTTAAGTAAGCAAAACTTTAAAACAAGAGCTGATTAATGCAAATCTTATCATTGACTACGTTTACATGCTGTTAAAATTCGGGTTATGGTCGGGTTAAGGTCACTATTCGGGTTTCTGAAACATTCGGGATAACCCGTTTACATGCGTGAGCAGAGAGAGTTACTCCTGTATGCATGGAATGTGTAATCAGTCGCCAATCCCGATGTAAACGGCGACGCACGGTTAGCGTCTGGACGTACGGACAACAAGACGCAATATGCGTCATTTCCGATTCTTCTTCCTGTATCCAAAGACAACAACAGCAGCAGCAGGCGGATAATGAATAGTTTGGGGCAGATAGCGATAGTCTTTGTTTGCGCTTTGGCGCTGGTACTGATCCACCAGCAGCACTTGACACTACTGTGCCTCTATACTGCACGCGGTGTTTTTTTATGCGCCGTCTCTACTCAAAAGACCAAGATTCCTTGCGAATAGAACATGCGCAGAACACACATTTTGATGGGTATATGCCGAAACGCGTTTACAAGACCAAATATTCGGGTTAGAAAAGGGGTACCCCAGGTATAATATCTGAGCATATCCGGGTTTTTGCCGGTGTTTACATGGCCGTGCGCGACCGGGTTATTGCTAATATATTTTGAACGGGTTATTGGCTGCAAGTAAACGCAGTCATTGATCTTCTCCACTAGATGTCACCCTTACACAATGTTACAATGGAATGCCTGTCATTCATTCAGTGCTTATCATGGCGGAGGTACTGTTGACAAGAACCAAGAACAATGCAATATGCGAGATTTGCAATGCTCGGGTAAAATTCTATAGTAAATTCTAAAGGGTTTAATTTGATTTGGATAAATTAAGTTAATGTTTTAGGTCTTCATCTGATTAACAGAATAATTAAGAACATCTTATTAGGCCTTATTATTGTTTAAAAAGGACTCTATAGCTACAAAAAAAGTTTAAAATACAGACCTGTGGCTCTTAATTTCTTTAAAAAAATTTCCCATGTGTAAACTTATGTTTACTGTTCATTTTTTAGAACTATCAAGTAGGCCTACTACTTTATCTGTAACGTTATCTGATTTAGAATGAGCAGAAAGCTGTAAGAAATATAACAACCCAAAGAAAAAAGAACTGATAAAAATGAGCTTTTATAGGAGCAATAACCTTGTAGGCAGTGCTGTGGCATATGCCATAGCGGTTACCCTTTAGAATAGGTAACACCTATCAGTTGCTTATTAGCATGCATATTACTAGATTATTAGCCATGTATTAGTGCTAATTAAGAACATATTAATGCCTTATTCTACTTAACCTTATTCTACATCCCTAATCCTACCCAATACCTAAACCTAACAACTACCTTACTAACAATTAATAAGCAGCAAATTAAGAATTTATTGAGAGAAATGTCGTAGTTAATAGTTAACAATTGTTACCTATTCTAAACTGTTACCGATACAGGTCACTTTTAAAAGAAGGTGTAAGCAGTTCATCAAAAAAAATCTGATATAGTCCACAAAATCAGATTGGGGCATCCAGACAGCAGTGTAAATGTGGCCAAAGAGTTGGCTGTCAGTCAGTGATGCACTCTGATGGTTGGGAAAAGCAGCATTTTCAGTTGAACACTCCTGCAATTTTAAATTCTGTGAGCAATATATAGAGATCAGTGATAGTGATGATTCAGTTAATGTACACTCAGATATGATATAATAGTGGCAATGTTGATCATAATATGATGTGCCTTATCTTGGACCAATCTGTTAAAACTGTTTTAATCTTTTCCCCAAAGATATGGTTTGATAACATGGGCCGAGCAAGCGAGTGTAAGATCAAACCTTTTGATGGCGATCACTACACCTGCATCACGTTCCAGCCAGACCTTGCAAAGTTTGAGATACAGGCTTTAGATAAAGACACAGTCGCACTGCTGACTCGACGATCGTATGACATCGCTGGGTCCACAAAGGGCGTCCGTGTCTTTCTAAATGCCAGTGAGTAGATGACTGATTTTTGCCCTTGAGTTTTCTGTTTGTTTACGTCACTGTATCTTCTGCCTATGTTTAATTTCCTTTAGCTTTTCAGATTAATGGTTTCCGTAGCTATGTGGACCTGTATCTAAAGGATAAGGTGGATGAGACTGGTTCTCCCCTGACAGTAGTCCATGAGATTGTGAATGAGCGCTGGGAAGTGTGTTTTACCCTTAGTGATAAAGGGTTCCAGCAAGTCAGCTTTGTAAACGGCATCGCCACAACTAAGGTAAACATCTTCAGGTTTGCAATATAGCATTGTGGTCGCATAATAATTCAAACCTTTCCAAAATGCATGTTTTCAAACTGGTATTGAAGGGTTAATTTACACTAAAATGGATTAGCCTCCTGTAACAATATAAAAACTTCACAATCACGGGAAGAAGGAGGCGGGAACCGACGGACATTCAAATGAAAACTAATAATAAAATAATAATAATAATAATAATTCATTACATTTATATAGCGCTTTTCTAGGCACTCAAAGCGCTTACATTGTCAGGGGGTATCTCCTCATCCACCACCAGTGTGCAGCATCCACCTGGATGATGCGACGGCAGCCATAGTGCGCCAGAACGCCCACCACACACCAGCTTACTGGTGGAAAGGAGACAGAGTGATGAAGCCAATCAGCAGATATAGGGATTGTTAGGAGGCCATGATGATCAGAGGCCAATGGGCGAATTTAGCCAGGATGCCGAGGTCACACCTCTACTCTTTTCGAAAGACATCCTGGGATTTTTCATGACCACAGAGAGTCAGGACCTCGGTTTAACGTCTCATCCGAAGGACGGTGCTTGTTGACAGTATAGTGTCCCCATCACTACACTGGGGCGCTAGGACCCACACAGACCACCGGGTGAGCACCCCCTACTGGCCTCACTAGCACCTCTTCCAGCAGCAACCTAGTTTTCTCAGGAGGTCCCCCATCCAGGTACTGACCAGGCTCAGCCCTGCTTAGCTTCAGTGGGAAACCGGTCTTGGGCTCCAGGGTGATATGGCTGCCGGCACAAACAAAATAAACACAAAACAGCGCGACAGCCCCTCACGGACAACTTCCACGCACAAACAAAACAAAAAATAAAACCCAGGCCTTGTCCTCTCTCGTCCTTCACTGTCGTCGCTCCTCTTTTGTATCTTTCCGATCTCCTCCGTGGGACTCGAGACCGGTGAGTGGAGCAGGTGTCGCTCATTTCCAAATCACTCCACTGGCCTCGCTCCGTTCCCACGGCTCTCGGCCCCACCCCACTCATCACACCTCCTGTTTTTTAAAGTCTGTTCATCCAAAACTTTGATGCTTATAGTTGAAAATATGAATATGAATTGAGTGGTTTAATTCAAGTCTTTCAAAGAGACGTGACTGCTTGTGATGTTAGATATTTATTAACATATACATGTTGATCAACAAATATACTTACAGCTCATCAGAGCTTGATGTGAGAGAACAAACCTCAGTGGTTCTTGTGGAAGCTCAAATGTGCATCCTTGACACATGAGAACAACTTTCTCATGCATCGAGCAGGCTTGTTAAAGCAATGTGAAAATTTCCATTTCTACTAAGCAAAATCTCTTTGAGCATAGTTTTACGTAACATGATATCCACTAGAAATCAATCTGAATATTATCTGCATATTAGCATAATAAGAATGCTATAGTATTGTTGTCATAGGGGCCTTAACTGGGTGACTATCTGAAACTCCATTAAATGTTGTTGACCTGTAAATGTGAATGGACATATCTTTCTCAGAAACTGTAAATTGACAGTGGAGAGTGTTTTAAATATGATGTTGTATGTTTCAGGGTGGCAGACACGCTGACTACGTTGGAGACCAGATTGTGTCCAAACTAATTGAAGTGTTGAAAAAGGAGAACAAGGCTGGGGTGGCCATCAAAACTTTTCAGGTACATCCACATGATCAGCAAACCATACACAGCTCAAAGATAATAGCAATTTTGTGATTCGATGTAAAGTGCTGGTTGGACTCTGCGTACAGGTGAAGAACCACATGTGGTTGTTTGTGAGCTGTCTAATCGAGAACCCCAGCTTAGACTCTCAGACCAAAGAGAACATGACCTTACAGCAGAAGAGTTTTGGTTCCACCTGTCCTCTGAATGACAAGATCATTAAACAGGTGAGAAATGTTCTCCATTTAGAATTTCCTGAACCATGCAACAAGGTCTACAACAATGTTACGTTATATCTCAATCTTTTAGTTGAAATTGTAAAAAATAAAACTTTTATATAATATTCAGGTACACAGACACGCACAGCTAATGGTTATGGCCAACAAATACAAGGTGCGTAGCAAGGGGACCATTGATGAACTGGCGAATAATCACAATGTGAATAAAGGAGAGGTGGTAAACATTGACTCTACCACCATTGAGATCACTGAGTTGCCAATCAAAACCTGGACACAGGTGTGTGAAGTCTGTTTTTATACTTGTTTTAGGAAGTTTATTCATGCTTACTCCCAAGACACAAACCCATTAAAAACCCATTTGGTATGAGGCAATTAGGGATTCAAAATATTCAGATTGACATGATAAACTGGAATTTTTTTTGCATTAGTGCAACTAACCATTTAAGCCTTTTAGCAATGTCTTATGTCAGGTTTTAATCATGTTTCTTGCTGTATATTAAACAAGCTAGCAGTGTTTTTGACCTGAAATGTACAGCTGGGGAATACAAAATATTGAGAAGAAAATTATGCTAGTCATCAGACCTATAAGACCTATAAGGAGAATGTGTTGGAGGCGATGCTGAACGGCACAGAGAAGGTTCCTCCTTTGATCACAGACTATAAGGAGTATCATACAGACACCACAGTGCGTTTTGTCATTAAGATGACAGAGGAGCGCCTGACAGAGGCTGAAGCAGCTGGACTACACAAAGTCTTCAAACTACAGAATCTGCTCACTTGTCACTCCATGGTGAATAACACACCACACATTTTATATCATGTATATCATGTATCTTTAAAAAAAATGCATTTGTTTATTTTCCAATGTCTATAGCATTCTCATGCAGGTGTTGTTTGATCATGTGGGCAGTCTGAAGAAGTACTAGTCTGTTCAGGACATCTTGAAGGATTTCTTTGAGCTCAGAATGAAGTATTACGTCCTCAGGAAAGACTGGCTGAATATTGTATATTGAAAAAATATACCTTCAAACATACTGAGAAACTAATGTTACATATAAAAATACTGTATTAAAAACAGCTAGTTCATATACTGTATAGTCGGATATAACTGTCATATCGCGCGTCTTGTGACAGTGTTAAACTGCTGGACTTAAAATTAAATCTACGATTGATTTTCACTGTTGGCTGATTTTGCAGAACATTTAGACTGATAACTTCCGTGCGCAGATGCAGCAAATTTGTCACAGGACGTGCGATATGGCAGCTGCGTCTGACTATATATGAACTAGTTGTTTTAAATACAGCATTTTTATATTTAATGTTAGTTATCAGTATGTTTGAAAGTATATTTTTTCGATTATTGGTGATTCCATAGGTTCTCTCACAAGCACCTGCATGGTTTAAAACACCAAATAGTTATGCTATGACAAGAATAAAGAGTCTCTCTCTTGCTCCACCCATGCACGATATTATCATGTAGTGTTGATCTCACAGGCTGATGATATGACGATTTGAGAAATTACCATATCTGTGCGAATTGTAGCCTCCGTTTCCTGTTCTTAGCTGACAGGAGTGTTACCCGGTGTGGTCTTCTGCTGCTGTAGCCCATCTGCTTCAGGGTTCAATGTGTTTTGCGTTCAGAGATGGCATTCTGCATACCTTGGTTGTAACGAGTGGTTATTTGAGTTACGGTTGCCTTTCTATCATCTCTAACCAGTCTGCCTATTCTCCTCTGACATCTGACATCAATAAGGCATTTTCATCCACACAACTGCAACTCACTGGATATTTTCTATTTTTTGGACCAGATGATTATGCGTGAAAATCCCAGTAGATCAGCAGTTTTTGAAATACTCAGACCAGCCCGTTTTGCACCAACAACCATCCACGTTCAAAGTCACTTAAATCCCCTTTCCTCCTCATTCTGATGCTCGGTTTGCACTTCAGCAAGTCGTCTTCACCACATCTAGACACCTAAATACATTAAGTTACTGCCATGTGATTGGCTGATTAGCTATTTGTGTTACCAAGCAATTGAACGGGTGTACCTAATAAAGTGGCCAGTGAGAATATATTCCAAGGTAACTGTCTTTAAGTCTTTGACATGAAGCTTCTAATCTTTATAATTTTAAGAAAATAAACCTAAGAATGACCTGATCCACATGCTTCAGCAGATGGGCTATGACTCCAATCCTGTTAAGGCATGGAAAGATGCTCAGGAGAAGGTACATCCTACACATTTATTAAAGTCAAGTCAAGTCAAGTCACCTTTTTTTATATAGCGCTTTAAACAAAATACATTGCGTCAAAGCAACTGAACAACATTCATTAGGAAAACAGTGTGTCAATAATGCAAATTGATAGTTAAAGGCAGTTCATCATTGAATTCAGTGATGTCATCTCTGTTCAGTTAAATAGTGTCTGTGCATTTATTTGCAATCAAGTCAACGATATCGCTGTAGATGAAGTGACCCCAACTAAGCAAGCCAGAGGCGACAGCGGCAAGGAACCGAAACTCCATCGGTGACAGAATGGAGAAAAAAACCTTGGGAGAAACCAGGCTCAGTTGGGGGGCCAGTTCTCCTCTGACCAGATGAAACCAGTAGTTCATTTCCAGGCTGTAGCAAAGTCAGACTGTGCAGAAGAATCATCTGTTTCCTGTGGTCTTGTCCTGGTGGTCATCTGAGACAAGGTCTTTACAGGGGATCTGTATCTGGGGCTCTAGTTGTCCTGGTCTCCGCTGTCTTTCAGGGCAATAGAGGTCCTTTCTAGGTGCTGATCCACCATCTGGTCTGGGTACGTACTGGATCCGGGTGACTGCAGTGACCCTCTGATCTGGATACAGACTGGATCTGGTGGCTACAGTGACCTCGGAATAAAAGAGAAACAGACAAATATTAGCGTAGATGCCATTCTTCTAATGATGTAGCAAGTACATAGGGTGTTATGGGAAGTGTTTCCGGTTCCGGTTTACCTAATTAATGCAGCCTAAAAATCCTTTAACAGATTTGGATATTAAAAGCATATTAGTATGTTATGTGTAAGCCAGGTTACACATGCTTTGTTTTCTTTGACCTGTTACCTGCATTAGTATCATTTTCACTGTTCGGCAGGATGCAGAAGAGGATGCTGAGGAGGATGACGAGGAGAAAGAAAAAGAGGAGGCTCAGCATGCCTATGTGGTTCCTGACCAAAGAAAAGAAAGATGAACTGTGCAGACAGAGAGATGCTAAGGTGACTATAAGTCTGTGATGGATGGGAACACAGCTGGTGATTTTAGTATAGCAGCAGAGTTTACAAAGGTTCTCATACTTTTGTTCTGCAGATAACAGAGTTAAACATGCTCAAGATGAAAGCTCCTGCTGATCTGTGGAAAGAGAATCTGGCAGCCTTTACTGAGGAGCTGGAGGTAAATAAGATTCAGATCATAATTAACCGTTTTTTTTTTTGTTTGTTTTTTTTTGCAGTTGGTGGAACATTATATGATAGACAGCTTTGTATGAAGAAATAATTTCAGTCATTTTAATGAAAATTGTGCCTGTTTTCTAAACTAACATTTCATTGAGGTTTGTGATTTGTAGAGTCAACAATGGTTATCTGTGTATTTGCATATAGCGTGTGGAACAGAAGGAGATAGAAGGAGAAGGAGATAGAAGGAAAGGTAAAGTAGGTAAATCAAAGGTGGTGAAGGTAAAGAACGAGATCATGCCCACCCCACAGGGCCGCCGTGTCATCCCTCGCATCACCAGCACCATGAAGGTCCAGGTCGTTAAGAAGGAGGGAGCCAAACGAGGCAAAGCTGTGAAGGTACAGTATGTGTGTGCAGAATGAGATTTGCATGTGTGCATAAACAGCGCTCGTGCAGAATGGTCGTGGATGATTGGCACAACAATGGGCCTCAGGATCTCGTCACGGTATCTAGGGTGAATTAAAAATGCCATCAATAAAATACACCTGTGTTCGTTGTCCATAACATATGCCTGCCCATACCATAACCCCACCACCACCATGGGTCACTCGATCCACAACATTGACATGAGCACACCGCTCACATACACGATGCCATACACGCTGTCTGCCATCTGCCCTGTACAGTGAAAACTGGGATTTATCCGTGAAGAGAAAACCTGTCCAAAGTGCCAGACGCCATCGAATGTGAGCATTTGCCCACTCAAGTTGGTTACGATGACAAACTGCAGTCAGGTGACTGCAGAGGACGACAAGCATGCAGATGAGCTTCCCTGAGACGGTTTCTGAAAGTTTGTGCAGAAATTCTTTGGTTATGCTAACCGATTGTTGCAGCAGCTGTCTGGGTGGCTGGTCTCAGATGGAGGCGAAGATGCTGGATGTGTAGGTCCTGGGCTGGTGTGGTTACACGAGGTTTAGGGTTGTGAGGCCGGTTGGATGTAGTGCCAAATTCTCTGAAACGCCTTTGGAGACGGCTTATGGTAGAGAAATGAACATTCATTTCACGGGCAACAGCTCTGGTGGACATTCCTGCAGTCAGCATGCCAATTGCATGCTCTTTCAAAACTTGCGACATCTCTGGCTTCGTGCTGTGTGATAAAACTGCACATTTTAGAGTGGCCTTTTATTGTGGCCAGCCTAAGGCACACCTGTACAATAGTTGTACTGTCTAATTAGCATGTTGATATGCCACACCTGTGAGGTGGATGGATTATCTTGGCAAAGGAGAAGTGCTCACTGACCCCGATTTAGACAGATTTGTGAACAACATTTGAGAGAAATAGGCCTTTTTTGTAGATAGAAAAAAGTCTTCGATCTTTGAGTTCACTCATGACAGATGGGGGCCAAAACAGAAGTGTTGCGTTCATAATTTTATTCAGTGTATATATCATGGGTAACACTTTAGAATACTGTTTCTTACTTACTACATAACTAATAAGAAATTATTGAAGAACTAACAGGTGATTATTCATTAACACTTAACTCACTACTGTTAACTACTAAGGAAGATGTGTTAATTAATCAGTATGTAATATAATTTTATGATTATGTTAAGTAACAGTTAGCTAATCAATAACTAATGTATTCTGTGATACCTCCTGAAGAACTACTATTAAATATCCTTTTAGTTAGGGTTCAAGAAAAATAACTATGAAGTAACTAGTAATGAACAGTTTTACACAATTACACTGAATTTTGACCCTTTCATATAAATGTTATTAGCAATAGTAGTAGTAGTATGAGAATGCAATATTAATAAATGCAATACATTTTATAGAGGCTTTGCCTATGTAGTGAATTGTTTTGTGTGTTTTGTAAGAAATCAGCTTCCAATAGGAACCCCACCACGACTCCAGTGCCTTGCGATAATTACCTTAGTTTTTATATACAGTACTGTATGTGTGCCTCCTCAGCATATACCACATTATCATTAATTAAATTTCTGTATGTAAGGCAAAGCCTGAGGAAAAGTGATAATACAGGTATCCAATTTGTAATTAATGAAGAATTATAAAATAATTCTGCCGGACTTATTTTGAACCTGAAACATTAAGCCTATTCTAAAGTGAAAATGTTGGGAACCCATTAGTAATTAATAAAGAATTATCAGATAATTCTGCAGGAATTGCTTAGAACCTGAAACAGTATTCTAAAGTGAAAACATAGGGAACCCATTAGTAATTAATAATTAATGATCAAATAATTCTGCAGGACTTATTTTGAACCAGAAACATAAGGCCTATTCTAAAGTGAAAATATTGGGAATCTATTAGTAATTAATAAAGAATTATCAGATAATTCCTGAAGAATTACTTAGAATCTGAAACAGTATTCTAAAGTGAAAACATAGGGAACCCATTAGTAATTAATAATTAATGAACAAATAATTCTGCAGGACTTATTTTGAAACTGAAACATTAGGCCTATTCTAAAGTGAAAATGTTGAGAACCCATAAGTAATTAATAAATAATTATCAGATAATTCTGCAGGAATTACTTAGAACCTGAAACAGTATTCTAAAGTGAAAATGTTGAGAACCCATTAGTAATTAATAAAAAATTATCAGATAATTTTGCAGGACTTACTTAGAACCTGAAACAGAATTCTAAAGTTAACCTATTAGTAAATAATAATAAACTACATAATTTTGACTAAAATCTGTTTATTTCAGATGAGAACATTTCTTAGTACAGCATATTTTATTCCATTTTAACATGTATACTGCCCACATTTTAACTAATTTAACAAACATTTCAAAATCAAAAGTTAAACATTTAGAAGCAAACAAAATGCATATTTCATTTACTTTATAAGCTAATAGTAGTACTTTGTACTTGTCCTTTTACTCAAGTAATTTTGAAAATGAATAGGTCTACTTATAATATTATATAATATTATATAGTAGTTATTTCATAGTTATGTTCTTGAACCTTAACTAGTAGATAATTAATAGTAGTTCTTCAGGAGGTATCATAGAATATATTAGTTACTGATTAGCTAACTGTTACTTAACACAATCATAAAATTATATTACATACTGATTAGTTAACAAATCTTTCTTAGTAGTTAACAGTAGTGAGTTTAGTGTTAATAAATAGTCACCTGCTAGTTCTTCAATAATAGTTATGTAGTAAGTAAGAAACAGTATTCTAAAGTGTTACCGAAGCGGGTAACAAGTGCGAGTATCAACAAAGTTTTAATGAGAGACGATAACCAAACAAACTGGAACACAAACAACACTGGGAAGAAGATACAGTCCGAGATGGTGGAAGGAGGTGATGAATCCAGATGGCGGTGGTGAGTTGGCAGCAGGAGAGGGTGGTACAGGAACTGTGGGGAATTGAGCTGAAGGTAAGTTGTGATGCTTGTGGTGGTTGCGAAGAGTGGACGAGGTTCCGGGGGAAGACACGGACATCCAAAACGCAGAACACAACAGAAGGCAAAGAACGGTTAACCAGCATGAAACAACGCTCTCACAAACACAAGACATGAGACAAGCCACTATATACAGAGGGTAATGAGTGACAGCTGCTGCTGATGACAATTAACGGAGACGCCCACAAACTAATCAGTGCAGACGCGTAACACACAGACTTCACCCACAAAGTACAAAACCCAGAGATACCGGTTTACCAACCGTGACAGTACCCCCCCCTCTAAGAACCTCAATCAGAAGGGCCTACTTGCTGATTGTAATCAAGGTGGAGGGATCAAAAAGACGTGATAAAGAGTCGGGTTTGACATTCTTGGAACCCAGGCGGTACGATAGAGTAAAATCAAAACCGAAAAAAAACCGACCGAAAAAAAGTGCCCACCGAGCCTGCCTGGAATTGAGTCTTTTGGCAGTTAACGTACTCTAAATTCTTATGATCGGTCCAAACAATGAAAGGTACCCCTGAGCCTTCCAACCAGTGGCGCCACTCCTCTAAAGCTAATTTGACGGCCAACAATTCTCTGTTGTCTATGACCAATGTCATAATTGCGTTCAGCAGGAGATAAACGATGGGAGAAAAAGGCGCATGGATGTACCTTATCGTCCGAGGCAGCACGTTGGGACAGCACTGCTCCTACCCCCACCTCTGATGCATCGACCTCCACCACGAACTGCCGTGTGGGGTCAGGGGCCACAAGGATGGGAGCCGAAACAAAGTGGCTCTTGAGGTTAGTGAACGCAGTCTCGGCTGCGTCCGACCACCTGAACGGTGTACTGGGAGAGGTCAAGACCGTCAGAGGTGAGGCTAGTTGGCTGAAATTGCGAATAAAACGCTGATAGAAATTGGCGAACCCCAGAAACCGCTGTAGGGCCTTACGGGAATCTGGAGATGGCCAATCTATCACAGCCTTAACCTTGTCAGGGTTCATACGTATTCCCTCGGATGAGACGATATACCCTAGGAAGGGAACAGACTGTGCATGGAATACGCATTTCTCCGCCTTGACAAAAAGCCCATTCTCAAGTAATCTCTGGAGCACTCGTCTGACGTGTTGAATGTGTTCCTGGAGAGATGAAGAAAAAATCAGTATGTCATCCAGGTAAACATATATAAACTGATCTACCATATCTCTCAACACATTATGAACGTGTGCTTGGAAAACCCCTGGCGAGTTGGACAGCCCGAACGGCATCACCAAGTATTCAAAGTGCCCTCTAGGGGTATTAAAGGCGGTTTTCCATTCATCCCCCTTTCTGATGCGGACCAAATTATAAGCATTACGTAAATCCAATTTTGTGAATACGGATGCTCCCTGTAACCTCTCAAAAGCTGAAGACATTAGTGGCAACGGATAGGTGTTCTTTATCGTAATGTTGTTCAGCTCTCTGTAGTCAATACAAGGTCGCAGAGAACCATCCTTCTTACCCACAAAAAAGAATCCTGCCCCCGCTGGAGAAGAGGAAGGGCGGATGAACCTCGATGCCAAGGAATCAGAAATTTATTTCTCCATGGCCTCCCTCTCCGGAATAGAGAGTATAGTTTGCCTTTAGGCGGAGACTTACCTGGCACTAAGTCTATAGCACAGTCGTAGGGATGATGCGGAGGAAGAAAAGCAGCATGGGACTTACTGAACACCTCCTTCAAGTCCAGGTACTCTGCGGGCACGTTTGATAATACCATGTTCTCTTTCTGAAAGACAGAAACAGGCACAACAGGACAAGCAGAAACCAGACAAGACTCATGACAACTTTCACTCCCCAATGTGACAGTGTTGGAACCCCAATCAACTCGTGGATTATGTTTGATTAACCAGGGGTGACCTAAAACAATGGGAGCTACGGGGGAGTCCATGAGAAAAAAGGATATGGTTTCACAATGATTGCCTGATGTGAGCAGAGTGATGGTTTCAGTATAGTGGGTGACGTGTGGCAGTTCCTGGTCGTTGAGTGCGGTGACATGGATGGGAAGAGACACAGGCAGGACAGGAATGTTCAGGTGACGTGCAAGGAGTAAGTCGATGAAATTACCTTCGGCTCCAGAGTCCAGAACGGTGTGACAGTCGTGAATGGGATTCTCCCACCACAGTTTCACCGGAAGGAGAGTCGATGATGTAGTTGAGGACTTCCCAGCGGAGATCCCACCCGATAGTAGCCTCATTTTTACTACCGTGCTGGCTCTATGTCCTGAGCCTCCGCAGTACAAACACAATCCTTGGGACCTCCGCCGCTCTCTCTCCCTCCGGGACAGCCGAGCTCTACCCACCTGCATGGGTTCGTGGTAGTCGACGGGACCAACCGTGTTCTCTCGACTCGAGCGGCCACTTTCCAGAGAGATGGGATGGCGTGTAGGACTGGTCTGTCTGCCCAGATGGTTAATCCGGGCATCAACTCGAAGAGCCAGGTCGATTAGTCCGTTGAGTGTAGGGGGCAGCTCGAGGAGGTAGATCTCCTTCTGAACACGGTCGGCCAGCCCATGCAGGAATCGATCCCACTGCGCCGCCTCGTTCCACTGGCACGCGGCCGCCAGGGTACGGAACTGGATGGAATAGTCCGTGACCGAAGATCTACCTTGTTGCAGGTCTGAGAGCTGGTGGGCAGCTTCCCTGCCGGCCGCGGGTCTATCAAAGACCCGTTTCATCTCATCTGAGAGGGTGTGGAACGAGGCGCAAAACGGATGTTGGTTCTCCCACACCGCCGTCCCCCATAAGGCGGCTTTGCCATATAGTAAAGTCAGGGTAAATGCAACCTTCGACTCCTCGGTCGCGAAGGTGCGGGGCTGTAAAGCAAAGTGCGTGGAACACTTGTTAAGGAAAGTCTTGCAGAAATTTGGCTCACCTGAATAATTCTCTGGCGCCGGAAGTCGCGGCTCTGGCCGGAAGTGATCCTGGAAGGTCTCCCGGGGTACGGGCGGCGCAGGCCGTGCGATGGGCGCAGTGGGAGAGGTGAGCTGGTGGATCTGCTGGGTGAGCTCGGACACCTGTGTCACCAGCGCTTGGATAGCGCGTCCGGTGTTTGTGATGCTCTCCTGCTGCTGATCCATTCGATTGACGCTGTGATGGATGAAGTCAGACAAGGAAGTGGTGTTCGATGTTTCCATGATGGTGAGAGCGTTCTGTGACGACTGGGAGAAGGAGAAGCTGGAAACAAGTGCGAGTATCAACAAAGTTTTAATGAGAGACGATAACCAAACAAACTGGAACCCAAACAACGCTTGGGAAGAAGATACAGTCCGAGATGGTGGAAGGAGGTGATGAATCCAGATGGTGGTGGTGAGTTGGCAGCAGGAGAGGGTGGCACAGGAACTGCGGGAAATCGAGCCGAAGGTAAGTTGTGATGCTTGTGGTGGTTTGCGAAGAGTGAACGAGGTTCCGGGGGAAGACACGGACATCCAAAACACAGAACACAACAGAAGGCAAAGCACGGTTAACCAACAGGAAACAACGCTCTCACAAACACAAGACGTGAGACAAGCCATTATATAGAGAGGGTAATGAGTGACAGCTGCTGCTGATGACAATTAACGGAGATGCTCAAAAAATAATCAGTGCAGACGCGTAACACACAGACTTCACCCACAAAGTGCAAAACCCAGAGATCACGGTTTACCAACCGTGACAGCTAGTGGCAAATGTCAGAAAGACTAGCCAAGTTAAGGCTGATCTCAGCTGGAAACATGAGTCCCCGGTGATTGCCTGGAGCTCACATCTCTGAAAATGGTGAAGCAAATTTTTCAAACAGGTGCTATCTTATCAAAGCCTTATTTTGTTTATATGAAGATATTTGTTTTATTTGTGTTATTTATTTGATTTAGGGCTTGTTTTAAAATTTCAATTTAGTTTTGTTATTTACATTTACATTATATTTAAATTTGGTTATTAAGTAGATGCTTTTATCCAAAGCGACTTACAAATACAATAGAAGCAATCAAAACCAACAAAAGAGCAATAATATGCAAGTGCAATATTATTATAGTGTTATATTTCATTTTGACAAAGAAACATGCAGTATTTTGTCCAAGCAATGATAAAAGGACACATTTAATTTATAATTTGTCTTAAATCTCATTTTGTAAAAAATCCCAGGCTTTTCTCCATATAATGGACTTAAATGGTGGCAAATGGTTTGAAGGTCTAAATTGAAGTTTCAGTCCAGCTTCAGAGGGCATTAATAAGTGTCTTGTCTAGCAAAACGATTGGTTATTTTCTAAAAAACAAATATAAAAAAAATGTATATACTTTTTAATCACAAATGCACATCTTGCACTAGCTCGACTTTATACACATTATGTAATCATATTGGACGGGTCACACAAGGTTAGCTGTGTACAGTAGCCTACTTCAGTTCAAAAGTTTAGGGTAAGACAAACTCCATCTCCTTTTCTCCTCTAACTTCAAAATCGTCCGACGTCGTTGTTGTATTTATTTATTTATTTATTTGCAAAGGGCGTTTGTCTCTGTGCGCGTTTGCTTTGTAATCACTGGGTCGGCACTGCCGACCTATCCAATGTGATCACGAAATGCGTGAAGTCGAGTTATGGCAAGACAATATTTGTGGTTAAAGTATGTATTGCCATGAGACTGTTGGGAAGAACATGCATGTGATTGCCATCACACAGTCAAAACAGAATTTCAGATGAATTCATAAATGGGGAATTTTGAATTTACTGAAGAATATACTGTTAAGGTCTGTAAAATGCAATTTTGAAATCAGATGCATTTGTGCAATATCATGAAATTCTGTAAAAGCACATCGCCTGAGCGTTAAGGTTTCATCTGGCCTCTGTGTCAGGCTCAAAGTCAGGAAAACAGACCACACTCTCCTTTAAACCGGGCCAGAAGAAGCAGCAGCCCTTGTCCTCTGAGGAGGGAGAGTCTGAATCTGACATGGAGTTTATCCCTGAGGAAGTGGCTCCAAGAGAGAAGAGAGAGCGCAAAGGTGAAAATCTTAATGCCTGTTTACTCTCCTTTTGGTTACTGCATGATGATTGAAATCGGGCAAATTGCCTTAAGCTATTACCTAAATAAACTGCGAAAAGAAATATGGACGGAATGATCCTGAGAGCGATGTATGAGCACGCGCCGCCATCTGCAGGACAGTTCAAAGCTCTCATATGATTCAAAGCATCAAAAGTAGTAGAATCAGCGCTGAAACGCATTATACAACTCAGTGATTTTTTATCAATGGTGGTGAGAATTTGAGATCGCTTAGTGCTTACATAATATTCCCAGCGGTTGTGATGCACTACATGTCTGCTGTTACAGTACTGTTTTGTTTTTACTCGCTGTTAGTGCTGCTAGCTGTGCTTGGTTTGAGCATTTGGCAATGCAACATTCGTCATTTGAAACGTTTATAAATATGTTGTTGTTTACAAAGAGAAGTTTCAGTGTCACATAATCCTTCAGAAATCATTCTAATAAACTGATTTGCTGCTCAAGAAACATTTCTAATTATTATCAGTTTTAAGTTTTTCTGCATAATATTTATATTGAATATTTTAATGATACCATTCAAACGTTTGTATAATATTTTTAAAAAGAAAAATTATTTTGTTCATCATGCATGAAAGCGACAAAAAGTGAGTGAAGACATTTAAAATGATTACTATTTAATAAATTTAATAAATGCATTAACAAATTTTATTAATATATTTGATAAATTCAAATAAATGCTGTTCATTAAACTTTATATTTATTAAAAAATAAAGATTATCACCATTTCAACAAAATATGAAGCAGCAAAATTGTTTTCAACATTGATAATAATCAGAAATGTTTCTCGAGTGTCAAATAAATTGTAATGATTTATAAAAGATCATGTGATACTGAAAACTGGAGTAGTGATGAAGAAAATTCTGCTTTGCATCACAGGAATAGCATAAAATTTTATAATATATATATATATATATATATATATATATATATATATATATATATATATATATTTCTTTTTTTTTTTTTTTTTTTACTTTTCGATCAAAGAAATTCAGCCTTAATAGGCAGAAGATAGTTATTTAAAAATCATGAATAATTGTAATGTTTCCAAACTTTTGACAGGTATTTTAATAATAATAACAATTCTATATTCTTTACTATAATATATTATATTACTTTACAATAATATATTATTATATTGTTTATTTTTTGTTTATTTTTTACAGGACAGTGTGTATTTTTTCAATATAAGATATATCTTTTAATGTGCTAAAATATATTTTTTAATAATGAGTGTTTGGGGCATGGTCAGATTTTCCTTCTTTGTCTCTAGCTGATCACATGCCTTAAATCTGTATTGATTCTTAAATCCAATGAATCTATTAGCATTAGTCTAGCTTGTTTTCAGATAATGAACAGAACCTTGTCACTCCCTCTCATACAATTGTATAATATAAATATTATACAGTCTTCGACCCCACAGATTAGTAAAAAAAAAAAAAAAGAAAGAAAAAAAGAAAGACTAGTTTCTAAACATTACCTAATCCTTCTAAAATACTGGTAAATATTGGATTGACCAATATTGTTTTTTTTTTGACAGCCGATATCTTGGAAAGCAGGGGAGCTGATAGCCAATATAAAGATAATATAGTAAAAAAAAAAAAAAAAAAAAAATTATATATATATATATATATATATATATATATATATATATATATATATATATATATATATATATATATATATATATATACACAGGTCCTTCTCAAAAAATTTGCATATTGTGATAAAGTTCATTATTTTCCATAATGTAATGATAAAAATTAAACTTTCATATATTTTAGATTCATTGCACACCAACTGAAATATTTCAGGTCTTTTATTGTTTTAATACTGATGATTTTGGCATACAGCTCATGAAAACCCAAAATGCCTGTCTCAAAAAATTTGCGTATTTCATCCGACCAATAAAAGAAAAGTGTTTTTAATACAAAAAAAGGCAACCTTCAAATAATTATGTTCAGTTATGCACTCAATACTTGGTCAGGAATCCTTTTGCAGAAATGACTGCTTCAATGCAGCGTGGCATGGAGGCAATCAGCCTGTGGCACTGCTGAGGTGTTATGGAGGCCCAGGATGCTTCGATAGCGGCCTTAAGCTCATCCAGAGTGTTGGGTCTTGCGTCTCTCAACTTTCTCTTCACAATATCCCACAGATTCTCTATGGGGTTCAGGTCAGGAGAGTTGGCAGGCCAATTGAGCACAGTAATACCATGGTCAGTAAACCATTTACCAGTGGTTTTGGCACTGTGAGCAGGTGCCAGGTCGTGCTGAAAAATGAAATCTTCATCTCCATAAAGCTTTTCAGCAGATGGAAGCATGAAGTGCTCCAAAATCTCCTGATAGCTAGCTGCATTGACCCTGCCCTTGATAAAACACAGTGGACCAACACCAGAAGCTGACATGGCACCCCAGACCATCACTGACTGTGGGTACTTGACACTGGACTTCAGGCATTTTGGCATTTCCTTCTCCCCAGTCTTCCTCCAGACTCTGGCACCTTGATTTCCGAATGACATGCAAAATTTGTCCAAAAGTCCAGTGCTGCTTCTCTGTAGCCCAGGTCAGGCGCTTCTGCCGCTGTTTCTGGTTCAAAAGTGGCTTGACCTGGGGAATGCGGCACCTGTAGCCCATTTCCTGCACACGCCTGTGCACAGTGGCTCTGGATGTTTCTACTCCAGACTCAGTCCACTGCTTCCGCAGGTCCCCCAAGGTCTGGAATCGGTCCTTCTCCACAATCTTCCTCAGGGTGCGGTCACCTCTTCTCGTTGTGCAGCGTTTTTTGCCACACTTTTTCCTTCCCACAGACTTCCCACTGAGGTGCCTTGATACAGCACTCTGGGAACAGCCAGTTCGTTCAGAAATTTCTTTCTGTGTCTTACCCTCTTGCTTGAGGGTGTCAATGATGGCCTTCTGGACAGCAGTCATGTCGGCAGTCTTACCCATGATTGCGGTTTTGAGTAATGAACCAGGCTGGGAGTTTTTAAAAGCCTCAGGAATCTTTTGCAGGTGTTTAGAGTTAATTAGTTGATTCAGATGATTAGGTTAATAGCTTGTTTAGAGAACCTTTTCATGGTATGCTAATTTTTTGAGACAGGCATTTTGGGTTTTCATGAGCTGTATGCCAAAATCATCAGTATTAAAACAATAAAAGACCTGAAATATTTCAGTTGGTGTGCAATGAATCTAAAATATATGAAAGTTTAATTTTTATCATTACATTATGGAAAATAATGAACTTTATCACAATATGCTAATTTTTTGAGAAGGACCTGTATATATATATATATATATATATATATATATATATATATATATATATATAATATTTATGAAATTTGAAATTATTTGAAAATGAATTAAAAAAATGTTTGTAAAATAAACATACTTATACTTTATATGACAAGATGAAAGTATTTTTCACAAATAAATATTTAATAAAAATATAATTAAAAAGGAAGTAAACACTATAACCAACTAAGCACTCAGTATTCTGGTAAATTTGTCTGCATTGGTAATCATATTTTTCAAATAAAGCCAGGGTTACACTTATTTTACATACAGCACACTGAGAAAATGACATGAATATGACGCTGGGTAAATGCATAAAGCACAGCATAATTTGAAATCACGAGTTTAAAATTTAAATGCATTTAATTCACACGGACCGACCGTCACACAGAGAACATGCGATCATGCTGGATAAAAATGCACACTTCCCAAGATCTCACAGCTGGATTCGACTAAGTTTGCAAGATTTGTGAAATTAAATGCTCATTAGCCATTCAAAGATTTGTTTCAATTATATAAATGCGTATCTGCTTAATACTTACGGCTATGTTTGCCTTTCTATTACTACTAATAAGAAAGCAATCATTATAATACTTTTCATATAGATTAATTCCTTTGTTTAACCGTTCTATCTGATGATTAGACAGACTTGTAACCACATAAGACAGAACTGTTAACAGTGACAGCGAACTAGAGGGAGAATGTGATATCTGTGTGTTCAGGCGCAGCCTTGAAGAAAAACTTATCGGCCAATATTTGAAAAATGTCAAATATCTGCAGATATATTGGCCTTAGAGATATATCGGTCGACCACTACTGATAAACCACTGTTTATTAAAATGCTGAATCTAGTATATTGTATCAGCGTGAACTTGATCCTTCTCCCCAGTTCACAGGACAAGAGTGACATCAGAAGAGAAATATTCATCATTATGCTTAGCTAAAAAATACATCATTATTTTAAACACAAATTATGACAAATTATATAACATTTAAAACGTTTTATATATTGTACTAAATAATGTTATTATTATTTTTAAATAATGTCGCTACAAATTGAACAATTTTATCAACATATGTATATTTTCTATATCCTGCGATCCAAGAGATTTGGAGAATGGATCAGTTTTTATAGGGAAAGACTGAATAGTTAAATGTTTAGCCGTCACTACTGATTTTTGAACTAATCAATCATGTTAACAGCTTTACAGCACTTAGCCTACTGTGAATTTTAGTGACACTGTAGTAGGGTCCCTTTGTGAAAACATCTAAATGGTTAATTATAATGTAAGGCAGAAACTCACCTGTTCCCCACTCATGTTGGACTGCTGTATTCCCTGAAAAGGTAAACTGGTGTTTCGGGTCTCAAAAGACTAGCATAAATTGACCAATAGCGCCATCTGCTGTTTTTGGAAAAGATATTTGCTCAATTGCATTTTGATCCATGTGAGAATATATGCCTGTATGCATTTTTGAGAAAATCAATTCCTCACAAATGAGTCTCACAGTTGTAACACACACTATATATATTTGTCCATACCTCTGCATCTTCTCTCAAATAGAGTTTTGTATTTGCAAATCACTTTCAAGTATCAAGTTTTTCTTTGCAAAGCAGATTGTTTGTTTACAAAATGCTGGATTTGTTTGATGAATATTGGCACGAAATTCGTTCCATATGATCATCTCCTCCGCTTTAATACCAGCTACAGCACAAAATAAACATGAATGAAATTCCAAAGGAATGTCAGAAGAAAGAGTACAACTTACTGAAATCCATATCTTGTCTCATGTAATCTGTCAATCAGTGTTTCAACAGCAGAAGGATGTTAGTATAACAGCTTTTAAACAATGTGTCACGTAATGTCACATTTACCTCTCAGAAAAACATATTCTGTGACCATAAACTTGTTAGTCAGCTAGAAAAATGAACTCTAGAGAGGAGCATTTTGCCAAATATATGCACCATATTCACTGCAATTCTTTACTGTTCTTCAGTATTTTAGGTTTGAATAAATTCGAGTTGAAATCCAATTGAGTGTAATTTAGGTGTTTGTATACAAATCAGTTAATTTTAACCTTCAAAATTATTATTATTATGTAGCACCAACTGACAGTAGATATCGAGTTAAAAATGCCAGTAAAGAACCTTCATTTTTAACCTTTTAATTTTATTTCAAGTAAGGAATGGTCTGTACTTTATCGTACTGAATATCAGTATTAGCATTTTCTAATTAAATAATTAATGATTTTATCTTTCTAGATGCAAACAGTATACATACTTATCAATTAATAGTTCCGTGCATAATTCAACATTAAACTGCTGTACAAAAGAAATTGTTCAGTACAAGAAGAAAAAAAAACAGTAATGAATTACAGTGTTTTATTGAATTGTGGCCACATTTTAGTAATTAACTTCCTCGTTTTAAAATGAGAAAGAATTATTACAAAGTGGCCATTAGGGATGTTCATTTTAACCAGTTAACCACTAACTGACCATTAAGAATTTTGACTGATTAATATAATCAGTTTACAAGTCATTATTCATTTATTTTCAGTAATTTATCAAAGTATAAAAAACAAATTGCTGCATGGTTAAAATATGCTACACGTGTAAAATATTGTGTTTTTTAGAGCAAGAAAAACATAATCCGCTTATAATAAGTCACATTTTATTATTTCATTTAGAAATAGGCCTAATGCAGATGCGAAACATAGGCTATTTTAATTCCCCTCACTCCACAACAAATCATTTCAATTAACAGAAGAACAAAAGAACTAAAATTTAAAATAGGCCTTTCAGAAGTTATAGAAATATAAACGACAAGCCAAAATGAATTAATTTAGGCTAAAACGAAACTAAATTAAACACAAATTAAAAAGTTTCTGTATTCACAATGTATTTAAAGTCAAATTATTATTTTTGTACTACACTCGTGTTCCAATATCCAGTATGTTTTGCATAGCACACTTTTTATTTGTGTACATTCACAATAAAAACAAATATTTGTGCGCTAAATAAGCCTAAAGAAAAATAGGATGCTGCTTTCTGCCGTCTGTTTCCTTTCGCGCAGCACAAAAATGAACCGAAACCGTTAATTTTTGTTAAGTTAAAATATTTCTCGTATGGGCCTATTTGTATATATAGCCTAGCTTTATGGTGTTTTTCTCCACTCGGAGATATGATATTCTTTTTGCGCATGTAAAATTAATCCCCGGTAATCAAATGTTAGTAGGGCTGTGAATCTTTGGCAAGGCAGCGATTCGATTCGATTACGATTCATAGGTTTTCGATTCGATTCAAGAACGATTTTTGCAAATTTAGAACGATTCAATTAGATTCGATTCACAATTAAATTCGATTCGATTCGAGTATAACGATTCGATTCTGCATTCTTTAAGTGCATTCATGGGATTATTTAAATGCTTCTACTAAATTCTTTAAATGCTTAGCCAGGGGGCAAATTACAGTAGCATTTATGGTTAGAGAACCATAGGTTATAAAAAAAAAAACTTTTGTCCATTGTTAAATGATAGTTTAATGATGCGACATGGCACACATAAAAATGTATGTAAGCCAAGTTTTAAAAAAGAGCTTAAAGAGTATTATGTATAAGCTAATATTTTGTCACACCAGGGGCGTAGCCATAATTTCAGAAGTGACAGAAATGTCAAATACAATCATTTTATGTATGTAGCCTATATAATATTAATAATAATAATAATAATAATAATAATAATAATAATAATTCTAATTATTACTATTTTTTTACAAGGAATTATCTTCTTTTTTAATTATTTTTATTTAGCTGTAATAAATCAAATACACTGCTAGACAATAATCAATCATTTGTAATCGATATTTTTTTCCTAATGGCAATTTTATGATTGTTTTATATACTAGGCTACATTTAATTAGCAATTATTTAAATTTTCTGCACAGAATAAGGTAGAAAATATACTTTATAGTTTCTGTACTGTAATAAATGTCAATTAGCACTGCATCATTCATAAATTGTTTGTGGGTTTCATCAGTTCATTCTGCTTTTATTCAGTTTAGCTGCAGATACAGCCTGGCACGTCTATGAGAGCGAGATCGCTTCTCTTTCAGTGTGAAAACGTCTTCATCTCTATTTAACTTTTCCTCTCCATCAGCGAATGGTTCTGAGAGAAAACGCGCCAGATGTCTGTTTGCTAATGAAACAAACGCTACTTTCATGCATCTGATTATCAGATAAATCACGTGCTCTTATTTCAAGGTCGTTGTTAATGATGTGGTTAATTTTAAAAGTTTCCTTCGTATATTCGGTTCATCCGCATTGTTTAAACACATTTATCATTCAATGGATCTGTGCGTATGATTTAGACACTTACATTTCTGCTCCGTCCATGCAATAAATACAGCTGTCGACGGCTCCGGTAACTCCGTCGGTAAGATGCAGAGAGCCATTGACAAACTACAGAAAAGTAAAACTACTTCACGTTAGAATTACTGGCCACGAGTCCTATAGATCACACGTCAGCTGCGTCAGAGACGAACGGAGCGCGAGCGCAATCCTGTGACAGTCTCAGGCGGTAAACAGTGGAGCGCGTGAAGGACAGATAAGAGGCACGATTCACGAACACTCTTCAAGGTCTCCATTAATTCGTGCGTGTAGTAATTTAATGTGTTTACATTTTGAAAGCATTGAATCGCTATAGAAATCGGGATTCATTCGATTCTTAGCATTTTGAATCGATTACTGTCCAAGATCGGCAATTCACGATTCAAAAATCATATTTCAAGATCGATGCATATGAATCGACAGGGTTTGTAATCGATGCATAGAGAAAACGAGTGAATCGTTACACCCCTAAATGTTAGTATTTCTAGCGTTGGTTGTCGGTTAGGAAAAATAACCAAAAAGAACATCCATAGTTGCCATGATTTAATAAAAGGGAGGAAAAATAAAGCTGTAGGAATGAATTTAAATTTGTGGTCACAATAAATGTACTTTTAGACAAGTGCATGGCCCAATACATCACCCATCTTATTTTAAGTTTTGTTTAATAAGTAGGTTTGTCATAGTACTATTTTATTTTTGTAACAATAATTAGACTACCATTTTCACGCATTAGTTTTGTTCAAATAAACTGAAAGACATAACCTTAAAGCTTAAAGCAAGTGCTACAGATCCTAAGTATCATATATCCTAAATGTGCTGTGTAATTGGTATTATCTGTTGTCACAAGTTTATTACCCTTGGCATTCCTAGTACAGAGAAGCTGCAGTCATTAAAACAACTACAAATTCTATTAATCAAAAAGCATGTCAAATTATTTGAAAGCATGACATTTAAAACATTGTAACAGCAATTCAAATATTAACAAAAAATACAATTTTAGGGCCCTATGAAATGTTTCAAAATTGTCTCAAATTTACTTTCCTTTTTGCTAAATTTTGTTTCCATTAATTTTCTGGATTACATTTTAATTGTTTCATTAAATTTTAATAATCAAAAGCATCTCAAAATAATTGATTTTATAAACAAATTTATTTACTTATTTTCAGAAATACTGTTGTGTATTTCTGGTAATTATTCCTTAAAAATTATGTTTTAATAATTTTCTTAGTAGTAATAGAGCCATCATTACATTAAGTAATATATTTTTGTTACCGTTTCTTCATGTTAAACCTAACTTTTATTTTGACAGGTTGCTGCTGAGACCTTTAAAAAAAATGTATATATATGATTAGGCCTGTCGTGATAGTCGATACATCAATTAATCGCACGATAAAAAAAAAAAATAGCTTGGTAATTTTTTCAGCCTCGACTTTTTTTTCTTTTACATTTCTATTTACAAAAATTTAACATGTCATGATGTGGTGTTAGTCTGGAGCGCAACCTGTGGACAGCCCGAGGTAGAAAACACCCTCTCCGATGGCACAGATGTCCCGGGAATAAAGAGATAACGTCTCGCTAGAGTGGCCTAGAGAGTACACTAACGTTATTGCTTTATTTTAATACCGCGTAGCATATTTTGCACGTAACTTCGTTGCCCTTTCTCTCGAAATGGGCCTACTTTTCGCTCGCTTCATTTGGCTTGCTCAGCTAAATATATAAATATATATGTTGGCGTGTAGTTGCGTGTGTCAATGCGCCCAGTGAGTTCACACACAGACACAAACACACACATGCCGTTTTCTCCTTTCCAAAGTGCTCAGGCAGTTGCACTCCTGAGGCGTCTGTCGTTGCTTAGCATCCATCAGCTGCGATCTCCGTTACAAGGACATTTCTACGGTGGCCTAGTGGTGCACAACACAACGACATTAAAAAAGCAAACATAAGCTCACAACACAATGACATTAAGCCACAACACAAATACATTAAGCCACAACACAACTAAATTCTCACAACACAAATACATTAAGCCACAACACAACTAAATTCTCACAACACAAATACATTAAGCCACAACACAACGAAATTCTCACAACACAACGACATTAAGCCACAACACAAATACATTAAGCCACAACACAAATACATGAAGCCACAACACAACGAAATTCTCACAACACAACAACATTAAGCCACAACACAAATACATTAAGCCACAACACAACGAAATTCTCACAACACAACGAAATTAAGCCACAACACAAATACATTAAGCCTCAACACAACGAAATTAAGCCACAACACAACGGAAGTGCTCCCGACCACTAGGGGGCAGTGTTGAAAGTTAAACACCGATATTTCATCGAGACGTATGTGTAACTTAATATGTGTAATCGATTTTTAAATGAAAAACGTGTTTTTTTTATGTTTTGATATCCTGATAATCTTAATGTATCGATTCATGAATCGAGCAAAAAATAAATTGATAATATTTGGACCATTTAGCTCTGCTCTTGTACACAATGTTTTTCCTCAGGGGGGCTTATGTAAATCCGGTGCTGTGCGGGGAAACCATTGCTCTTTCCGTAGAGCTTTCAAATTGACAAGAGGAGAAGATTTTTCATCTTACAAGAACTTCCCCTGATGACTGTAAATGAATTTCATCGCGCGGAGAAGGGCATTAAACGTTACATCAACAACTTTAGGGTGAGTATTGTTCTATCGTCTTCTAGCAAATCTAGCTAATAAGGCTGGATAACGCTGCTGCACTGACTTGATCAGCTCAAAAATAGCAGGGCTAAGTTAGAGTTTAGCTTTAAACTCCGTCCACCTCATCTTTTTATAACTCGTAAGAGATAGTAGAAATAACAGCAGGACTCACGGTAATCCACGTTGATTTGCATCGGTGGTTCTGATAGGTGTTTGCTGTGATATAAACTTCTTCACTTGATATAAAGTATTTTAAATACTGTTGCCATTTTTAGATTGCCATGTATCGTAATAAATCTTAAAGGACCGTTCACACCAAACTATAAAGAAAACGATAAAGATATTTAGTTTTAAAAATCGTTCTCACTATTTAAAAAAGAGTCCACACCACAGCTATAATGATAAAGAAGAGAAACAATATCATTGGAATTAAGAACTATTTTTTTCCAGCTGATGAACGATTAAAAACATTGACAGCCAATCAGAATCCTGCTATAACGAGCTCGAGAATGTAAAGCAGCTGACAAGTGTGTGCGCGCTTAGAATAAACAGATTATATCGTTCGCTGCTTTGGACTCTATCGTTATCTTAATAGTTATCATTCATTGTGTGAACGGGGCTTTAGTCTGACAGTTATTGTTATATTTTCAAATTATATTATCTGTAACCTGAAGCTTGAATTAATTGTTCACATTTATATAACAGTTTTCCAGGGATCCCCAACACAAGCATGATAAAGCTATTCAGTAAAAAGCAAAAAAGATCAGAAATGGTTAAGAGAGATAGGGACATCCTTTGAAATATTACTGATCTCTTTACAGTCTTATGGCATGTTTGTAACATTATATAAAATATTAATTATTTGTCAATTTATTTTAAATATAGAGTAATTTACAATGTAATAATTTAAAATGCAACTGAAAGTAATTCCAAATGTATCTGAAATCAATTAAATATGTAAACCAATGTTATTATCTTCACAGATTATTTTAACAGACTCCCATCCATACTGTTGCAGCACTGTAGCAGACAGCACACTATTCAGAAGTGAGAATCAGTGCAGTTCCTCCTGTACAGAGCTGCACTGAAGGGAGCAGAGCTGGCACAAACCTAGAACAATGGTAAGTAAGAGAATTATCAAATTCTTTAATGTATGACATAATTAATAAACTTTGATTAATAATATTAACATGCCCCATTGGTATGCCTAGAGAGTCAAGCCAGGTCCTGTCAGTGGGATGGTGGTCCTGTTTTCAAGAGAGGAAACTCGCTGAGTGGTTAAGCTAGGAGTAACGTGTCTAATATTGCTATTGATCATCTTTTCATATCTTGCTTTTATTCATAATGTATAACATGCCTATTTGATTAGCCCTAACAGAAAAAAGACAAAAACACAATCATAATGATTATGGCTCTATTCATTATGCATGCAACTTGTAATGATGGTGGAATTTTTTTTTTTCTTAATGATCAATTTACACTATACCTTTGTTTTTCATCTCAGGAGAATGTTTACAGTGATGTCACCAGTGATCTGCCTGACCTAGCAGTCCTCCAAGTGGCAGAAGTGTTATAAAAATATAGTAACACACCATTACACTGTCATAGTTATTAGTATTTGTATTTTACATAACTATTAAAACTGTATCAAAGTTTAAAAAATTTAATTGTGGATATTTACATGTTTACACTACACTTGTGAGCAAGAAAACATATTAAAATTACATATATTTGCACTTACATAATATTTAATTTACATTTTATATTGTAGTCTGTACAAATAAAACCAAATGAATCCATCCCAAGTTTTTTGTGTAAGGCCAGATCTCTCTGTGGAAGATCGACTGAAAGGTGGACCATGAAGAGGGGGAACTCATCGAAGGGCTGCAGAGACTGACACTGTCAAAATAAATGTTAAATAATTATGATACATGCATGTAATGTGTGCATCAAAAAGTGAAAATAAATATAACATTTTTTTTCTCTGTCACAAACAATACAATATCAATATTTACCATTGCATTGCTTGTTATTCCAACTTCTCTCCTCACTGTAGCTGTCCTTGCTCTGGTCTCACGAACCATGTGGAATGCAGGTTCAATAACTCTCCAAAAGGCCATTAAATGGATCTACTTCTCAAATCTAGATTGGATGAGACATGTTTTCAGAAAATACACACCAAACAATGTAAAAAGTTTGTTTGCCTACACTGAACCTGAAGGATACTTAAAAATGTATAATGTATTGACATACAAGTGGAAAAAAGGTAGGTCTGTAAAAAGATTTTAGCTGGGGTTTTAGCTTATTCTCCCTCGTGACATTCTAAACTGTTCTGAATTTATTCTGTGGGGTCTGTCTAGATAGCTGACTGACGGTAACATTATTTACAACATTTCTGTATGCCAATGAACAAAGCAAGCCATATGGGTTTACAGCGGCATAATGTTGATTATATGATGACAGCTTTATTTTTTTATTTTTGGGTTAATCATCTACTAACAGGTATTGCCTTGATCCACGGAAGAGGTTTTTAAACAAACAGGCAACCACAGCGACAAAAAATAAATAATGACAATTAAAAAATTCACAATAGGCCTACATTGTGCTCGTTAATATAGTAATAAAGGTTTAGATCTTACCTACTGTAGATTTGCATGCTGTTGTCATTCTTGAAGAGGCGCCTGCAGACTGAAGTATCAGAAGTGATGTTGAAATCCTTAAATCTTACATTACTAATTTGAATCCACTTATTTCGAGTTTCTACATCCAGTGGAGAAGTGTGAAAAACCTTTGAGGAGCCTCACAAAACGGGTCACAGCAATAGCTGTGTAAACCACCCTCACAGATGTCTATGGAACTCTTCATTAAATAATTATATTGCTGTGGTATACTTAATTTGTCGTATTATAGCAAAATGTATAAATATTATGTAATATTCATCGTTTATGGATAAAAGTTTGCAGCTGGTAATGCACTCTTTTATTCGCCCTGAGATTTCACAGGAAATATGTAGTCTATTGCCCGTTTCTGCAGACCAACTGCCCCCTAGTGGTCGGGAGCATTTCCGTTGTGTTGTGGCTTAATGTATTTGTGTTGTGAGAATTTCGTTGTGTTGTGGCTTAATTTCGTTGTGTTGTGAAAATTTTGTTGTGTTGTGGGTTAATTTCGTTGTGTTGTGTAAATTTCGTTGTGTTGTGGGTTAATGTCTTTGTGTTGTGGCTTAATGTCGTTGTGTTGTGAGCTTATGTTTGCTTTTTTAATGTCGTTGTGTTGTGCATTACTGGGCCACCGTACATTTCAGTAATGGATTTCCACCACCGAAAAACCTTGCTGTAACTCTGCTACAAGATTTATTTTAAAGAGTAAAAAAAAACTCAGCAGTGTTTGGGTGCACCCCTATTTTTCAAAAACAACAGGAAATTTCACCTCGAAGGAAGCTGACTGAGTTGGTTCTTTTCACATGACCTGGTGCGCTTGCGTCTTTCTGAAAAACTGTCTCTTTCATTATGAGCGTGCATACTGCATTTGAAATAACGAACTTGAGCACAAAAAAAGACGTGATATGTGAATGGCCCCTTCATCGGTCAAAATGTTTACTTTCAGTTAACAGTTAAACGGTCAATATGAGCATCCCTAACTGGCATATAAACATAATATGACATACAAAATTAATTGATTTTAAGCCACACAAAGTCAACATGTTGGTATTTCTTGCTCTGTATCTGTTTACTACTAGTCACTAAGAAGCAGTTTTCCCTTTCAAGGAAAGTGTTCACTCAGTGGCCATATTTGCTATGCTTTCAGGCAGCTATTTTTGGCATGCAAGACCTAGCATCTACTTGATTGTGGGAAGAAAAATAGCTTTCATGTGTTAAAAAGCTTTTATTTTAAGTTGGTCCAGACAATGCATATGTGCAGTCCTAAGCTCGTGTCCTAACAGATGCAGTGACGCAATGACTTTACCAGCTCTCGACTGGCTCTTTTATTTTGAAGGTGAGTGTCATAATTCACATTGCACTCTCATAAATCTCCCATTTATGGCAATTTGAGTGCACCGTCTTAGTATATCTAAAGTCTTTTATTTGAGGTACACGCTGTCCAATTTCTGAGGTGCCTTTTCAAAGCTTCTAACTGTAACATTTTAAGGGACTGTTCACACAGAATGCAGCATGAATGCAAAATAAATCATTTAATAACCAAATATACTATTAAAATGCTTTTTTTTAAGTAAACATTTTTTTTTCTAGCAGAGAACACTTTTAGAAAGCTGTATCATGTGCAAGATGCTGTAAATTCACATGATGCAACAAGAAGTTCAGTGGTTCATCTAGCAACACTTGATCCCCTAGACCATTGCACTCACACCTTGCATTTTTTTTGTAGTCTATTGCACATAACACTTTTTTTTTTAATGCGAGATAGATCAACTTCTAAAAAATGCATCTCCAAACCATGTGTTTTTTTATACTCTAATGTTCTAAGCCTCGAGTTTTTCAACACAAATGCATTCTGTATGAATGGCCCCTTAGACTACTACACACACTTTGCATATTTTGCAGTCTCACGCATAAAAATGCACAGCTCTAGTTCCAAATTTTTTCTATGTCTATGTGTCTCCCATTTTTAAATGCAAAAAAAAAAAAAAGTATATATATATATATATATATATATATATATATATATATATATATATATTCATGTGTGATTAGCCCCTAATACAACATTGTTTCCCTATGTTTACTTTTTTTTCAAAGCAATGCAAAAGCAGTGCAGTTGGATTTCATAACTCTGGGTCAAAAATGATGATAATCTCTCCAAATTACAAGTGTGAAATGTTCCCCTATACCCAGGGTTAAATGTAAGGTCCAGAATGATTATAAACCAGGTTTAAACACAGTGTAAGCAGCCCTGTAGTCGTCTTGTTTCAGAAGTTGTTTATCGTTAATCAGCCAGTTTACTAGGACTAGTAGCAGAAATAAGACTATTTAATGTTGGTTTATAGACTGCTTAAAGGAAGGAAGAATCCCCCCCCCCCACTCTCTCACACACATACATGTTTGTGCCTGTGGGTGTGTAGCCGCATGTATAGATTGGGTTCTTGTATTCCTTTGATCCGCATGAAGGGAATTATAGATGGCTTTTACGTAACTGTTCTCCTGCCCAAAGAGAAAAAAAGATTAATGTCTCAAACTTTGTTCTGCATTACTCCCAGTGTTTTCCTCCCTCCTTTTACGAAGCCTGGCAGGCTTGTGTGCAGTGTGGAGCTGTCTGTATTTAGGTCATCTCACTCAAGGAGTGATTCTCTGCATGAAGAAAAGGAACTGAGAGGAGCTCTGGGAAATATAAGTGCCAGTACTCCCCATCTTTGCATATATATTTGGGTAGAGAGACAGGCAGCGAGAGTCAAACTGAAATGTACATCAACTCCTAAAAACATCAAACATCATTTACTGACAATGTTGATGGATATTAATTGTGACAGACCTAATAGATAGCCTATATTTGCTCTCTAATGGTGTGTTTACAAAGCACAGGGCTTTAAAAAAAAATAAAAAACTGGAAAATGTTTACGATGTGATGTTAAAGGATCGCAGAAGGACATTAACAACATAAAGCTGCCTCAAAGTGTTGAATGAGTGTGGTGAGAATATACCCAGATTTGTTTCCCACTATTTGTAAGAGCTTTTTCCAACATGGATGTCTCGTGTTTACTCGGGAAAGTGGAGCAGCTGGCATCTGAGGCATGCGCCCTGAAGCGCGTAATGCAGCTGCAGGTGAATGTGTCTGAGGATCTGCGGGAAGTTACTAAGGATATTAACCGGCGAGTGGGTGCTTTGGAAGCATCTGACCTGGCTCCTGGGGCTAACCTGGAGGTGTCCATGACTTTGGGTAGAGGTGCCGCCGGCCCGGACGTCTTGGCGCTCAGACGTGTCTCAACGGATGGACCGGCGTTGCGTGATGGAATGGGGGCTGTGTCTGGGGATCCTGATCATGGCCTGGAAGGGGCTACACCCACGGAAATCCCGGCAAGATTAACTGCTTTACCTGGCTCGCCCAAGTGGAGCCAGATTGTTAAAAAGGGAGGACAACACGGCCCAGCGCGCGCTGGTGCCAAACCCGGGGCGCGCACAGCCATCTCGGGGCCGAAGAAGAAATCAGGCACGTCTGTGGTTGGGACTGGAGCTGCAGGTAACATCAGAACTGTCAAGACCAAGCTGGTGAGTGTGTTTGCTTCTAAGTTTGCACCTGATCTGGATGCGGAAGCTCTCTCCGGTTAGCTTGGTGAGAAGCTTGGACGCGTGGTGTCATGCAACCGGATCGGTAATGGCAATGGCAGATATAGCTCTTTTAAAGTCTCTGCTGAGTGTCATGAGGTCAGTGAAATGTACAATCCGGAGCTCTGGCCGGACGGGGCATTTGTCCGCCGATATTATGAGCCGCGCCGGGTGGATACTACCGGGGTTAAGGCTGTCTTGACCAATGCTATTTTGTCTGCTGAGCCAAGAAGTGGGTCTACTGGTGCTGCGAGCACTTACTAGTTCACTCAAATGACTGCTCCTCTTCGTGTTTTGTCCTACAACTGTCGTGGCCTGCGTCTGGGCCAGGGCGCAGGTGACAGGGCTCGCCGTTTGGTTGTTGACAATCTCTTGCAAAATTGTGACATTTTGTGCTTACAAGAGACGTTTCTGGCAAAGCAAGACTTGGCAAAATTAAACATTCTTAATGTCAATTTTCATGGTGCAGGGGAATCAACAACTGATCTTAGTTCAAGAATAATCAGGGGTAGAATACCTGGGGGTGTGGCCATACTGTGGAACAAGAGACTTGATTTACTTGTTAATGTGCTTAGGCTTGATGTAGACTGGTGTATTGGTGTTCAGCTAAGTTACAGTGGCAGGGAGTTCATCATACTTAATGTTTATACACCATATGAATGTATCCAGAATGAAGCTGAATATCTTAATAGGCTTGCTTTTATTTATTCTTTTATTCAGTGTAGCAATACTTCTTGTATTTATGTAATTGGGGATATGAATGCTGACATTGCAGACAGAAATTCACTGTTTGCTAATCACATGATCCAGTTTTTTCAGGATAACAGTTTAATGCTATCAAGTCGAGAGTTTCTACCCTCAAATACTTATACTTATATAAGTGAGGCTTGGCATGCTGCCTCATGGTTGGATCACTGTATCAGTACAGCTGATGCACACTCTTCTATAGTTGGTATGGATATTTTGTATGGGGCAGCCACCTCTGATCATATGCCTGTGATTATATTGATAAATGTTGAGGATATGCCAATGCTCTCTTGTGATAGTTATGATTGTAATACTAAATTTTTGGACTGGTCTCCCCTTTCAAGGGAGGATATTGCTGGCTACTATGCTGATACAAATAGATTATTGAGTAAAATCAGTCTTCCCAGTGAAGCAATCAGGTGTAGTGATCCTACCTTTAATGACTGGAAGCACAGGGAGGAAATCTCCTCTCTATATGATCATGTTGTGAGAGTCCTTTATGAAAGCAGTAGACCCTATTTTAAACGGAAAAACAAAAGGGGTAAAATGAGGCCTGGCTGGAATAAGTATGTGGCCGGATATCATGAGGAAGCTAAGTTAGCGTTTAAATCATGGGTGTTGGCTGGCAGACCAAGGCAAGGGCCGCTGTTTGAACAAAAGAAAAATGCTAATGCAGCGTATAAATATGCTGTCAGATTTATCTGTAAAAATGAGCAAGCTATGAGGGCAGAATCTATGGCCGAGAAGGTAATGGATAACAACACTACTGAATTTTGGAAAGAGGTAAAGGGTATTAACAAATGTAGTATACCACCCCCATTCACTGTAGATGGTATCTCAGGTGTTGAGAATATTGCTGAGATGTGGAGACAGCACTACAGGACCTTGTTTAATTGTGTTAAAAGTGATATTTATATGTCTGATAATGTTAAGTGTGTTGATTTTAAGGCAATTTTTCACATGAGGTATCACGCACTATAAATAAGTTAGCAGATAATAAAGCAAGCAGGTTGGATCACATCACTGCTGAGCACATTAAATATGCCAGCATGAGGTTAGCCCCCCTTCTTGGTATCTGTTTTAATTCCTTTTTAATTCATGGTTTCCTGCCGGATACAATGATATCTGTCTTGCTTGTGCCGGTGATCAAGGATAAGTCTGGTAAGGTTGGTTGCTCTGATAACTACAGACCAATAGCCCTTGCCAGTGTATTGTCTAAAGTTTTTGAAAGCATCTTGTTGAGCAGAATTGTGGACATTATCCCCTCTACTGACAACCAATTTGGTTTTAAATCTAAACATGGCACAGATATCGCCATATATTCCTTAAAGGAAATTGTTAATATGTATAGAGATAAGAACTCCTCAGTTCTAATGAGTTTTATTGATGCCTCAAAAGCTTTTGACCGCGTCAATCACTACAAGTTATTTGATAAAATGAGTAAGAGAGGTGTATCTAAATGTATTGTGAGAATTCTGTCCTACTGGTATGCCAACCAGTCTATGTTTATAAAATGGGGCCACTGTGTTTCTGCCTCTTTTGGGGTCAGGAACGGGGTCAGACAAGGTGGAATCCTCTCCCCTATTCTTTTTAATATGTTGATGAACTCTCTGTCTGCCTGAATTCGTGTAACACTGGGTGTATGATAGGTAACACTTTAGTGAATCATATTATGTATGCAGATGACCTTGTGTCTTCAGTCCTAGCAGTGTTGGTCTTCAACAGCTTCTTAATGTTTGCTCTGACTATGGAACTGTTCATGACATGAAATTTAATACATACAAGAGTGCGGTGATGATTTGCAGAACAAAGGAGGATAAATGTCTAATGTTTCCTCCTTTTAAATTGGCAGGTAATACCTTGAGAGTTTTGAGCAAATACAAGTATCTTGGGCATCTCATTACAGACCTGGGCCTGTTGCACAAAACTAGGATAAGGGATTAAGCCAGGATATCTTGGTGATCCTGGCTCAATTGATCCGTAATCCGGTTGCACTAAAGCTGGATAGGGGGTAGGAGGATATGTTATGGTATAAATTACCATGGAGATTTATTCTGTGGAGCTAGCCTGCTCCAGACCAGGCTAAATTCCAGGATCTATTTAATCTCATCCCTAATGTCAGTCAGCAGTCACCAGTCACCACAAATGGAAACCAATAGTTATTTCACTGCTCACTATACATTGTTATCACAAATAACTAGACCCACTGTCATTATTTAAACGTTTGTGATCATTAATTTCAATCATTTTGGATAATGATTTTTAGATGTTGCTATCATTAGATAATTTACAGTTTCCCATAGACTATAAGGCTATATATAAAATGATAGAATATTAGGGCCACAGAGGGGAAAAAAAAGACAAGTCATAATATTGTAACCAGTTGTTTTAAAGGAGGACAGTTGTTAAAATGACAGATGTGGGGCATTTCGTCAAATTGTACTTCAGTATGGTTTCATAAACAAAGACATGCTGATGTGCCAGAATATTAAGCATCACATTGTCATAAGTATCAAAACTGTAAAAAGAATATGTAGCTTTTCTGCAGAAAGAACCAGCCTCATAAATTTATGACTATCCTTTTTCCTCAGTGTGGCCCTAGTACTCTGTCATATAAACAAATACACATTCCATATGAATATAAAAACACAATGTGTAACATTATGTTCCTTTTTTGAATAAGGACAAAACAAAGCAGGTAAACCATCAGCTCCTTTCGAAACTGAAGTCACAGGGACTCTACAAGATGGAAAGCACAGAATCAAAGCATATTATACAAAATGATACATACACATTCAAAGGTCTGTATATAACACACCCTGCATGTCTGCACACTAAAATAAATGCAGGACAAATCCATACACATCAACTGAACAGACAAATGAATGGATGCAGTAGCCTCCCTGCAGCCTTGTATTACACACAGTATACCGCACAAACATCATAAGAGGCCAAATTCATAAAAAAACTAACCCAAAAAAACCCAAATTCCTCTGCCACTGCAGGACATATTTAACCAAAATTGAAAGCACACATACTGACTAAAATAATTCAACACATATTGGTCCCTCAGCAGCCGACCACTGTCGTCATCAGGGAAGATTGCCGGATTGTCCCAGTCCTTGGCTGGTGGCACTCTGGGGGCCCTCTCCTTCCTCAGGCAGGCCACATTGTGGAGGACAGCACAAGCCACAGTAATATCACATGCCCTAACAGGGCTGACCCTTAATTTGTGAAGGCAGTGGAAGCGTGCCTTCAGGAGGCCAAAGGTCATTTCAACTCTGGCCCTGGTCCTGGCATGGGCATGGTTGTAGGCCTGCTGTGCTTCCTGGGGGTCTGTGAAAGGTGTCAGGAGAAAAGGCTGGCAGCCATACCCCCTGTCTCCCAGCAACACACCAGAGAATTCACCTGTCAACACAAAATCTCATCATTACTACCTCATAAACACAGTGATATTCTTGACACAGCCATGATGGTTATAAATAGGGGTTGTGTGGCTTACCTTGTGATAGGCACTGATAGATTTCAGAGGCCCGAAAGATTCTGGAGTCATGGACTGAGCCAGGCCATTTTGCCACAACATTGCTGATCACACAGTCAGCATTGCAGACCATCTGAAATCATAAGATGAGGAATATTACACCAATCAATGCACATCACTGTCAATGCAGAGTGTTCGTCAATGGACAATATCAAAAAGTTATGTTCACCTGAACATTAATGCTGTGAAAGGATTTCCTATTCACAAAATCGGCCTCATGGGCACCTGAGGGGGCTTTTATCCTTATGTGTGTGCAGTCCACTGCACCAATGACATTGGGGAAACCTGTCACACAAAGTAATGAGTATCCTACTATGCGTTAACAGTTGTCCTGTAATTTGTAGATCCTCTTACCTGCAATCCTATAGAACTCCTCTTTGATGTCACAGAGTCTTCTGTGGCCAGGGAAGGAGATGAAGACATCTGCTAATGCTTTGATAGCCAGACACACACTCCTTATTGTGCGGCAAATTGTGGCCTTGTTCAGCTGTTCTGCATCCCCCACAGAGTACAGGAAGGCTCCACTAGCAAAAAAGCGCAAGGCCACACAAACCATTTGCTCCACACTCAGTGCATGGCTCCGTGCAGTGCGGTGCTTAATCCTGGGACCCAGTAGTCTGCATAGATACCTGATGCCATCTGCAGAAAACCTGTATCTTTCATATAGATGGTCATCAGGGAAGGCCAGTGGGTCCAACCGGTCCCTGAAGACCCTTTCTCGCCTGAAGGCTCTCCTCAGCACAAGTGCTTCTTCATCCAGCACATCTCGCAAGAATGGGCATGCCATTGTCAGAGCAGAAAGGAACACACAATTTTGGGCCTTCATATAGGCTAGTGGCCACACCTGGTGCTGGGGGGGTGGGCAAAAGAGGCCGGTGCCTTATAACGATGACTTGGTTGTACTGATTGCTGGGAAAATAAAAAAAACCTTAGAAAGATGCCACCGTCCTGTGTGCTCACAATAAGAGCTCATATGTCATCAGTGTTGGGGAGTAACTAGTTACATGTAACGGCGTTACGTAATTTAATTACAAAATAAATGTAACAGTAATCAGTTACAGTTACTAAGAAAAAATGAGTAATTAAATTACAGTTACTTATGAAAATTGTAACGATTACAAAGAGGATTACATTTGAATATTTACACACATCCACATACAGCTTATTTCTTTCCCAAATTGCACTAAGACATATGACCCATAATCTCCGAGACGCGGAAAACACATTTGTAGAATCCAGTCATAAAAATGGAATTCAGCCTATAACGCGGACGCAATATGCCACATTTAGGACGAATAAATCAAAAGTAGGTCAGTACACTTGAATCAAAACCCGATATGGACTGATGTCTGTGAATGTTAATCCGCAAAAAGACTGAATATGAATCCTGCACGTTCTGCGTGTCTGTGGAAATCAGGCGCTGACTGGACACCGGGAGAACCGGGACTATTCCCGGTGGCCTGGCAGACGATTTGGCCTTCTACTTTAATATTGTTATTGTATAATTGCAGGCCGAATATACTAAAGCGATTATTTCCGAATCCGCCATTCGATAATTAAATCTCTAATAAATCATGAATCGGTTAGTCGTGACTGGCAATGGTTGGGCTCGCGCGCTCTCCGCGCCTCCGCCGAACGGTTTGGATCAGACTCCGAGTAATCAATGCGAGTGAGAGAGACCGGAGTGAACTGTGTAAGCGCACAGCTGGAGCAGAGAAGCGACACTTCTGTTCAGGGTTTCAGGTGCAGGTCAGTTTCATCTGTAAATATGCTCATGTAGTTTTGTCTTTGTTTACTTAGTCAAGCAGCAGCAGCACATTGCTCGCAATCACTCAAAATACTGTATAAACGACGTCATTATTATCTTTTGTAATGTTACAGTAGTAAGTTAGCAGATAAATCATCATATTTTATCGTAGGTTTAGGGGGAGCTAGTGGATACAAAAACACAACCCTTAGGAAAATTAATATAGCCTATGGTATGGCACTAACCGTGGTTTAACTATGGAATTTGTAGTAAAAATAAATACAAGTGGTAATTCATTTGCCAAAAAAACAAAATTGCACTTACAAAACATGGTAAAAGTCAAATAAAAATCTTCAGTATTAAAGTCATGAGAGAGATGGATGGATAATGGAAGTGAAGGTGCAGTTCAGGAGAGAACTCTTAATTACGTTGCAAGTCCCCCAACCTAAGGATTCACATTTTTTCATGTCAGGTCCAAAAAAATAATAATAGGGTTGTCCATGTTTCAGAATGGGTTGTGGGTGTATGAGTGGGAGATTTCCCAGCCTATTTTTTTCCCAGTCCGCCCCTCATGGAAATTAATCTCTAGAACAGTCACTTCATGAGCATTTTTTACTTATTTTGAGAAACTATCATCATATCATATACAAAGAGACAGCAGTGTTTCAAAAAGACACCAATGTTTCAGGAGTTTAGTACACAAAATAGGACACATGCTTATTAGATAACCGTATTTGAGTTGATGTATATGCTTTTATTTTTTTATTAACTATTTTTCCCCAAACCATTGTTAGATGCAGTTAGATGCCTGTAGTTATGCAAAGATTTGGTTTAAAAACAGTATCTATAAACTATTTCTTTTGATTTGAAATCTGCTTTGAACTTCAGATCAATCTCTAAGTAAAAGGCAGTACTAAAGTCTGATTGTGTGGTGGATGTGTTCAAATTTGATCATCTTAATTCAGGTGATGAAGAATGATGAAAGTCTGACAGTATTGAGCACTACTGTAAGGTTAAACCTGCATGGTGTAAAATGGTTGAAGATGATTAACAGTTGCAAATTAACATTCATTATAAATTTATAAAAGTAATCAAAATGTACTCAAAAGTAATTAGTTACATTACTTTATTAAAGTAATTAAAAAAGTTACACTACTATTACATTTTAAATAGGGTAACTTGTAATCTGTAACCTATTACATTTCCAAAGTAACCTTCCCAACACTGTATGTCATGGCTCACTTGACTTTACGAGAATATACCTAATTTTTATTTTGAGCTGTGTCATCTTCTTGGAGCTGGGGGAGGAAAGAAAAATAATGATCAATACATTTGTGTTACAGTTAGCATACAGTGTACATTGAAGGCATATCTCACCTCCCTCTCAAGTTTTTTTTATTTCAAGGTCCAGTTTCCTAATTGTCCTCTTTTTTATTTCGGACTCCAGTGCAAGATTTTCCATCTTTTTCTTCTTGTACTGAATGTCTATGTCTGCCAGTTCTATTTGGCGCCGGAGGTGGTTGCCATACAACTTTCTGATAGCTTGTGAGCTCTGTGAACAATACAATTAGCGCAGCTGGAATTTGGCAGGATGTGGTGTCCTTTTATTAATACGCACTATGTTGCCAGGCTGGTTTTCCCACTGTATAGCATCTGGGTCCTGTAAAAGAAATTAGATTTTTTGATTTTGATGAGGACTCCTCACCATTTTAGAGTAAATAGTACTTTCACAGTCTTAACATGATACCTCATGCCTTCTGGAATCCAGAAAGATGGTCTCCTCATCATCATCTCCATCATGTGCTGTTGCTGCTGCACTGGGGCTTTCACCCGATCACATTTAATCGGATTCATATTGAAGCTAGTAGACAAGACATGCCAGGCCTACAGTATGCCTTTGATGGAGTACTCACTGGATCAGCATCGTCTGGTGCTTGTGCTGGTACAGGAACACAGTGCTGCCAGACACTGCAAGACAATAGGTAAACCAAAGTCAGACAGTCCAAATTGATTCAATATGAATGTGGTTGTATCCCATGTAGAGATGGAAGGACATACCTTGAATGAAGCGGGTGGCATCTTGGGAGGAACCTATGCTCGTCTCTTTCCCCCCAGGGATCCCCTCTAAGACGGGCCTGCCTTTATTTAGCTCCAAGGCCATGTCCTCTGCTGGGGTAAGGTCAGCCTTTGGTGACCCACCACCCGTGCCTTGTCTGTGGGTATTCTTTTTCACTGCTAAAACAGTACAGACAATGTGTGAGCAGGCACCTTCTGGGTACAATATTTGCTTGTGCTTTGTTAAATATTAGTCAGGGACCATACCATTCTGCAGAATGTTCTTGTATTTGATTTTGACCTGCTGCCATGTCCGTTTTGGCCCGTTCATGTTTAATCTACATCACACACGCGCGCGCACACACACACTCTCTTTATCACAAGAACATTTAATGGAGTCACACTGCAAAAATGACTTGGTATTTTTGTCTTGTTTTCAGTAAAAAAAAAAAAAAAAAAAAAAAAATCTTAAATAAAAGATGTATTTTCTTGATTTGCTAAATGACCTAGCAAAATAAGTATAGTTTAGACAAAAAATATAAACTTTAAGTAAATGTGTGCTTAAAACAAGCAAAAAAAAAAAAAAAAATCTGTCAATATAATAAGAAATTCTCTTGAAATAAGTTTACTTTTCCCATAAACACTTAATTTTAGAAAAGTCATCTTGTTTCACTGGCAGATTTTTTTGCTTATTTTCCTAGGTAATTTTGCTCAAGAAAATATGTAAGATTTTTTTTAGATATTTTTTTTTTTTTTACTGAGAACAAGACAAAAATACCAAGTAAGAAAGACATTTTTGCAGTGCCGTGAGCAACCGACCTTGGGTCCTTTGAAAGGCGCTATATAAATTAAAGTGATTATTATTATAGCTCATCTATTTATTCAATTAAATTTTATTTGTATAGCACTTTTCACAATTGTTTCATTCTGTCAAAGCAGCTTTACATTAATAAAAGCAGGAGAAACACACACAAAAAAAAACAGTGGACAACAGAAGAAGCAGAGCACAACGGCTAAGATTAAACCGTACTGAGCGTAGTAACGTTAAATAATAATGTAAGGCTTTAATAATAATTTATCATAGCTTTATACAGTGTGATGGAGTTACTTTACACAATTTCACTCATATCTGCAGTGCATTTCAATTAAAAATTTAACCGTTTCATAATTACAGTAGGCTACAACTGCGTTTTTGGAGATGTGAATTAAATATTTGAATTGTAATCGTGATGTTTCAGCGGAGCGGTGAGTGTGTAATTGTGCACTACTTACGCATTCGGGCGGTCTGCAATACTTTGCCACGCTTTTTCTCTTGCTTTATCACTGTGGCGGTGTTGCCTTTCTTCTTAATTATATATTTTACCTCCTCGTATGCCTCCATGAGGATTTGTGCTTCCGACGGGGAAAAGTACGCGGCTCTAGTTGCCACGGTAAATCAGTTAATCTGTGATCTGTGGCGGGGTCTATTTGAGTGAGCCGTGAGCGCGCACCTATCCTGGATTGGTTTCACCTGGCTTAATGAATCCGTGTCTGCTCATCCTGGCTTGGTTTTGTGCAACCAATTAAGCCTGGACGCACATGTTTTGGCTTCATTGAGCTCAGCTGAGTCATTTATCCCGGATGTCTTAATTCTACTTTTGTGCAACAGGCCTCAGTTGAAGGATGACCTTGATGTTTACAGGCAATGCCGTTCTTTATATGCTCAGGCGAATAGTTTGGCTCGCAAGTTTGGTGGGTGCACAGATAGAGTGAAAGTTGCTTTGTTCAGAGCATACTGCACTCCTCTCCACAATGCACACTTGTGGTCTAGTTTCAGCAAAGCTAGCTTGCATAAACTCCAGGTAGCTTACAATGATGCACTAAGAATTCTGCTGAGAAGACCACGCTGGAGTAGTGCCAGTGAGATGTTTGTGGCTGCAGGTGTTAATACACTGCAAGCCACACTGAGAAATGTTATGTACAAATTTATATGTCGGCTGAATAACTCAGAGAATTACATAATTATGGCATTGATCAGCATCAAGTTTAGCACTTCACGGTATAAGTCCAAGTTATGGAAGCATTGGTATAGTTGTCTCCTCTGAAGTTTTTTATTGTATTGTGTGTAATGTCAGTGGTTGTTGTTTTTTATTTGGACCTGTGAGTCTGTAATAAAGTTTATTATTATTATTATTATTAAAAAGTAGCTCAGCAGTGACTGCCTGTTCCCATGATGCATTGAGATCAAATTAAACTACTAATAAACTGCTTTTCCCATGAAATACTGCAGTAGATAAAATCAAATCAGAAATGAGAATACAAGGCAACACTTTAGAATAGGGAACACATGTTCACTATTAACTAATATTTTCCCCTAAACAAATTCCTAATTTGCTGCTTATTAATAGCTAGTAAGGTAGTTTAAGTTTAGGTATGGGGTGGATTCAGGGATCTAAAATACAGTCAATCAGAATAAGGCATTCATGCTAATAAGCAACTAATTAATAGCTCAAATTTGGTCCATAAAATAAAGTTACCGAATACGATATGAAATTATTGATTTATATTCACTCATCTAAAAACCTTTAGAACTATATATAAAACTATAGTTTTATATACTGTAGCAATTACAGTGATTACAGTACAAGATGAAAACCCATGATGTTCTACTCTGAGCTGTTCACATACTCTGATAAGAAATCACATTTTCCTTTGGCAACGTTATCAATGGAAAAAATGATTCTGCAGAGGTCAGGTGGTCATGTGTTACAAGTCAGAGCTCTCATAAATTCCTGATTCACAAGTTGTAAATACGAGTTCTACAAGTTCTTTGCTTCTTACAAGTGAGTGCACCCATAAAAAATTCTGTTGCATTGACAAGTGCGAATGTTTGTGTGAATGGACACATTAATAGCTAATCATTCAAATTAAAATGTTTATTGTTTCAGAAATTTGTGCTGAATATTCATGGAAAGCCCTTAAGATTGAAAACATAGTTAAGTTAGTTAAATTGTCTTCATTTATAGCTAAATGCCAACTGCCTAAAAAAAACACATAAGGTGTCATAGAAGACCATCTTTTTAAGAAGTACAGAAGACAGTAACGGTAGTTGACAGTTGGTGATATGCAAGAATATGCATCAGAACACCTCAAGCATTGGAGGAAAAAAGTCTTTCTCTGGTTTTCCCACCAAACTTTCCCTGCTTTATCCTCCCACTGTAATCTTCCTACTACTCCCAGAGGACATGCATCTCTCTTCTCAAAGATGACATATTTAATGTACGGACGCTTTTAGAGTATACAGTACATCTTCAGCAGGCACATGAACTCTGTGGCCCTGTCATGCCTGGTAATGGCTTTTTGACATATACTGTGGGGGAAGGTTTGGTGACAGCAGAAATATTCTGCCCTGTGATTGGAGAAATTCTCTGACATGGAGCTCAAGCATCCTGTTTCTGGTTCATTCCTTCCTCTTTTAGGGTCAGTGTGTCACTTTCCCAATACGTGTTCTTTTCTCATTGTCTGGTTTTTATTCATCTTGCCCAGAGTAAGCAGAGTTTTATCAGTCATCTTTACATGGTACTTTACATGTTAAACAGACGGCTGTTCCTGTCCGAATAAGCTGCAGTATGGACCTCTTCTTTGTAGTTTGAAAGGAACAAATAATGAAACTCAAAGCTATAAAAACTGCTGAATGAGTTAAGAACAAGACAAATAGAGTGCTGCAGGGAAGACATATTTTAGTAAGCCGAAACCCGGAAAGGAGTTTAGCAATTTAGCACCTCCTGTTCCATCGTCCTGAAGTCAATCTTTTTGGTTAAATGCCTGAAATAAGGTCTGTGGTTAGCACACTCTCAAGATATTGTGACTAAAATATGACCATGACCATATATTACTGTGGGGTGCTGTGTAAAATAAAGCTAAGAATATTTTGGTTTCATTTTATTTGTGTTTATTTTGTTTGTGTGTTTCCTATTAGAAAAAAAGAGAATTCTCTTTTTATTTTTGGATTTTATTTCCCTTACATCTTCTGCTTCTAAGATGTTTCTCCTGAGAAAAAGATCATAGTAATCTCATGTCTTCTCTATAATTTCAGAAGAGATTTCAAACTGTGCTTAGACTTGTCAAGATACCAAAATTACTATTAAAGACATCTCAATATAATCTTCAGGTTTCATTATACACATGAATGGTTTTGTTCTGTACCTCTGCATCCTGAGACATGAAAGAGGAACATCAAAGCAATTAAAGTTTCTTCTTGGAAAGGAGAGATAAAGAGATATTAGGCTCAGATCTTTGTGAAAGACGTGTTTACATGCTTTTGATGTGTATTTGCCGTTAGAGCCTTCTTGGCCTCTAGATGGAGCTGTTGGCTGTTATTGGGTCAAAGAAAAGTAGGCCTACTGACCCATTAAATGCAGAAGTGTGTGAAGGAGAAAGAGATTTGTGAACATGAACCATTGAATATGAACCATGAACATGAATTGTTCTCTGATTCTGTGTGTATTAAAGCAACAGTACAATTAGCTCACTATTGGAATACACTTTTGCCCAGACAAGTCAATGCTAATTACTGAAAGTCAAGGCTAGTCAGCAGATTTTGAGAAGAGTGGACCAGTTTCACATAATTTGGCTTTGTAAAAGATGGGGAGAGGCTATGATTCCATGCAGTCCGAGATATCACATGTTTGATATTTTGAGATGATTTAAGAACACGTATTGCTTTCATTTGTCATGCCTCTCCTAGCAATGATTTTGTTTTATCCTCTGACTTGCATGCTGTTATGTTTTTTTGTGGAACACTGAACCACAAATGGATATTTGGCTGCTCTTTTTTTTGGTCAAGTTTCATACAAGTATCATAAAAGTAACATCAAGTTAGTAAATATGACTAATCTGAGTTTTCCATGTTATAACTTTGAAGAACAAAAAAATAAATAAGTTTTATTAACTGATAATCTGTCTTAAAAATAATAATAATGAAAATGTGTGCATCTGCATTCAGATTCAGCAATGAATTTGTGTTTTGGATGCAAAAATTCCATTGGTTTCTGTGTGTATCATAAATGATCCAGTGCAGGATTAAGAATAGCATTTGAGAGAAGAATTTCAGTGAATAATGACTTGAATCTACGTCTGTTTCTCACACAAACTGTATGATGTAAGATATGAGGATTCTTCATAAAATCTCCATTTGTGTTCTAAGAAAATATAAACTACAGGAAGGTTTAGAACAACACGTGTGTAGGATTTTTCTATATATCAAAGTATATTCTTGTGCCCCTAGCCATTCCAGGTTGTTTTTAGGTGCATAAGCCAGGTGAGTTTGTGATGAATGCTGGACTGACGGCAGGTTCTCGGGGGACGGCTGCTGAGCACTGTGTGATGGCTCAGCCACAGGCCCCCCTCCCTGGGTAACCTTTACCACAGTTCTGCCTGTCAGCCTGGAGCTTTGACTCTTCCACAGCCACGCTGCCCTTTTCCCCAAGAGTGCTGCCAAATGTAATGTGACAAGGAGGAAAGAGAGAGGGAAGACAAAAAAAGGAAAGAGAAATCAGGTGAATGATGGAAAGACATTATTGGATGGTCCCCTTGGGAGCAGGCACGTGTGCACATAGACATCAAAAGTGGCTTGAGCTCCTGCCCTTTTTTTCTTGGGGATGTTTTATTTTTATTTTTCTAAACAAATATGTGTGTGTGTGTGTGTGTGTGTGTGTGTTTATTTGCGAGCAGCTTTTCCCGTCAAACAAATAAAAAATCTAAATATCAGGTCGGGTTTATTAACTTCAATGTCGAATTTCGTTGCCTTTCGCACACATTGATCATCACATCACAATCACAGAGCCGCAGAAGTGAAGTCCTCTCTCCTTTTCCAGTTGTATTTGTCTTGGTGTGGTGATGAACAAAAGACTAAGGTACCTGTGCCTCGTCATCCAAAAGGTAAATATAGTTAATTTGTCTTGCTAACCCTGACTCATGAGAGCTACCATGTAAGTTAGCTAAAGGCTAGCGGCAATAGGAAGTCTAGGTTAGACCAGTGCATATTCTTTCACTGCATGATTCAGTTTATTAAGATGCATTAAGCGTGATCAGAAAATTCAAGATATCGGGGCAGAAATTTATATATTTATTTCATTTCATAAAGTTAATCAGTTTCATGCAAATGTAATACTGATTTTATACAGCAGATTTTATTCAGAAAAATAAATAAAATAATAATATTAAGATCAAGCAAGAACAGTCAATATTGTGTCCACAACGTAAGTGTTCTTTCTCTATTTTGCCAACAAATATAAGTCCAATTTGCATCTCTCAGCAACATGATGGTGATTCCTTCCTGAATGAATCAAGCGTTTAAATGATTCAGTTCAATCCCAATGACTCACTTATTAACAGTGACTTGCTGCCACCTACTGCCACCTAATTTCATATTTAAAGTATCTTCATTTTTCAAATATCAGTATTCAACATTTTATGTTTCAAATATCAAAACAGTATTAATGCATTTCTAACTGCAGGTTAAAACATATCCTGCATTAAACAATGCAGCTTCTGTGTTTTCTCTGCATTGCAAAGATTAATCTTGTCAATACTGATTTAATTTGATCGGTAACAGCCCAAATGACTTATCATTCTAATTGAACTATTCAATTTAAGAATCTGATGCACACTTTTAGAAAAATGGCTTAAACAGTGTAAAATGCCCATAAACGGTTAAAATCCATTTAAACTTATTGAAAAAAGTTAATTTCTATCACTTGCTGTAAACTGACCACCACACAGAATATGGAGAATATCAAAAACTTTAGGAGTCAGTAGTCCACGCTAGTCCTTAAAATACCAGCACAATAACACACTCAGCAAATTATTGTCTAATTATCATTATCAATAAAATCCCAGAAAATATTGAGATATTGATATTGCACACCCCTTTTATATTTAACATTTTGTTTTAGAACTGTTTTAAACGACTCAGTTCGATTTCGTGAACTGGTTCAAGAAGATCCGGTTACATCGAATGATTCGTTCGCGAACCGGATATCACAAACTGTTGTGTTTTGAACTCTCTCACAACAGACACGGAAGAGAAGACAATGATGAATAAAGTCATAGTTTTTGTTATTTTTGGACCAAAATGTATTTTGGATGCTTCAAAAAAATTCTAACTGACCCTCTGATGTCACATGGACTACTTTGGTGATGTTTTTCTTACCTTTCTGGACATGGACAGTATACCGTACACACAGTTTCAATGGAGGGACTGAGAGCTCTCGGACTAAATCTCAAATATCTTAAACTGTGTTCCGAAGATGAACGGAGGTTTTACGGGTTTGGAACGACATGAGGGTGAGTTATTAATGACATAATTTTGATTATTGGGTGAACTAACCCTTTAACAAGCACAACTTTTGATTTTACTTTGATTTCACACTGATGCCTTGATGATGTAATGCACACAGTCATATATTCATCAAAACAACCAGCAAGTAAACACATTAACATACAAACAAAGTCATTTACACAAAAACTCATATTCACCCACTGCAACCAACAAAAAGGATCAAACAAGTTTTAACAAAGCTGTGTCACAGTGTCTGGGTTGTGTCCTCTGGGTTTCCACTAGGTGTCCTCCTTTCTCACGGTGTCTTTCTCCTTATCACTTCCTGTTCCCTTATTTGGTCACCTTCCTCCTGTTTAGTAATTGATTGTTCCCCACCTGTCTCCTGTTCCCTCATTATCCTTCTGTGTATTTATACCCGGTCTGTATGAGTCTGTGTTACGGAGTCCTTGTTTAATGTTGAGGTTATTTCATGTCCGTCATCTTGCCTTGCCTTGCCTTGCCTTGCCTTGCCTTGCCTTGCCTTGCCTTGTCTTCGTGTCTTGTATATTTGGATATTCTGGTTTTGACCCTGCCTGGACTGTTTACCCCTTTGGATTACCCTTTAAATAAATATCATACCTGCACTTGGTTCTCTCTCCTGTGTTCTCTGTAACACCGATCGTGACAGAAGGACTCCGTCACAGTAGGAACCAGCGGTATGTCATTTTTCCGTTCCCCCGCCAAGATGGCGGAGCGGCGATCCAAGTACCTTTGGTTGATCGCCCTCCGCCAAGAGGGCAATGAAGTGGGTGCCCTGGCTCAGGTGTTCTGGTCCCTGGCCGAGGGCATAGGCTACAACGATGCGGCCCTCAAGGACTATTTCAATGGTGGGCTGGATGATCCAGTGTCTCAGGAGGAGATGGCGCAGTTAGAGACACTGGAATTCTGGGAATTCGTGCGCTACCTGCAGCATCGGCTTCGGTGGGATGCCCCAGCCACTTCTGTCTCTTCCGGCGGGGTGATCGTCAGCCCAGCACCACTGCCCAGGATGGCAACCAGCCAAGCGCCACAACCCAAGATGGCCACCAGTCCAGCACCACTGCCCAGGATGGCTACCAGCCAAGCGCCACAACCCAAGATGGCCGCCAGTCCAGCACCACTGCCCAGGATGGCTACCAGCCAAGCGCCACAGCACAAGATGGCCGCTAACCCATCGCCAATACCCAAATTGGCCACCGTTCCAGCGCCACAGCCCAAGATGGCCGCCAGCCCAGCACCAATGCCCAAATTGGCCACCGGTTCAGCGCCACAGCCCAAGATGGCCACTAACCCAGCGCCAATGCCCAGATTGGCCACCGGTCCAGCGCCACAGTACAGGATGGCCGCCAGCCCAGCGCCAATGCCCAAATTGGCCACCGGTTCAGCGCCACAGCCCAAGATGGCCGTCAGCCTAGCGCCACAGCACAAGATGGCCGCTAGTCCAGCGCCAATGCCCAAATTGGCCACCGGTCCAGCGCCACAGTACAAGATGGCCGCCAGCCTAGCACCACAGAACAAGAGGGCCGCCTGTCCAGAGTCATGGCCCAAGATGGCTGCTTGCCCAGCGCCGTTGCACAGGATGAGAGTCTCAGTTGACCCTCCGGAGTCGAGTCAGGTTCCAGTTGACCCTCCGGAGTCGAGTCAGGTGCCAGTTGACCCTCCGGAGTCGAGTCAGGTGCCAGTTGACCCTCCGGAGTCGAGTCAGGTGCCAGTGAACTCTCCAGAGTCGAGTCAGATGCCAGTGAACTCTCCAGAGTCAGGGCTAGTCACCGCTGATCCTCCAGAGTCAGGGCTGGTCACCGCTGATCCTCCAGAGTCAGGGCTGGTCACCGCTGATCCTCCAGAGTCAGGGCTGGTCACCGCTGATCCTCCAGAGTCAGGGCTGGTCACCGCTGATCCTCCAGAGTCAGGGCTGGTCACCGCTGATCCTCCAGAGTCAGGGCTGGTCACCGCTGATCCTCCAGAGTCAGGGCTGGTCACCGCTGATCCTCCAGAGTCAGGGCTGGTCACCGCTGATCCTCCAGAGTCAGGGCTGGTCACCGCTGATCCTCCAGAGTCAGGGCTGGTCACCGCTGATCCTCCAGAGACTGATCTTTGATCCTTGATCTTCAAGGACTGAGTCAAGTCACCGGTGATCTTCAAGGACTGAGTCAAGTCACCGGTGATCTTCAAGGACTGAGTCAAGTCACCGGTGATCTTCATGGACTGAGTCAAGTCACCGGTGATCTTCATGGACTGAGTCAAGTCACCGGTGATCTTCATGAACAAAGGCAAGTCACTATTGATCTTCATGAGCAAATACAAGTCACCAATGATCTTCATGAGCAGTGTCAGGCCAGCACCAATCTTCTGGAATCCAGTAAGGACACCAGGGGATTACCAGAGTTTCGTCGTCCCGTTGGTCCAGCCGCACGGAGGTCTGCTCCGCCTTGGGGGGCTCTGGTCCTGACCACGTGGCTGTGGTGGTCATCTGCTCCGCCCTGGGGGCCTTCCGGCCTGACCACACGGTTGTGGGGGTCTTCCGCTCCGTCCTGGAGGACTCTGACTTCGTCCACAAGGACGTGGTGGTCTTCGGCGCCGCCCTGGGGGGCTTCCGTCCTGACCACACGGTTGTGGTGGTCTTCTGCTCTGCCTTGGGGGCCTCTCGTCCTGACCACATGGCTGTGGTGGTTTTCTGCTCCGCCCTGGGGGACTTCCGCCCTGACCACACTGTTGTGGTGGTCTCTTGCTTCGCCCTGGGGGGCTCTCGCCCTGACTACACGGTTGTGGTGGTCTTCTGCCCCGCCCTGGAGGACTCTGGCGTCGACCACAAGGATTTGTTGGTCTTCTGCCCCGCCCTGGGGGGCTTCATGTTGTTGTTTTTGCTTTTTGTTTTTGTGTTCACTCCTGTCCCTGTTCCTTTCTGTTAGTCTGGCCCTCCGTCCCTCCCCCTGAACCTCCTCCGGTCCTCCTCCCTCCTGGTCTCCCTGTTTTGTGTTTTCAATTCTGGTGCCTGTTCCCCATGTTTTTCTTTTCTGCCCTCCGTCCCTCCCCCTGAGCCTCCACCTGTCCGCCTCCCTCCTGGTCTCTGTTTTGTGTCTGTCGTGGAGCGTCTGGGAGCCGCTCCGTAGAGGGGGGGTACTGTCACAGTGTCTGGGTTGTGTTCTCTGGGTTTCCACTAGGTGTCCTCCTTTCTCACGGTGTCTTTCTCCTTATCACTTCCTGTTCCCTTATTTGGTCACCTTCCTCCTGTTTAGTAATTGATTGTTCCCCACCTGTCTCCTGTTCCCTCATTATCCTTCTGTGTATTTATACCCGGTCTGTCTGAGTCTGTGTTACGGAGTCCTTGTTTAATGTTGAGGTTATTTCATGTCCGTCATCTTGCCTTGCCTTGCCTTGTTTTCGTGTCTTGTGTATTTGGATATTCTGGTTTTGACCCTGCCTGGACTGTTTACCCCTTTGGATTACCCTTTAAATAAATATCATACCCGCACTTGGTTCTCTCTCCTGTGTTCTCTGTAACACCGATCGTGATAAGCTGACATAATTCACCCGGAACTGCTTATTTTACAACAGTGAGTGCAAGCTAGATTAAAGTGATTACTACATTTTGAATATGGATATTTTTGGATATTTTTTTGGAAACACATGGATTCGCTACAGGAGGCCTTTGTTCACCCCCGGAGCCATGTGAGACACTTTTTTTTATTTTTATGAAATTGCATTTTTTATTTCACGTCTTTTGGACTGAAGGAATTCAACACCCTCTGAGTGCAATGAAACAGCTTAAAAGATCAAAGACAATTCCTAATATAACTCTGACTGGATTCGTCTGAAAGGAGAAAGTCATACACACCTAGGATGCCTTGGGGGTGAGTAAAAAGCAGCCTAATTTTCACTAACCCTTAACCCATCTCTTTTAGAGAACTACTAGTATACTCAAGCTCTTGTTCTGTCCAAGCTGAACAATTGCAATGCCCTCTTGGCAGGTCTTCCAGCCAGTTCTATCAAACCTTTCCAATTTATCCAGAATGCGGCAGCAAGATTAATATGGCACCTCGGTTTATAAATTTGCACTGGCTACCAATAGATGCTCGCATAAAATTTCATGAAAAAGGCATTAATGTTTGTCCACAAAACCACCACTGACTCTGCACCCCTTAATTCATTACTTTAGACTTATGTGCCCTCTAGAAGCTTGCATTCTGCAAGTGAATGTCGCTTTATTGTGCCATCCCAAAGAGGCACAAAATCAGTTTCATAGATTTTTTTTATGAAATATTCCTTCCTGGTGGAATGACCTGCCCAACTCAATCAGAATCCTTAGCCATCTTCAAGAATCAGCTAAACAAACAAAAAAAAACCATCTCTTCTTTATTTGACCCTATATCTTTATCACTTTAAATTCCATTTTAATTCTACTTTATCTGTTTATCTTTTAATAAAACGACAACAAACAAAAGCTTTCTATTTTTTCTATTATACCTACATATTTCTACCTTATATATATATATATATATATATATATATATATATATATATATAGGGGGCAGGGTTTCATATTTTATTGAAGCATCCCTGGGCGCCTCCATTGGCTAGCGGACCCCGACCTGCTGTTAGCATTCCATTGACTCCCATTCATTTTGACGTCACTTTGACAGCGAATAACTTTACATCTGAGGCATTTAAATACTCCATTTGTCCATTCATTATTTCTAAAGAAACACAAAAATTTATAAAAGGCCCCATTACCTTGTATCTTACGTTGTGGACCCACAGAAGCAGTTTTTGTAAAAACAGGCTAACGATTGCGTCATAATCTGCGACTCTGTGTCGCACAGTAGAGAAATTACTGTTATGCATGCAAAGCTCCGGGTCCTGACAACATCTCGGGGCATGTACTGAAAGACTGTGCAGCAGAACTCACTGATGTCTTCACAGACATTTTCAACATCTCACTGAGTCAGGCTGTTGTTCCCACGTTTCAAAACTACCACCATCATTCCAGTTTCGAAGAAGCCATCTCCATCCTGCTTCAATGACTACCGTACTGTTGCACTTACCCCCATCCTCATGAAGTGCTTTGAACAGCTAGTCATGCACCACATCAAGTCTACTACCCCAAGTCTGAACTTTCTGACTGGAAGACCTCAGGCAGTACTGGTCGGCAGCAACACATCCAGCACCATCACACTGAACACTGGGGCCCCCAAAGGATGTGTGCTGAGCCCCCTCCTCTTCACTCTGCTGACCCATGACTGCACACCATCACACAACTCCAACCTCTTTATTAAGTTTGCAGATGACACGACTGTGGTGGGTCTCATTAGCAACAAAGATGAGACAAACTACAGGAGTGAGGTGAGCCGCCTGGCCAAGTGGTGAAGTGACAACAATCTCTCTCTGAACGTGGAGAAGACAAAGGAGATTGTTGTAGACTTGAGGAGAGCACACACTCAGCATGTTCCTCTGACCATCAACGGTGCGACTGTGGAGAGAGTGAGCAGCACCAAGTTCCTGGGTGTGCACATCACAGAGGACCTCTCCTGGACTGAAAACAATGCAGCACTGGCCAAGAAATCACAACAGCGTCTCTACTTCCTCCGCAAACTGAGGAGAGCCAGAGCCCCGGCCCCCATCATGTACACCGTCTACAGAGGCACTATCGAGAGCATCCTGACGAGCTGCATCACTGTGTGGTTTGACGCCTGCAACGCGTCCTGCCGAAAGACTCTGCAACGCATAGTGAGAGCAGCTGAGAAGATCATTGGTGTCTCTCTCCCCTCCCTCCAGGACATTTATGGAACACGTCTCACCCACAAAGCCCTCTGCATCACAGGTGATCCCACTCACCCATCATACAGCTTCTTCAGCCTGCTACCTTCAGGGAGGAGACTGCGGAGTCTCCAGGCCAGGACCAGCAGACTGAAGGACAGCTTCATCCACCAGGCTGTCAGTAAGCTGAACTCCCTCCCGAACTTGCCCCCCCCTCCCCTCTTCTGCCCCAGGCACCACTAAACTATGAACCCCCCCCCCCCACTAATAAACGATGACATGAACCAGTCACTTTGTGCAGCATTGGTCTGCTCACTACCTCATTCAGCATGGAACTGACGTCATTCCACTACCTCATCAGTCAGTTAAATAAAATAACTGCTCTTGAGCCCTTTGTCACTTGTCACTTTAATCAGACTTAATAAGATATTTTTAATAAGGGATTTTTTTTGCACTAAAAATCTTTTATCTGCACTGTTGTTCACTTCATTGATTTGCACTATATCTGTCATTTGCCTTGCGCTGCTTTATTTAACTTTATTTTTAATTTTATTATATGCCTTTTTTACATTCCCTTATTGTATAGTTGTATCTAAATTTTATATTTTATCTAGATTTTTTAGGCTTTAATGTTAATGTTATCTGTATGCACCGGGGTCTGAGAGTAACGCAATTTCGATTCTCTGTATGTATGTACTGTACATGTGGAAATTGTCAATAAAGCAGACTTGAACTTGAACTTGAGCGGTTGGAGGCTCCAATTGACAGAGGAAACAGTTGGTCATAGTTAACAGTGCTTTTACTCAAAGCAATCTATACCAATAAAACATAACCTGACCTGTATGTGCAACTGGACTACATAAGCAGCACTTTCCCAGAGACTCTCTCCTTGCCTCCTATCTTTGAACTATCCTACTTCTTCTTCATTGGATTTTTACGGCAGTTGGCATCCATAGTATTGCATTACTGCCGAACTATCCTACTAACGCTCTGGAGCCATTTTATAGGCCCTACTCCTCCTACTCTGGAACATACCATATGAAAGGTAACACGTTTCACATACATCACAAGAATACATAATAAAAATGAAAATAACAAAAACAATAACAAAAACAATAAAATACATGCAAGAAATCATATGCAAGTATACGTAACATACTTATTCAAAGGAAACAAATTACTTGAGAAACCTTTCTCTCTTATAGTTAGGAGAATGGACTCTCCGATGAGTCAATTTCTTGTAGTGGTGATTTATTTGTGTATATGAGAAAAGATAATTCTATTATGCTATCATCATAAGCACTTGTGTTATGGTTACTAGTTCTCATTTAAGTAAAAACTACATACAGGACATCATACAGCAAGTTTACAACACACAGTGACATCGAATGTTACACAGGTCCATGCATACATGAATCTATGTTGGCTAACAAACTGTAATACATGACGCCGGTGTATGCACGTAACGTGTATGTGTGTGTGTAGTCCATGCATAGTCGCAGGCTTACCCTGTGACAAATACCATATGGACAGGAGGAGAAGCTCGCAGACAATCTTTTACTGTCTATGAGGCAATCGGGGGGACGTGGAGGCATAAAGTCAAGGGAGAAGCCCATAGAGAATCCATAAAAGCAAAAGGACAAAATTATTCAACAACGTCTACAAGATTCGGTGGGTGATTCAGATTTCCCTTGGCTAAGCGATTAGAAGACTTACAATTGTCAGACAGGTTGCTCAAGTGACATCTACGTCATCAAGCGCAGTTGGAGTCTGCGCAGTACCCTCGACCCCAGGAAGTGCGTGCTTCTAATCAAGTAATTGACTTCTCTTGTCAGTCAATTACTTGATTAGAACTGAAGGATAAACTACTTAACCCGAATTCGCTAACAACGGTTTTCAAAGATAAATTGTATCTATGAGTGGCTAACAGCTAGCACCGAGCACAAGAAGTTATTTGGCTATGTTTAAATTTTTACACGAGTAAAGGGACATGGAATGACAGACGCACTGACTTTATTTACAGGTGAGTGCTTTATTATTCGACAAGTATTGAGTCATGCACATTGTTATGGAGGTGTGTGTGATGGTTTATAAGCGTGGTGTGTGGATGTCCAGCATTTGCATCTTCATGTTAGAGAGACGTGAATGTTCATAGTGAATCGTGTATTGGTGGATTACTTTTACTTATCCATGAAAGGAAATTTACTCTGAATTTAACCCACCCCCGTCTAGACTGCTCTTTAAATTGCTGATCAGCTGTCATTGTCTTTGAGAGCCTGTGTCCGGCTTAATATGTGAATTATATGCATAAGGCTGCGTTAGCTGTTACAGAGATGTGTAAGATAGATGTGTAAATGTATGTAGTTACAGTTGCTTACTGAAGGCCCTGACTGAAACCCCACAGCACACTACTGACTAAATGTAAATGAAAATGTAATACCATTTGTTATTCTAGATGACTTTAACAGTTTTACAGAGATTGATCAACATGAAGATTAGCAGCTACACCTTTGAACTTTCACTTCTCTCCTCATAGTAACCACAGCCTTATCTGTCACTACAACTTCCCCAAACAAAACACTTCTGCTAAATATTGTTCTAACTATAGTCCCACAGAACTTAGACTCATTTCCACTGACTTCTAACTTTAGAAGTCAACAAAATCCTAAAATTCAAAAACTCAGGGCCACATTTTATTAATACTCGGGTGAGGGTGCCCTCGGGTGGACATCGGAGTCTGATTCATGACATGTATTCAGTAACACCACACACTACACCAATCTGTTTACTGGATTTTGTTTTGGGCAGTCATTTGTAAAATCTATTGAAAACAATCTCGCAATTACACAGTGAAACTGGACTTTAACTTTCACCCCATTTCCCATAACCCCGTACTGGACAGATTACCTGCACAGGTGTTGCTCATCACTGGCCTATTTAACCAGCATTCACACTAATTACAAAGTCTTGTCTTGCCCCAGCTGACATTTCTGAATGTTTTCCCCCCACCATTCTGAATTTATTCTGTGTATGACCTTGGACTGACTGATTCTCTTGAATCTCATTCTGGGACTTTGAGTGTTTGCTGGTTGCCCTGACTCCTGCCCGGTATAGTCTCTGCCTCCGTCTTGCCTCTGGCATTCCTGCCATTGTTGTTGGACCATTGCCTGTTGTTGAACTTGCTTTATTATAAAGTGCTGCAAATGCATCCACATGCTTCTGACTGATCATTACAATACAGTTGAACTTGTTTCTGGAAGTCAGTCAAAGGTCACTCAAAATTGGACCTTTATATTTAACGCTGTCTACTGTTTCTGAACTCTAGTGCACATTGACAATTTGGCATAAAACATTAAACTGTGTTGCTAACACCTCTGAAGACATAACATAATGGCTCTTAGTATATGCTTGAGTTTATTGCCATCTCAAACATGCTCAGTAATTTAGAAGAACTTCTAAACAGCTCAGCAGTGACCACAAACTGCAGTGGCCCTGAAATTATCTTGCCCATTAATTTCTGCATGGTATTTCCAGAGATTTGTAAACTGTAAGCTTTAACTAAACCTCCCAGCTACAAGATGTATCAAAACATAATTTTTTTTTTAATTTGGACATTGTTTAAATTGTGTCTCCGCCTGTCTATAGTGTAGATGCAAAGCTAGAAGCACTGCTAGCAACTCCCTAGCAGGGCCCTGTTCAGGACCCCGAAGCTGCCTGCATGTTAGGTCCCACCATGACCTGGAAGCATCTGTTGTGAAGGTGTGGGTACCGCTTGCTGTTGGGCCAGCAGTGGAACAGAACAAAAAAGGAACACATGATTCTCCACCCGGCCTTCCTCCAGGGGATAGAGTGGCGCTATGTCCGCCATCTCGTGGAAAAGAGCAGCTCCCCCTCCAGGTTGCCAGTGTCAGCAATAAGCAGACAGTCAGACTCTTTAGGCTCCACCCTCTTTAGGCTTCAAAATGCTCTTTAGAAACCTACGAGTGACATCACGGACACTTAGTCCATGTTTTTATACATTCAGTGGTTAAATGGTTAATTCATCCAAAAATAAGAATTCTGTTATCATTTATGACCTTTATGTAATTGTATTTCCTGTAGACATTTTACACAAGGTATTTTAAAGAATCTATTCAACATTTTTGGTTACCATTGATTTCCAATGTATGGACATACACCGTTACAATAGAGAGTAACAGTGGGTGAAGTATCAAAAGCAAACAAGAGTGAAAGAGAAAAAAACGAAAATAGATATAGCAGTATAACCAACATTCACATCGAAGTGCTGCAAATTTAGCAGAACAATAAGACACTAGATGAGATATGCCGACAGCACCATCCTGAAGAAGAACAGCTCAAACTCCAGGTCTTGCTGTCGTCCACTTCAAGCTTAAACAGACGATCCACATCAGGGGCAGACAAAACTGGGGCAAAGAAGAGAATTTGCACACATAAACTTATTTTGACATTCATCAGTCCAATTAAAAGCAACTTTAAGACTGCACAGTTTCATTAAACCACTGTAGAAAAATCCAGCCATCCCCAGAAATCATTACAACCAGAGACAATTTATAAGAGACATGCCACTTCCTCAATCTTCCATACAACTATATAAGGACAACCCATAACGGCAAAGATGGCGGTTGTATGCACATGTCCCGCCCATCCCGCTGGAAAGCCAATCATCTGTTTTTAACAGTCAACCTGGTAAACATTTAAGCCTATCGTCTGGTTCCACTGATGCATGCACACAGATGAGGTTTTGCGACAGTGATTGGCAACAGCAAGTTGTGGTGTGTGCAAGATCAGATGGAATCCACACAGAAGAGGGTGATAACAACGGGAAGGCACCTGACTAACCAGTTAAAGCATTTTATACCGACCACAAATATTTTACCTTACATTCTAAGTAAAAGACACCGGCATTCTGGATAGAGATGTAAATGAAGTTGGTGTCGTGAACCCTTGCGCATGCATAGTAAAAGTATAACCTGTGGGGAAAAAGGTGTTTTAAACCTTATTTTGGGGCAAAGTCATTAAAACATTTTCAGCGATTTTTATCATATTTTACTGCTGTTTCTATACATGCAGTTTTTATGTCCCAGTGACCAGTGAAAGTGCAGTTCTGACTCTCTGCCCAATCATTTAGATAGGAGCCTGGTCTTGTTAGTCTGAAATAGCTGCCCAGAGGCGTTGCCAAGATGGCGGCCGAGTGGCACTACTTGCCTAAAAGGACTTTGTTACAACTCTCTTCGTGTAGTACAGTAGGTATAGGATATGCAAGAATAGCATTCACTTTTGTGCCCACTGGGCTTACATACCATTCCTAACCAGTTTTCCAAGGTACATAACACGAGTTTTTTTACAAACTTGCATTTTGCCAAGTTCAAATTTAAGGAGGCAGCAGCTAAACAACTAAACCGATCATGCAATACAGGAATGTGGTCAGTCCAGGTATAAGAATAATTAATCACATCATCAAAGTAAACCTTACAATTTGGAATTTCACCCAAAACCACAGACATTAACCAACGCTTGATTGCTTGTCAGAGAAGCGCTTCATTTTCTTTTTCAACAGAGAAGAATGCTTCTTTTGCAACAGCACAAGTATTTTGCAAACGGATGATAAGTAAACCGTCCAGATAAGTAAACGTCTTCTCTTCTCATTTCAGTGCATTATTGTGTTCATCAGCTTATTCTAAACTTGCTGACATATAAGTTGTAAAATACAAACAGAATTAGATTGCCCTGTACTAGTCAACACAACAACTCCCTTTTGATTCTCACTCTACAACATCTCTTTCCCCCCAAGCTTTCATAATAAGAGTGGTGGAAATATGATGTCCCTTTGTAGGCAAGAACCTGGAAGAAAGTTAGCATTTTAGCACTTCTGCATCCATCATGCCAGAGTCAATGTTTTTTTTTTTTTTTTGGATTTTGGTTAAATCTCCTAAAATAAGGTCAGTGGTTAAGAATCTCAAGATACTTTCAAGTTTCATTCTATGACATAAAACACACCAGTTACACCCCACTCTTTTTTTCCCTATTTTTTTTAACTGTTGTGTTTCTTGAAAAAGATGGTTGCTAACAAGTTGCTAAATGGGACCACAGCATTAATCACAATGCTATTTTTTTCTCAACAATCATGTAACTACAAGACCATTTAAATAAATAAATAGCATAGCATCACAGTTCACAGTTTTACAGGTCAAAAATAGCATCACAGTTCACAATTCTTTCCCCCCCCCAAACAATCTTCGATTCACAAATCAATCTTACTTTAAATAGTTTTTTTCTTGCCTTTTTTTTCTCCCCACGTCAAGGGCAGACAACACTTTGGCACTAAAAAGGAGATAATTTGCACACATAAACACATTTTAAAATTCATCAGTCCAATAAACTGAATAAAACTTAAGAAAATGAGTTCTCAAAAAAATAATAATAATTAAACATTTTTTATAAGCATGGTTTTAATAATTTGCACTGCCCATTTTACTAGACCATAACTGGAAGCATTATAAGTAAAGGTGCAGAAGTAACATGCCACACCTAATTTTTATTCAGGAACTTTGAATTAACAAAATAAGTGCCATTGTCTGATACAGTCAGTTCAGTTAATCCGTGGTTACTTAAGCTATTCTGTAAACATTAAATGGTGGTAGTAGATGTGGCTCAATTCAGTGGATTCACTTCCATCCATTTTGAATCTGTCTCAGTCAAGACAAAGAAAATTTCCCCTATGGATGGTCCTGCATAATCCACATGCAGTCATTACCAATTCCAAGGATGCAGTGAGGCTACAGCTGGAACATTTCTATGCTCTTGGCACATATAACAGGTTTTAACCATCCTTTCCACATACTATCCTCTACACAAAATTAATATGAATGGGTCAAACGCTGATCTAATTAATTCATGCAGATATAATTTTTGCATGGTTTCGCTCATCCGGGATAATCCCGTATCTTTTCTTGTCCACTCTCTCACCTGTTCTTCTGTAATCAAGGTGATATCAGCATTCTCCAGCATTAGTATTCTTTCCTCCTGTGCCAAATTCTGTTGGCAATAGTAGCCAACAATAGTAGCAACTGCATTTCCATAATCCTCACCAGCCTTGTAGATGCAACCCTGTTCCATTTTGCATCTTCTCACAGCAATTTGTATGCAGGGACTACTGTAATAGAGTAAACAAGTTGGGCAAGAATTTATTAGAGTATTATTAAGTCCTAAATAATCCTTCAACTCTGTCACATTCTTTGGCAAGGGAGCATTTTAAATAGCTTTCATCATATCTGGTGTTGGATGGAGGCCAGTCTAATCCACTTTATGGCCTAAGAACATTACATCTTTTACATTTTACATTTACTCCATTTTAACCACAGCTCTGCTTCCTGTAATCTATCCAATACTATCCAATAGGGTTTGGAGATGCTCCTCATTGTTACAACTAGTCCCCAGGATGTCATCCAGGAAAACTGCCACATGTGGAAGACCTTGCAGTACCCCTTAATGGTCCATTGGAAGATGGCGGGACTAGAAGAGACTCCAAAAATTAAAACACTGTAAGTAAATAACCCTTTGTGTGTACTCCTTCTGTTTACCCGACAAAGTTGAAATCAAATCCCCTATCCAAGTAACGTAGTACTGTTCCAAATTTTAAACTTTGTTTAATGTTAGCTTGTAGTCAACTCATCAGGGGCGTAGAATTAGGGGGGAATGCCAGGGACGTGTGCCTACCAATATCCAGCTAGTGCCAAACTGTCCCTAGCAATAATTTTGATCAAGCATATATGTATATGTTTTTGTAATTTTTGACTCATCTGAAACGTCATGCTATTGATATTACCTAAGAAGTTAAATTAAAGTTTTATGTAGAAAACTGCGTGCTTTAAAGGACGCGCATTTAATTAATGCAGCACTGCGATCAGAACAACTCAGAGAAATCACAAATCAGAGAATTTTACCCAATTGAAGACAGCAGTCCAAAAGAGTTAATATAGAAGTTCACTTCAGGAATTAACACAGTTGGAAATAGAAAGCGCAATCTATGGCTATTATTAGCTCCCTATTTAAAGCATACAGGCATAAGAATGTTGTGTGGTGAGATACACAATCTTCCAGTCTAGGATAAAGTCATTATGAACATTAACAATAATTTGGGACATATATAATGTGATTTTATGATAAAGAAAATGTGTAAGTTACACTCTGTGGTGCAGCAAGATTTGGAACAGCATCCTGAGCCACAACAGACTGTTGTTTAACAAACCAAATTTTAACTTACGTCCTTGCACCACATAGGCATACAGTATTATCAGACTTTAAAAAAGGTACTACAGGTGCAGCCCATTCAGAGTGTTTAACAGGTTCTATGATGTTTTCTCTTTATAGGCATTCTATGTCTGCTTTACATTTGCCTTCATTGCATAAGGTACTGGTCTGGCTTTGTAAAAAATCTTGGGACTGCTTCCTTATCCACATAAATCTTTGCCGGTGGACCTTTCAGTTCACCCAACTCTTTAAACAATTCTGCATGTTGGCTAAGGACTTCAGGCAAAGTTAAAATTTCCACCCCTTGAATCCCATGTAATCCATCCTCTGCCCAATAAATGTTGGTCTTTTTTCAGGGCACTATCACTACTCTTTCACTATTCCCTTGTGTCTGACTTCTACTCATACAGAACCCAACACAGTTAGAACTTGGCTAGTATAGGTTTTTAAATTCAAGGAACAGGTCTTTAATTCAGGATTTTTATCTTTTACCCACAATTTAGAAAAATTTGACCTATTCATTACTGTCACACAACAGCCCAAATCCACTTCGAACAGTGCATTTGACTCATTAAAAAGCAATGTGATAGTTAGTGGAGCTACTTTCAGAATCTCTGTTTCTTGCAACCTATAAACTGTAAAAAATACCTTCTTCATCAGACGCACTTTTTTTATCTGCTAACATAATGCATTCTCTGTCCTCCTCTCTTACGTCTTGAAAGTTTGTTTCCCCCAAAAGAAACGTTTTTGATCTACATACTTTCATTGTGTCCTTGATTCCCACCTTTATGACATTTCTAAGAAGCAAATCTACATTCATCCACATCTGCAACATGCTCTGGTTTGAGTATCATCTTGCTACTCTGACATTTTATGTTTTATGCACTCTCATTGAAATGGATGTTCCTGGGCATTGAGCTTGCAAATCTTTCACATCTTTATTGACTGTTTCCATTGCTTGGACTACTTTCAATGCCTTTTTAAAATGTTAAATCCATCTTTGCCAAGATGGATTTTTTGCTTTTGTCAAGGTAAAGTTTATAAGTAAAGAAGATACTTGTACACAGCTGAGATTGGTGAGATTCAAATAATCCAATGATTAAACAAATAACAATTAGAGTCTAACCTTGCAAGTGATAACATCAATAATTTTATCTATACAAACAGAAAAAATTAAAATTTCAATCCAACAAAATTTCACACACACACACAAATAAAACTTAAAATAAAATCACTTCAAAAGTAATCACCAAATTATAAATAGTTAACTGATTAAGAATTAGATTCTGACATGGAAAGAATAAATATAATACAAACAAGTCAATCCATTTAGGAGTCAAAAGTATATATATATCTATATTACATCGACAAGTCAATCAATTGATTATTGATAAAGCACCAAAAACTTAAACATTTTCAACCAAAAATAAATCAATAAATATAAATATTAATAAATCAAATAACTGTGAAATAATTATATAATAAATATTATATTGAAAAATTAACTAACCACTCTCAGCTGTGTACAAATATCTCATTTACTTACACTACTTTCCATTTTGTCAGTATACCTTGACAAAAAACCACAGTAGCTCAAATGTTAGGAAAAAAGGCATATGCTTTAGTGAGTGTGCAGTTTTTCACTTTCAGTTAGATTAAAATTTTTCCTTCAACTTGCACCTCTACAGGTTTGCCTCAATTGAAATGTTCTTTAAGCAATTCCAAATATTCTTCCCAAGACTGAGATTGACTATCAAATGGTGTGTGTCATGGGTCAGGGTGCCTTCCTCGCTCCCTCTGCTGTCTATGTTGTCATGTCTGCTTCGACAGCTCGTGACCAGTGCTTATCTGGCGGTGGGGCTGTGCAGATCATAAGTTGCTTCTACTCCAACTGTCGCTTATTACCCTTTCCTTTATATTTCTCTTCTGTGTAATCCTTGTTGTGAGTAGACTGTTTAGTGTTCATAGTGTTTGATGTTCTGTGCTCTGCTTTGCTCTAATCTCTATATTTTCCTGTAACCCAGGATGTGTAGAGCGAAGGACTGCCACCCTGTGCCTCAATCTACTTTCAGGTTGCTAGTCCTGTGCGCATGCTGGGTTTTAGGAAGTAATCAGCCTGTCTGGTCCACATCCCTCTGCCGACAGAAGCTGGATTACTCCAGAGACTTGCCTTTGAGAACAGCCTTTAACTGAAAATTGAGTGCTTACTATTGGCATTTTGCATTATTGACACACAGTTTTCATATTTAATATTGTAAAGTTACTTTGACACTATCTATATTGTTAAAAGCGCTATATAAATAAAGGTGATTTGACTTGATCTCTCCTCTTCACCAAAATGTAATAACTTGCAAAAGACAAGCGATCTGTTCAAGATTATTATTTACTCTGTGAGATTCAGCAGCAAGCAGTACATTTAATCACATGTAGACTCCCGCTGCGTTCCATTCAGAAGGGCTCATCCCTATGCCCAAATCCCTTCAAAGGGTTTACCCTCCCTCAAGAGTGAGAGCTTTGAAGGGGTGAAGGGTGAAGGAGACCAAACAACTGTTTCTTGAAGTTCTCTTTTGCATCATCATCACGTGCCCACATGGAGGCACCATCATCATGCAAAGAATCTGCACAAAGGATCATGGGAGCCTGAAGTGTTCATCAGTTGTAGCCTTCGAAATCCTTCATTCTGAAGGTCTCTTTGAAGTGTACAGTTATGAGCACTTTGATTTGGAACGAGCCTTCAATATGGTGGCCATGATTGTTTTCACTCCAAAGTGCCCTTCGGAGAGTGATATACCTTGTTTGGAAAACACCATAGTGAATATCCAGTGCTCTCTTCCACCCTCAAAACCATGACTAAGGTTAAACCCTTAAGCAAGGCACTGAAACACAACTGCTCCCCAGGCGCTGCAACAATATGGCTGCCCACTGCTCCATGTGTGTTCACGGTGTTTGTGTGTTCACTTGGAAATTCTGAGTATGGGTCACCATACTTGGCCACATGCCACTTCACTTCAAGGACCCCGTATGTTATGACCAGTTCAGACGGACTAAAGCCAAGTGATTCTTGTGTACTTCATGAAGGGCAAATAAAACCATCATCCTGTTCATTCCCTGTCTCGAGACAATATTTTCAAGGAGCAGATTTCAGAGTTTGATGCCATCACTCCAGAGCACCCTGTGATTCAGGATGATAGGCACTGGACATGACTTGGAACTCCTAGACCCTTCAAAGCACTCTTAAAGACTTTAGATCAATTCAAGCCTTGATCAGTTTGAACAGTTTTCAGTAGTCTGAACTTGGTTAAAAGTTTTGTCAAAGCTTTAATGACTGCTCTAGCAGTTATTTTTCACAATGGTACTGCTTCTGAAAATCACATAGAAGCACATATACTTTAACTGTTAAAATATACTACCAGATTTAATTTGTGGGAGTGGGCCGACACAGTTGACAAGAACACCTTCAAATGGTTTACCTGTAGCTGGAATAGGACAAAGTGGAGCAGGTGGGACAGTTTGATTGGGCTTCCCTTTGGTTTGACAAGTTTGGCAAGTTTTACAATGTTGAGACACATCAGCTTTCAAGAAAGCTTTCAAAAAAATGTTGCAGCACCTAATTATACGTTTTATTTGCACCAAGGTGTCCAGACCAAAGATGATTGTGAGCAGCAGGGAGGAGCCCAGGCATAATGGGAACACACACCACCATAGGGGAAGACCGGAGGCTATGACGGTGCTAGAGAGGCGAGTAGGTGAAGCGATGCAGAGGATCCAGGTGGGCACCACAGCGCCATAGCAATGTTTGCCTGAGATGTAAGTGGGGATCCAGAGGCCAGAGAGGAAGCTTCAGACACAGAGGAAGGAGTTGGAGCCTGTAGGAGTGCAGAGTGGGCTGTAGCTGAAGGGGTGGAGGGCTGTAGAGCAGTGGATGGACTGCAAGTCTGCAGTGGAGGCATGGCGAAGTCCGACCCAGGTGGAGTCGACTGACCGAGGAAGCCCAGCGAGGCTGACTGGCCGATGGTCCATGCCAGAATTGAGCATGGCAGGATGAGGTGGCAAGGAGACATCTGAGACCAGTGGCGGAGCCACTGGGTCCTCAGGTCCAGAAGATGAAGACTCCCAGCAGGCACAAGATGGAGCCCCACCACTGAGAAGGAGGTGACATGGGGGACTGACAGGGGATGAAGATGACTGGACAGCAGGAGTGGGTGATGACTGAGGAAAATGTAAAAATACACAAAATCCTAAAAAAAAAAAAAAAAAAGTCTCAAAGCTTCCTGGAAAGGAGGTGGGAGAGGGAAGTTTGGACCCGGGAATCAGACAGATGAACAAAATTAGGTAGGCTTAGGGGAAGGAAAATCTCTAATGCTCCAAACTGAAAAACAGTGTCCAAGTCTAGTAAACACCCACTCTCAGTAGCAGGAGGGTGGATGGGGCTTGCATCCATACCCTCATATTCCACGAGAATTCCCTCAGAGATGTGCAGTGTTCAGGGCTCAGGTTGCAGGATGATGGCAGGCTCAGCTGCTTCTTCTCATGATAGCTCTTTGGTCATGGTGGGCTCTGGTTCTCCATCTGCAGTGGGCTCATGCAGAAGGATAGGTGACTGGCTGGGCAATGGGTTGGAAGTGGGGCTGGCATCTTCATCAGTGAGGCCGACAATGAAGGCAGATCCGCAAGAGCTCAGCACCCACTCCACATAAGCAGCAAAGCTCCTTTAAGGACTCTCCCTGGACAACTGCGCTCGTATGGCAGTGTTTAGTCCAGCATGCAGGATTGTGCACAGACAGACATCTGGGAAGATGGTCTAATTGGCGAGACAAAGGAATTGCTCAACATAATCTTCGAGGGAGTGGTTCCTCTGTGATTTAGTTGATTTAGTTACAGTAGGTCACTGTATAGTCTGCTCTTGTCTGCCCATATTGCACTGAGATGTCTTTATGTATTAAACATAGTCTAATGTCTAATGTCTAGATTTGCTGAATTTTATTTAATTTTTTTCTTGGAAAGGACTCTGATATTGAATTCATGTACAAATTTGACTGTGCATGAATCCATGTTCAGAGATCTGGCTGGTTTGTGCCAATAAGCTATAATTTAAAATGTTAAGTTGACTGAACTACATTCTGCTCCTTGAATTTCAGTGACATTAAACTGACTTAAAAAAAGAGTTGAAATTGCTTAAATTATTTTTATGAGTCAAAATTACTTAAAAACAAAAGTTGTCATGACTTTTTCATCATATAATTTTTTTACGGTGTACTGATATTTTTAAATAATTTGCTTCCAAATCTTTACCTCCTAGCTCAAGATTTTGTTTTGGCTAAATACTTGCGAAATACTGTTAAAAATTGTATTCATATAAAATGTTACAAATTATTAGCATTAAAATTATGCAAACATGTAAATAAAGTAAACCTAGCGCACAGTGCCTACCCAGAATGCACATTTAACTCACTGCACATGCATAAAGTTTGTGAAAAGCATCATTTACTGTGAACCAAGGCATGGAGATGCTGAAAATGCTTTCAACCGCACACGTGTTCACTTGGCTTGGCCAGTGCCATCTGTCCAGTTCCTGAGACGTGACTTTACAGAGGGATTATCTCTTCAGGCAGATGAGCGCTGCCCACTCTCACAGTGCCAACTCATGTACACAGTACCCTTCCTAAGTCTCAATCTCACCCTCAGTCATGCTCATACAAGTTTCACTCATGAAGCCAGGAGCCTCCCCCATTCTCATTTATGTCAACTCTTTGCCAACATCCATGCCAGTCCATGTGCCCATTCGACTGTAGTGTCAGGGTCATACCTGCTTTCACTTTTATTCAACAAAGAATGTTCAGATGCTGGCCCTACTAAATACTTATCTGTGATCTCATGTGTGAAGGGCGTTCAGTTCACTGCCTCAGTAAACAATGAAGAACATGCCCACATCAAATTCTACCAAACAAAAAAAAACAAAAGCAAAAAAAAAAAAAAGCAAATAACAAATAAAAGGGGTGATATTTAATGTGCTATATTATTGTTTTGTTATTTTCATTATTTTCATCATAAATGAGATTTTGGGAGGAAAACCTTCTTAGTTCTCACAATTTACACTTACCTCTTACTTTGTTAGGTACACCTGTTCAAATGCTTATTAACGCAAATATTTAATTATCCAATCATATAGCAGCAACCCAAAGATCTTAGACATGTAGACATGGCCAAGATAATCTGCCGAAGTTCAATCCAGGCAACAGAATATGGAAGAAAGATGATTTAAGTGACTTTGAAAACAATCTTGTTTTCCATTTGCATTAAATTATTTTTATTAGCACACTAGCAGATAAATTTCTGTAAATTTAAATAAAAGGAAACAAGACTAAATATCTTATTTAGATAACTTATACTTTTATTATAAGTTTTCTTATATAGAAAATCCATCTTGATTTAAGAATTTGTTTATATATATATATATATATATATATATATATATATACAGTGTTTGGAATAACAGCGTTTAAAAGAACGGCGTTAGGTAACGACGTTATTTTTTCAGTAACGGGGTAATCTAACTAATTACTTTTCCCATCATTACTGAACGTTAAATGCTGTGCGTTACTATGCATTGATTTAATATGCAATCCGAACGCACCCCTGGCTCACACAGCGAGTGAGCAGGTTGGTTAATAACGAGATAAGCGATTATGATTGGCTAAGGCAGAGTCATGTGTTTCATGGTAGCCAATCAGAGCCAGTGTTTTTACACACACGCGCCAGCGGCACCAAACACACACAGTCACACACAAGCAACAGCTACACAGAGATTCGCAGCAGCAGGAGTAATGGTAACTTTTTGGAACAAGTAGTGAGTAACTATAACTAATTACTTTTTAAAGTAACGTTCCCAACACTGTATATATATATATATATATATATATATATATATATATTTGTACTTGAAATAAGAAAAATATTTAGTAATTAAAGCATTTTTGCAGCGTGCATGAATGAATGAAGTATTTAAACATCGCTTGTGCTTTAAAAAGGGGGAGGATACTGAAAGAAACTCTGAGTTTACAGAAGAAAACCTGCGCCCGACCAGGTTAGGTTCATAGAGTAAGTTACCATGGTAACTAAGTATAGTTATTAGAAACGGGCTTGACTTACCCTGCTTTCTCGGGTTTGACAAACGTCCCTTTCTGAAATGAAAAACGTCTCAGGTTACGAATGTAACCATGGTTCCCTGAGTAGGGAACGAGACACTGCGTCCTCTAGGGCTCGCTATGGGGAACACCTCGGCCTGTCCCATGTCTGAAGCATACATTGAAAAAACACCAACGAGTTGGCCGGTGACAGCCTCTGACATCACTACCGGCGCGACTACATACAAACAGGCAGCAGGAGAACGTCATTCACTTCTTCATCTGAAGCTTGCGTCCGAAGCATGGCAGGGAGCTAGAGGACACAGTGTCTCAATTCCTACTCAGGGAACTATGGTTACATTCGTAACCTGAGATGTTCACTTCGAACTGCATCCTCTAGGGGTCACTATGGGGAACAGTATACCCATGCCGCCATGCTGAGGGGAGTGCAGGACAGAATCATGGCGAACACTAAGTACCAACTCTATCATTTCCATGGGAGTTGCCCCTGGGACGTTTAGATGGCTGTCTGTGACAGCTACATACCCAACTTAATTGTTAGGGCCTCGGCCCGGGGTAGAGCTGAAGACTTGGAATCAGGAAAGATTCCTTTAAAGGGATATGGCTAAGAACCTAGCATTTTATACCAAGTCTTGCCTGTCACACAGGGGCTACCGCTTGCTTTCGCATAAGCATGCTGAAGGGGCTGTCTCAACAGATCCCTAGTAGCCTAGTAGATCCCTAGTAGATCCCTGTTTAGATAGGTATCCGAGGATACATAGGTGGAGTGGCGCCCAAGATGAACGGGGCTTTTACCAACTCAAGAAAGGGCACAAAGCAACCGCAAGAAGCCCTCACCCTATAGATTTTTAGAAAGAATGCAGAATAATAGCATGCAAACTTACCACAGTGTGGATTCCAGAAAGTGCGCAAAGACTTCATATTCACACTTACCATAGCATGGATTTTCAAATACTGTTCTAAGGAGGGTCTCTCGTGGCACTCATAGATGGAAATGTGCATCTAAAAACAGTATGTTTGAGAGTCATCAACTCAATCTGTGGAAATAATGCTGGAGTGGGAAAAAACTGAGAACTCAGTCTCATATGAGAGGAGAACTCCAAAGTGTGCAAAGTGGTGCACACTCACCACTTGTGGTGAAAAATGTTCATGTGCACACTAGCCACCATGTGGTTTTCAGAAAGTACACAGAGCTTAGCCTGTGTACCTAAAGGTTCCTAAGAATCGCAGAGTTGCTGAACCGCATGGGAGAGGCAAGCTCAAATTTTACAAACCTCTGGCAAGGGGAGCATCACCTGAAGCAGCATATACAAGTAGACTTCTGTAACTGCCACCTCCACTTCCCGCTGGATGCGACAGCACAACTAAGCAGAGGAGACCCCTTAGGGTGACCTGGCCGGACATCCATGGAATTTCCTGCAGTGCTGTGCCAAGCCTGATGATCAAGGAGGCTCCAGCAGAAACCTGTGATCTCAGCCGCCTTGCCAGACATCCATGGAACTTCCTGCAGTGTTGTGCCAGGCCTGATGATCAAGGAGGCTCCCACAGAAACCTGTGATCTCAGGCGCCTAATACCGGAACATGAAGCCGAATGGCTGGTGCTGACGAGTGTTTAGTAAACACTGTAACTGAGCACTGCAAAGGAAACTCACAGAGTTTATTAGTAGACACATAACCACCAGCAATTTAATACACATAAGTATATACAGAAAGGGTTACATACTCACCCACCCTCCTGAGCTGGAACCCTGTCAAGGGGCACCTCATTTTAGTACAGACCATCAATAAGGTGGTTGCTATGAACATAGAACCAGCCAAAAACATAATATAGGTTCAGTATAGGAGACTGTTATGCGAGAGGTTTCCACCTAACCTCGATCAGGTGGAGAGCTGGTGGTTACAGAGGAATTAGGAAGTGGAGGATAAAAGCAGAAGTTAAAAATCCCCAAAGGGAATGAGTAGATACCTAGGTATCACTCTGATTCACACGAGAACGCTGCCTTGTCTGTATTACATCCCTTAGGTTCTGTTTACTTCCTCGTGACCCACGATTCCGCGACACTAGCCTTCTGTGTCCGTCTTTGATCCTCAGATCAAGACAGGCTAAGACCCCTATGTTGTTCGGGCTCAGACCTGGACCTTTGTGGAATGAAGGATCTGAAAGCAGCAGAGCGGCTTCATCTCCCTGAACTTCTCGATCACCATCACAGCGGAAATACTGAAAAGTTCAAAAGATGAAACCTGAGCATTGAGAAGAAAGCATTTTCTTTCTTCACGATGTCTGCCAGGTTCATCCACAGTTGTCTCTCCACTACCACCATGGCCACCATAGCACCAATAGGTGGCCTGCTTGGTAGCATAAAGAGAGAGAGACGTGGTGCGGTGCAGCTCAGCTGCCTGATCAGGAGAAAGGCCCTCGCCTCTATCCAGGTCTTTTAGCAGATCAGTCTGATATGCTTGAAGCACCACCATCGTGTGTAATAAAGCCACAGCCTGACCTGCTGCTGCATATGCCTTGCCATTTAAGTGAGGTATATTTCTTGACGGGGCTTAGATGGCAAGGAGGGAGATTAGGAGAGGATGTCTCCCCCGCCGAAAGAAAGCTCTTTCTACAGGGGGCATCATCTCATAGCCGCTTTCGCACTTCGCCTAAATGTCAGCACAACTCTAATGCTGACACCGATGGATGCGAGAAGAAAATGGTCTCTTTAATTTCTTTTTGATCTCTGTATGGAGATCATGCAGAAATGGAAGGCTGACCTGAGCTGGGGGGCTAAGGTCAGAAACATAACGCTCAGCAAGGCAGCTTCACGGCATCACCTTGTTAGCGCACTTTCATGGCAAGTCCAACTTTGCCGTGGCACGATCCATAACCTCCAACAGCACTGAATTTATTTAATACACAAGTTTCACAATTTGAGTTGAATTACTGAAATGAACTTTTCCACGACATTCTAATTTACTGTGATGCGCCTGCAATTGGCTTGGCTTTTAGTGGCGTTCATTGCCATAGTAACTTACACTCCATGGCTAACCTGCTCCGCAAAAAGTAAATCAAATGCAAAGGCACTTGATTGGCTGTTCGTCAGTGAGGTCAAATATTCATGTGCGCTAGAGTCCTGCAACGGGTCGGGTACCCGTGGATACCCACATAAAAGTGGCTGAAATGGGTGGATTTTGACATTCCTAAAAATCACGGGCGGGGATGCGGGAGTGGATAATCAGCTCATTGCGGTAGGGTAGTAGCGCGGACAAAAAATATTTGCAATATTTGTATGTCTAAATTACCATTACATATACGCAACAACGATATGACATTTGACCCATCACGTCACCACCACTGCGACCCTTTGACAGTGCTGCGAGAGACACTTTTCCACAGCTGGATTTGTAATTCAAGAACAGAGAATGCAACTTAAACCTGGGACTGTGGACGATATCCTTTTCCTGCACAGTAACCTTAAGGGAAAGTAAATCCATAGTGTGTGAGCGACAGGCTCAGGTTGTATTTTTTCTTGGTCTTTTTTTTTTTTTTCATTAATAGGTCTATTTGTGTATAGTTATCAGGTTCCATAGCCTATTTAGGTGCCGATGGTAGGTTACTTGAATGGCGCAAAACAAAGCGCACTTTCATTTCATTTCATTTCACATTAATGACACTGTCGTGATGTTGAGAGAGGTGCAATATAAAAAATAAAGCACTTTAATTGGAATGATTTTAGTGTGTGTGATTTATCGCGGATCGGGTAACAGGCCCGCGGGCGCGGGTCTCCAAAAATGGACCCGTGCAGGACTCTGTGTGCCACAAACTCAATATCAAAGCCTGAGTTGACAAAGAAAGTTGATGATCAGCATCATGGTGCCAACAAAGCCGAATTGTAGAGGTTTGGTTTTGTAAACTCAAAACCAATCCTGTAACTGAATTTGTTGAGCCACCATCATGGTACAGGCTCCTGCTCTGGAGCAAGGTAGCTGTGTAGCACAAGTTACCATGGTGATGAAACCCACTAAAAACCAACCCACCTTATTAAACTTTTGACTCATAAAGGCGTTTCTTTGTTTTCTTCCTAAAGCAATAATTAACAGAAGCATTTCTTCAGAAAGGGGTTCAGGCCAAAATAACAAACAAAAATGAGAACTAAGTTTTTAGAAAAGATTAACTTGCCTAACAAATAAATATATATACAGTACAGACCAAAAGTTTGGACACACCTTCTCATTCAAAGAGTTTTCTTTATTTTCATGACTATGAAAATTGTATTGAGTCACACTGAAGGCATCAAGGGCTATTTGACCAAGAAGGAGAGTGATGGGGTGCTGCGCCAGATGACCTGGCCTCCACAGTCATCAGACCTGAACCCAATCGAGATGGTTTAGGGGTGAGCTGGACCGCAGACAGAAGGCAAAAGGGCCAACAAGTGCTAAGCATCTCTCGGGGAACTCCTTCAAGACTGTTGGAAAACCATTTCAGGTGACTACCTCTTGAAGCTCATCAAGAGAATGCCAAGAGTGTGCGAAGCAGTAATCAAAGCAAAAGGTGGCTACTTTGAAGAACCTAGAATATGACATATTTTCAGTTGTTTCACACTTTTTTGTTATGTATATAATTCCATATATAATTCCACATGTGTTAATTCATAGTTTAGATGCCTTCAGTGTGAATCTACAATTTTCATAGTCATGAAAATAAAGAAAACTCTTTGAATGAGAAGGTGTGTCTAAACTTTTGGTCTATACTGTATATATATCTGAAGCATGAATGAATGAATGAATGAATAAACACACATACATAAAACACACAGAACCTGCCAGCTCCCCAGCTAAACATAAACGGGAGAAAATGACATTGCATAAATAAAAGGTGGCAGTCCCACAGCCTACAGCTTTAGAAAAAAAAATTATTAGAGAACATAGAAAGAAGTAAAGAAAGATACAAATGACTTGAGTCACTGCAGTTTTGTAAGGGATCTCCACGATACTATTAGGAGAAAGCAATTCTTACACAGTCTGACGACAATAACATCAGCATTGGCATCAGCCAAACTGTAATGCCTAAATGTTGTCTGGAGCAGGAGACAGAGGACTTCACAACACAGACACGACAGAAGTTCACTACCACCTTCTTCAATCTAATTTGCTGCAGCTGATCCCAATCAAGTGGCGTTGCCAGAGGGAGACAGAGAGAGAGAGAGCAAACCATGCACAACATGCTGAGGGATAAGTGCCTAGGTAACTGTGTCCCCGAGTCAGGACTTGAGGAACATCATCCCTACCAGCGAAACCACTAGGCGTTACAGCAGTGTAGCATATCACACTCAAACCAGACAAATTAAAGATTCAATCAGGACTATGGTTGAATCGTGAGGAGCCGAATTTCTCAGAAAGGCAACAGGATGTTGTAAATCAATTCCTAGTGCCACAAGTCAGGAGAAAGATAACCAACCAACCAACTCTTTCAAAGAACAGCTTTCAACATTAACACCATTAGAACACCATTATTGACAATTTCAATTCGGAGAAGAGATTGTCAAATTGGGGGCAAGTAATCAAGATTGATGGTCAAAGAAATGCACAGCCGACCATCACATGTAAATCCATGAGAGTAAATAAGATCCTTGGATTGACTTCCCCCGACCTAGCAGTACCAGACTGAAATTCCTAAGGGGACCTTTCAACCTCTGGTCACCACAGAACATCAAAGAAATGCAGAGAAACTGTCTTTTACAGATGTAGATGCACCAAAATGAACTCAAAAGACTTCTAAAGGAATATCAATCTATTGCTTAACTCCATATAATTTATGAAACCCACACATTTGACTATCATGTTTCTAATCACTTATTGTGTATGTGTTTTTAATAACTATTGAACAGCTTAAGGATGCATATTCATGTTTAGGATGTATGTGTTTCAATCTGGTTGCTTGAAACATTTCTGACCATCAGTTATTTGTCAAATGTATCATGTTCTTGTTATAGGAATCATGTCCAAAATTATACCCTGCAAGAGAGGGAAAATTCGGACCATGTGCTTGATAAGATAACGTGATTTATGATACCCCGAGCAAAGACAATATCTAATTGGTCAAGACAACATTTGAGGTGTGGCCAAAAGGCCAGTTTAAATACTCAGGACACCATCAAATTCTGCTTTTAGCATTAGCTTCTTAGCATTTGCTATCAGTCATGCCGGCTTTTAGCTGGCTTTCAGCTTTTGCTTTTCAGCTTTGCTTTTAATCATGCTTTCAGTCATCACTTTTAGCATTCTTTGAGCGCGGTTCCAGCGTGCTTCGGCCTGCACGTCTGCCGCTACTTAGCCACGATGAGAAGAAACACCACAGTCTAGTCAAACTTTACTTCTGTTCTTTTACTTTAATTTCTTTTCTTTTCTGTTGAGAGTTTCATGTTCTGAATTAAGTTTTGTGACGCTATGTCTCCGAGTCTGACCTCGAGTGCCTGTTCAACTTCAACCAGCCCACACAGCTCCACATCGTCAGCCAACGCCCAACCATGGGCTTCCCAAGACGTCACTTCAACGACTACTGAACTTCCATCCAATCAACAACCTTGGGAAACCCCCTTTTCAACGACAACAAAGGGAACCCCCTTTACACAGGGAACAAAAGTAACCTCCAGACTGTGATCTGTACTGGTGTATCTAATATAATATTAACTATATTGAGGAACTAAATGCGAGGGTTAATTAAGTGATTGATGGCTGTTCATGTCTATGCAATTTCACGTATTGCTGTAAATTTGGGATTCCACATTTTCATTCACTTAAACTCATCCTTTTCCCAACTTTCCATTTTCCTGGATCTTGTGTATGTGTGAGTGCGTGTGCTTATGTGTTAGATTAGTTCATATGTCTTAGATTTATCTAATATAGCCTTATTCATATTGAAAAGAGAAGTATCTTGTGTTTTGTGCTTACAAATGTCTTAAACTGCCGATCTTGTTACTGTGCTAATTAATAGTGTTTTCACTATACTTTGGATATTAATATCCAGTGCAGATTTTATGTTAAACAGCTAGTTCAGTGAATCGCAGGGCACCTCAGTGATCAGCAGTGAAACTGTGATTCTGTTCAAATTCCCTTTAAAAGTCCATAGCTCTAAGAGTGGATGTCTCAGCATAACGACTCTAAACTGAGAGGAGACCTAGCTAAACTCAACACCAGAGGCAGTTAGCAAGGCTCAAAAAAGAGCCTACACTCCTTATACTGCCTAGGCGGAGCTCTGGGAGCGGAGCTCTGGGGAGAACGACTTTCAAAATGAGAGGAAACCTGACAACATTCAACCCTGGCAGGGGAGCTCTTAAGAGTGGAGGTCTCAGCAAGATGACTCTCTAAAGGGAGGAGACCTGGCTACACTCAGTGCCAGAGGCAGTAAGCGAGGCTCACCTTTTTTTTCAAGTCAGGAGCCTCCTTCACCAGTAACGTAGATAACCCACTTTATACACAGTTCCTATTCTGTATATAAATAGAAACAAAAAGGAATTCTGGAAGAAAAAGCATTTCTCGTCAGATTCCTTCCATGCCCTGCCTACAATATCCGTGATCGGCCTGATTAACTGCCTCGGCAGCCGAGAGACCTAAAACGCGGTGAGAGGCGCTAAATTCTCAAAGAGAATCAGGCAGTCTCAGTGCAATCATATCTCGCAGAGTGGCTATCTCTCGTTTGAACAGAGCCATACATGGTCTGTTCAAACACTTAATTCCCTCAAGAATCAGGCAGGAACAGAATTCGCCACGAAGCATCACATTAAGCTTGTTCAACTACCCTTTCAAAAGGGAACTAAAACATGACATAGGAAGCAAAGCTAAAAATGTAATTTGTTCAGGTGATGGCAAAATTATATTTTCAAAAGTCATTACTTCAGCCATCAGTCACTGTCACAAGATCCTTCATAAATCATTTCTAATATGCTGAGTTGTTTCTCAGTTATCAGTAGTGCTCAGTTCTACATAATGGAGTTGTTTAGGAAACATTGTTAGTTTCAATGCAAACTGAATTTGGTGAATGACAAGAGTGAATGAGTTTTAAAAAAGGTCACCTTCTTGGTAAGAGGGTGTGGTGTCCCACCAAATGTTGTTGTGGGTTAACTGATTTGAAACCATGACCACACTTTAACCAAATTGTAGACAACCAAAATCTGTCTGTTCTATCTATTCATCTTAACCTGTCATACAGGTAACAAACTAACTAACTAAATTACAAACAGAAATAATATAAAATATTTCTATATAGTATTATAAAAAATATAATTGCAATATAGTACAATGGTACTATTTAGTATGATGCTAAAACAACACTACATAGCAATACACACCACAACAGAAAGCACTGACAGATTAATAGTGAAATATCCTCTGAGTTCGGTTAAGAAGGTCTTTGCTGTAAATGTAGGGAGTGGCTCTCACTCCGGAAGCACAGAAATGAAAGAAATAACCCATGATTCAAAACACCGAAACCACAAAGATGCTCAGCGCTAGTGTTATTCTAACACCTTCAGAGCAAACATGAATGTTCAGCAGTACTTGTAAAAGCACACTTCCTCCCTTTCTCTTTTACCTCTTCCACTCTTTCGGTTTTCTGTTTGAAGTGCTAAACCACCAAACAAGGTCACCATGTCTTAAACGTGCTTACTTTTATTTCCAGTAGTTTATCTGAGGTGACAGATTTTAATAAAAGCTTCCTTACCTATTAAGTATTGTAAGGCCTCTGCATTGAAGTACGTTATGGATGCATATCAACATTATAGCAAATCAACATCTTTACTATTTATATTATTTCAAAATGTATTATTGCCCAACAATATATTAAAGTTATTCTGCAAACATACAGTACACTAATTTGCTATATACTATATAACAAATCTCAACTGCTTTATTGCTTGTATTGTTGAAAAAGATCAACTATATTCAAATGTGACTATAAAGCACAAATATATTAAGACATTATTAATATGAAACAACATGCATTGTGAAAACACTTAAGACCTACATCAGCTCACCTTGCAATAGAACAATCTTCATTATTAGATAAAAGAACCTGAGAAACAAGTGCAGAGGCAAAATCTTTCCTTTTTGGTGTATTTAAGACTGTATTTAAGCAAAAGAGAATCATCGCTAAGAATTCAAAAGCATTCTCTGGTTTTGAGAGAAAACATGATTCTTTCTAGCACTTGCTGCGAGTTTCATCAACTATATAGTAGGTTATTACTGCCAGTGAACTTGAGTCAGGAGATGAGCAGCCTCCAGAGGCTGTTCTGGAAGCATTCATGCCCAATTTGACATGCAGGTCAGAACCTTAATCCGCAGCCTATTGCGTTAATCAGCATTGATTCGTTCTGATCTTCTGGCTGGGAAGGATCAGCATTTGTCTAACCTTCCTAAATAGCTGTTCAAAGGATGCACCCAAAAGGTATTTGGCACATGATTATGGTACTCTTTGGTGTTGCATTATCAGGGGCGCTGCACAAGATCTCGGGCCCTATGCATAGGCAGTCCTAATGGGCCCCCCTCCCCTTGAAAATATATATTCCAGACTTTTCAAGGGCTCTCTCTTCTTTTGGGGCCCTTTGAATCAGTACTGGTTTTACCCCCATTCCAGCGCCCCTGTGCATTATGCATAAATCAAGTGTTTTTTGTTTTGTTTTTTTTTTCTTTTAAGTGCTATTGAATATATTATACTGTTTATTTTTTATTATCACTTCCTGTTTGTTGTTGGCGTCTGTACTGCGTTTGAGCTCCGTCACTATATTCTTTTTATTGACTATTTTTAACTTAAAAAATCAATTTTATACACCATCGTTTCCGTTTATATAACGTGTGAATATATCCTCTATTGTATTCTACAACAAAAACGATCAGAGCGCCTCGCTATCACTAGTTTTATTTTGATCTCCCGGGTCCGCTATTAGCTTATAGCCCGTTAGCATCAGCGGCGTGGTTGCAGCTAACTGCGCTTACATTGCTAATACTCTATTCACACACATTACCACTGCTGTACTCACTGTTACTTGCTTTAATGGCGGATGAATGTCTACCTTTGATTGCAGGTGGGGACACGCTCGAGCTCGAGGCCGTGGGGAAGCAGATTCGCGACCTGGAGGTGAGGCAGGCCCAGCTGAGAGAGCGGAGAGCCGCGCTGGAATCATTCCGGGCTGACGCTCACAAGTCCGGGATAAGTATACAGCATGCTGTTAACAGTCCCACCACGTCTACTCCGTGTGTTTCTCTGCACAGGCCCGGTGCACCCAGGACGCGATCTTCCCAGATGTCCTTCACTCCGACGCCGGGACACCACGGACCCTGGGTGCATCCACAGCGGAGGACGCGAGCCGGGCCCCGGGCGACGACTTCTCCCCCTCCTGCCTTCGAGATCTCCATCCGGAACCGCTTCGCTCCCCTCCGCGAGACAGGACGCGATGCTGTGATCATCGTAGACTCCATCGTCTGACACGTCCGTGCTACGTTAGCCGAAGGTAAAGTGCACACTCATTGTTTCCCTGGTGCTCATGTTCTCGATGTTTCTGCGCAGATACCCGCGATCCTGAAGGCCGACGAGAGCCCCAGAGCGGTCGTGCTTCACGCCAGGGTTCTAGTTACAGTTGATAAGGCGCTAATCATGGGAGATTTTAATATTCACGTTGATAATACAAATGATACATTAGGACTTGAGTTTACTGAACTAATAAACTCCTTTGGAGTCAAGCAAAATGTCACCGGGCCCACTCTTCGTTTTAATCATACATTAGATTTAATTATATCTCATGGAATCGATCTTACTGCTATAGATATTGTACCTCAAAGTGACGATATTACAGACCATTTCCTTGTATCGTGCATGCTGCGTATAACTGATATTAACTATATGTCTCAGCGTTACCATCTGGGCAGAACTATTGTTCCAGCCACCAAAGAAAGATTCACAAATAACCTGCCTGATCTATCTCAACTGCTATTTGTACCCAAAAATACACATGAATTAGACGAAATGACTGACAACATGGGCACTATTTTCTCTAATACATTAGAAACTGTTTCCCCCATCAAATTGAAAAAGGTTAGAGAAAAACGTACTGTGCCATGGTATAACAGTAATACTCACTCTCTCAAGAAAGAAACTCGTAGTCTTGAACGCAAATGGAGAAAAACTAACTTGGAAGTTTTTAGAATTGCATGGAAAAACAGTATGTCCAGCTATAGACAGGCTCTAAAAACTGCTAGGGCAGAGCATATACACAAACTCATTGAAAATAACCAAAACAATCCAAGGTTTTTATTTAGCACAGTGGCTAAATTAACAAATTACCAGACGCCACCTGATTCAAATATTCCACCAATGTTAAATAGTAATGACTTTATGAATTTCTTCACTGATAAAATAGATAACATCAGAAATACAATAGCGAATGTAGATTCTACAGTGTCTAACACTTCAGTTTCATCCATCGCACCCAAAGATAAACTGCAGTGCTTTACAACTATAGGACTGGAAGAGCTAAATAAACTTATCACTGTATCTAAACCAACAACATGTTTATTAGATCCTGTAACCACTAAATTACTGAAAGAGTTATTACCTGTAGCCGAAGAACCACTTCTCAATATCATTAACTCGTCGTTATCTTTAGGTCACGTCCCAAAACCATTCAAGCTGGCGGTTATCAAGCCTCTTATTAAGAAACCAAAACTAGATCCTAGTGTACTGTCAAATTATAGGCCTATTTCAAATCTTCCATTTATGTCTAAAATTTTAGAAAAAGTTGTGTCTGCTCAACTGAGCACCTTCCTGCATAAAAATGATCTGTATGAAGAATTTCAGTCAGGTTTCAGGCCCCACCATAGCACAGAAACTGCACTTGTTAAAATTACAAATGACCTGCTTCTTGCATCAGATCAAGGCTGCATCTCATTTTTAGTCTTACTTGATCTTAGTGCTGCGTTCGACACCATAGATCATGAAATACTCATAGATCGATTACAAAACTATACAGGTATTCAAGGGCAGGCTCTAAGATGGTTTAGATCCTACCTGTCCGATCGCTACCATTTTGTTTACTTAAATGGGGTCATCTCATTTATCATCAGTAAAATATGGAGTGCCACAAGGATCCGTCCTAGGTCTCTTCTATTTTCAATATACATGTTGCCCCTTGGTAATATTATTAGAAAATACGGAATTAGCTTCCACTGGTATGCTGATGATACTCAGCTATATATCTCAACGAGACCAGATGAAACTTCCCAATTATCTAAGCTGACAGAGTGTGTTAAAAAATGTAAAAGATTGGATGACAAATAATTTTCTCCAATTAAATTCGGATAAGACAGAGATATTAATTATTGGACCAAAAAACACTACACAGAATCTTGTAGATTACAATCTGCAATTAGATGGATGTACTGTTACTTCCTCTACAGTCAGAAATCTGGGTGTTATATTAGACAGCAATTTGTCTTTTGAAAATCATATTTCCAATGTTACAAAAACTGCATTCTTCCATCTTAGAAACATTGCCAAGCTACGAAACATGTTATCTGTTTCTGATGCAGAAAAGCTAGTTCATGCATTCATGACCTCTAGACTGGACTATTGTAATGCACTTCTATGTGGTTGTCCTGCTTCGTCAATAAACAAGCTACAGGTAGTCCAAAATGCAGCAGCTAGAGTCCTTACGAGGTCAAGAAAATATGATCATATTACCCCAATTTTACAGTCTCTGCACTGGCTACCTATTAAGTTCCGTATCAGTTACAAATTATCATTACTTACCTATAAGGCCCTAAATGGTTTAGCTCCTGCGTACCTAACTAGCCTTCTACCACGCTACAACCCATCACGCTCCCTAAGGTCACAAAACGCTGGACTTTTGGTAGTTCCTAGGATAGCAAAGTCCACTAAAGGAGGTAGAGCTTTCTCACATTTGGCTCCCAAACTCTGGAATAGCCTTCCTGATAATATTCGGGGTTCAGACACACTCTCTCTGTTTAAATCTAGATTAAAAACGCATCTCTTTCGCCAAGCATTCAAATAATGTATCTCTTAAATTGTGAGTGTAGTTGCATCTGATCAAATGTGCATTTTTATTCATTAGCTTGGGTTAAACTAATTTTACTTTGTTGGATCAGCAGCTATGCTAATGATGTCTCTATTTTGTTTCTATGTTTTGCCACGGTAACTAGGATTTACACAAGCTCCAGTCTGGATCCAGAACACCTGAGAAGAGATGATGCTGACCCTCAGAGGACCTCAGATGATGCTAACCCTGAATCAACAAACAGAACTAACAATTATTGCTACATGTGTGACTGCATCTTATAATAATTATTAATTAATAATATTAATAATGTTAAATATTATAGAAACATAATTTTCTGTAAAGTTGCTTTGTAACGATTTGTACTGTAAAAAGCGCTATACAAATAAACTTGAATTGAATTGAATTTTTTAACATAAAACAAATATAGTATTAAAAGTAGGTTTTTTTTAAACACATCAAATATCACACCATAATTTTTTTTATTTTTTTGGCCCATTGCAATCACCCATCATAATTTTGACAGTCTGCTGAATTGATATTTAATTTTAATGATTTTGATTACATGACCATGGCATTTTGCCCATTTCTAATATATTCTATATTATTTTGCAGCAGCATACCATTTCAGTACAGACAATACTAAATATATCATTCATGGACATTTTTATACACTGGCAGCCAATATATTGGAACACACAAACACACACACACACACACACACACACACACACACACACACACACACACACACACACACACACACACTCACACACACACATATATATATATACACTCACTGGCCCCTTTATTAGGTACACCTTGCTAGTACTGGGTTGGACACCCTTTTGCATTCAGACCTGTCTTAATTCTTCGTGGCATAGATTCAACAATGTGTTGGAAAAATTCTTTTATAGATTTTGGTCCATATTGACATGATAGCATCACCCAGTTGCAGCAGATTTGTCGGCTGCACATCCATGATGCTAATCTCCTGTTCCTCCACATCCCAAAGCTGATCTATTGGATTGAGATCTGGTGACTGTGGAGGCCATTTGAGTAAACTATTAAGCCGCATTTCCACTGTTGCTGGCGTGCTAGTGCGTGCCAGGGCCAGTCGCGTTTCCACTGTCACTTCTGGTGCTTGATCGTGCCTCGTCGGTGCATTCTCGGGGGCCAATGGCCAGGGTTTTTTGGCCCAACGAAAACCTTGGGCCAAAGCGGGCCATTTGGGGCTAGAGGAGTGGTTATGAACAAAGATTTCTCTGCATCTGGAGAGCGTCAGTGCAGCGGATCATTTCATAAAGCAGCTATAACACCAGCATTAAAGACTTTTTAAAATAAGTTGAGCTAAAAACTCACTTTCAGTCAGCAGCAAGTGTTTGAAATAACTTGATCCGATGTGGATTATAAACAGCATACAAGGCAGAAATATCTATAGGCGATGCAAAAGACATCATAGTAAACATGGTAAATATGACTGCTGTAGAAATCAGATGTCAGCTTCTTATTCTCTATCACAATCGTGTATTTATTTAGTAAAATATTTTATCTGTCATAAGTCTCATCTCAAAAGTTTAGCTCCACTTAGCATATGTCATCAAAATATAATAATGGTTTTTGTTCAGGAGCTTTTATAAAAATATATAAATAATCATTATTTCTAAATGTGATGTATATAGGCTATTGTGACTTCAAATAAACAGAAACAGACTCGACTGAATAAGCAGGCTATGTTCATAACTCTTTATTTCTGTGTGACTAATTTTCAGTCTTGAAAAATGTATTCATTATGATGATCAAAGTATCACTTAATATAGAAAAAAAAATTATGCTTTTGGATTTAAATATTTCTCAAATCATGCAAACAAACTGCTGCTTTTATCATGTTCAATTTGTGATCGTGCTAGTTCCAGTGATATATTTCTTATTAGTTTTCTGATATCTTCTCTTTGTTTTTGAAATGATGGGGTTGCGTTGTTCCTGAGAGGCGTGTTAAGTGCGGGTTTTAGTGAAGTGCAGCAGAGCTTCTGACCCGACGGTGGAAACGCAGCGTTATTTTGGCCTCGGTGCTACAGGTCCGAGGCTATTAGCCTCGCCCGGCCTGTTTAAAGCACTGGCTCGCACTGGCCCGACAGTGGAAATGTGGCTATTGTCATGTTCAAGAAACCAGTCTGAGATGATTTGAGCTTTGTGACATGGCACATTATCCTGTTGTAAGTAGCCATCAGAAGATGGGCACATTGTAATCATAAAGGATGGACATGGTCAGCAACAATACTCAGGTAGACTGTGGCATTTAAATGATGCTCAATTGTTACAAAGGTGCCCAAAGTGTGCCAAGAAAATATGCCCCACACCAGTACACCCCCACCACCAGCCTGACCCACTGAGACAAGGCAGGATGGATCCATGCTTTCATGTTCTTTACGCAATGTCACAACAGAAATCAAGACTCATCAGACCAGGCAATGTTTTTCCAGTCTTCTATTGTACAATTTTAATGAGCCTGTGCGAATTGTAGCCTCTGTTTCCTGTTCTTAGCTGACAGGAGTGTCACCCGGTATGGTCTTCTGCTGCTGTAGCCCATCTGCTTCAGGGTTCAATGTGTTGTGGGTTCAGAAATGGGATTCTGCATACCTAGGTTGTAACGAGTGGTTATTTGAGTTACTGTTGCCTTTCTATCATCTCTAACCAGTCTGCTCATTCTCTTCTGACCCCTGATATCAACAAGGCATTTTCATCCACACAACTGCCGCTCACTGGCTATTTTTTCTTTTTCAGACCATTCTCTGTAAACTCTAGAGATGATTGTGTGTGAAAATCCCAGTAGATCAGCAGATTTTGAAATACTCAGACCAGCCTGTCTGACAACAACAACCATTCCACTTTCAAAGTTACTTAAATCCCCTTTCTTCCCCATTCTGATGCATTGAACTTCAGCAAGTAGTTTGAATATATACTGTGTATATATATATATATATATATATATATATATATATATATATATATATTTTTTTTTTTTTCATGTGACAAAGCAAATTTTCAGCAGCCATCACTCCAGTCTTCAGTGTCACATGATCGTTCAGATACAATTCTGATATGCTGATTTTGTGCACAAGAAAAATTTATCATTATTGCCAATGTTGAAAAAAATAAATACAGGTTTTTCAATATTTGAATGCAAACCGTGATACACTATCATTTCAATGTTTAGGGTAATAAATTACGCTTTAGAAAGCAAACAAATAAACAAAAAATCTTCTATCAGCAAGGACACATTAAATTGTGGTAATATGTATTATGTATTATGGTTTCTGTAAAAAGTTTAGCAGCAAAAAAATTGTTTTCAACATTGATAATAAAAAATATTATCAATAATTGAGAACCAATAATAAATGAGCAGCAACTACAATGACATTAACTCATTTAAAAAAAGGTATTTTAAATAATAATCCAAAAATCACATGTAATAAAAAAATCACAATATTACTGTTATTAAACTTGTTGTTTATTGTAATCAAAGAAATGCAAATTTGGTGAGAATAACAGACTTCATTTTAAAACATTTAAAGGGGTGGTTGATTGCAATTTCACTTTTTTAATGTTAGTTAGTGTGTAATGTTGCTGTCTGAGCATAAACAATATCTGCAAAGTTGCATCACTGAAAGTTCAATGCAAACAGAGATATCATCTTTTAAAATTCTGTCAGTTAAATGCCTTCAAACCCAGATAAACCCCACCCTCAGGAACATGCAACAAAGGGGGCGAGGCCATGCTGTGCTACTTTAGAGAAGAGGAAGAGAAAACTAGGGGTGCACGTAAAAATCACACATATATGATTCGCGTTTCTGTCTTCTAGCGATTCTAATGGATTCACAAGTTTCAAAACCAATGTTCTAAAGCAGCGGTTCTCAATCCTGTTCCTCATGTCACCCTTCTCTCTCTCTCACTCTCACTCTCTCTCTCTCACGCTCTCATTCAGATCCTCAGATCTGCTCCAACAAACTGTTCCATTTATTCCCTTATTTTCACATAGCAATGAAAAGAATTATACATGGACGCGCGTACGGTTGCTGTGCTGTATTAAAGCTGGTATCAGAATAAAACTATAATAAAAGCTAACAGAAGCAGTAGCATTTACAAACAGCAGCGTATCTAAAAGTATGAGACAACAACAAACAAACAAACCATTAAGAGAGGTGCTTGCACAGGTTCTGCGCGATCCTCTTCATTAATATTCTCTGCGTCTCAATTGGGCTAAAATTGATAAGCAATATAGACGACATCATTGTTTACAATACAATGAGAGCACATTCTGGGCTTGAGGGGGGAGATGTTCAGACACGCTCTAGAAGCGGTTTAGCGAATCACAAAACACTGAGTCAGCTGATCAATCTCAGCCCATCGTGAATTTCTGAGGGAGGGGCTTCATAATAACAGGAAATAATCATGGCGTTTGTCAGAGAAGAGATAGATTGGTGTGGAATAAAGGTAAATTGTGTGGAAAAATAAAAAAGGTTTTTAAAAATATGAAGCATTAACAGATATTAGACTGCACCACATGAACACAATCAAGCCTTGTGACGGTGGGGTAAAGGAAAGGCTGGTTAACAACAAATGCGAGTTAACAGTCTTTAATGAAAATAAACAAACAAACACGAAGGGACAATGATGCTGGGAAGACGACAATCCAAGATGGTGGTGAGGAGGTGAGGAATCCGGATGATGGCGTTGAGAAGGCAGCAGGAGAGGATGGCACAGGAACTGTGGGGAATAGAGCCGAAGGTAAGTGTTTGTAGCTGAGGGGAAGTGCGTAGAGGGGATGAGGTTCTGGGAAAACACAGACATCCAACGCAGACAACATTGAAGCCGACAAACAGGGTAAACGACATTAAACAACGATCTCACAAACACAAGACGTGAGACAAGCCAATATATAGGGGATGAGTAATGAGTGACAGCTGCTGTGCAGACGCGAAACACACAGACTTCACCACAAAGTGCAAACACCCAGAGATCACGGTTTACCAACCGTGACAGTACCCCCCCCCCCCCCTCTAAGAACTCCTCTCGGAGTTCCCAGAAGGGCCTACCTGCTGATTGTAGTCATCAATAAGGGAGTGATCCAATATGTCCCTAGCAGTTACCCAACTCCTCTCCTCCGGACCGTAACCTTCCCAGTCCACCAGGTACTGGAATCCTCATCCCCTCCGTCTCGAGTCCAGAATACGATTTACCGAATAAGTCGGTTCCCCATCTACGAGAGGTGGCGGCGGGGGAACCGGAGTAGGCGGATTAATACATTCATAAAACATGGGTTTAATTTTGGACACATAAAAGGCTGGGTGTATCCTCTTGTACGCAGGAGGTAGTTTGAGGCAGACTGTCATTGGACTAATGATCTTGGTGATAGTAAATGGGCCAATAAATTTGGGAGCTAATTTATTAGAAACGGAACGCAGAGGAATGTTACTAGTAGAAAGCCACACCTTTTGACCCACGACTTAAACTGGAGGCTTTGACCAGTGGCGATCGGCCTTAGCCTTAGTGCGCTCCCTCATCCGGAGCAGAGTCTCGCGGGCTCTGGTCCAGGTACGGTGGCACCTCTGGACAAACGCGTGAGCGGAGGCAACCGCGACTTCAGATTCCAGACTGGGAAAGACTGGTGGCTGGTACCCTACACTACACTGAAATGGAGAAAGGCCCGTAGCTGACACTGGCAAAGAATTGTGGGCGTACTCCACCATAGAGAGTTGTTGACTCCAGGAAGAAGGATTCTTGGAGACCAAACATCGCAACGTCCTCTCTAAAATCTTGGTTGGCTCGCTCAGACTGACCGTTACTTTGGGGATGATAACCCGAAGACAAGCTAACTGACGCTCCTAGCAATTTGCAAAACTCTTTCCAAAATATGGATATGAACTGAGATCCCCTGTCAGAAACCACATCTACCGGGAGGCCATGAAGCCGAAAGACGTGATCTAGGACAGTGACCGCTGTCTCCTTGGCTGTAGGTAATTTGGGCAAGGGAATGAAATGTGCCGCCTTTGAGAACCGGTCCACTATGGTCAAAATGACCGTCATGCCATTAGAGGGCGGGAGGGCGATAACAAAATCTAGAGCGATGTGGGACCAGGGTCTCGAAGGGACCGACAGCGGTTGAAGAAGCCCATCAGGAGGTCGGCTAGATGACTTACCACTGGCGCAAACTGAACAAGCTAAAACAAAATCACGAGCCATACGTGGCCACCAGAATCATTGTCTAACCAACCCATTAGTTCTACTTATCCCTGGGTGACAAGCTACATTAGAACAATGACCCCACTGGACAACCTTGGACCTTAACTCCTCCGGCACAATTAAACGGTTCGGTGGACAACCGGACGGAGGCATTACCCCTTGTAAGGCCGTCTTGACCTTCGACTCGACCTCCCATACGAGTGCTGAGACCACTAACTTCCCAGGTAAAATAGACTCGGGAGTCACCAGGCGGGCGAAAGGATCAAAAAGACTTGATAAAGAATCGGGTTTGACATTCTTGGAACCCGGGCGGTACGATAAAGTAAATTCAAAACGACCGAAAAAAAGTGCCCACAGAGCCTGCCTGAAATTGGGTCTCTTGGCAGTTCTAATGTACTCTAAATTCTTATGACCGGTCCAAACAATAAAAGGAACCCCTGAACCTTCCAGCCAGTGACGTCACTCCTCTAATGCTAATTTGACGGCCAACAACTCTCTATTGCCAATGTCATAATTACGTTTAGCAGGAGATAGTCGAAGAGAGAAAAACGTGCAAGGATGTACCTTATCGTCCGAAGCAGCACGTTGGGACAACACTGCTCCTACCCCCACCTCTGACACGTCGACCTCCACCACGAACTGCCGTGTGGGATCAGGGGCCACAAGGATGGGAGCCGAAACGAAGCGGCTCTTAAGGTTAGCGAACGCAGCCTCAGCTGCGTCCGACCACCTGAACGGAGTACTGGGGGAGGTCAAGGCTGTCAGAGGTGAGGCTAGTTGGCTGAAATTGCGAATGAAACGCAGATAGAAATTGGCGAACCCCAGAAACCGCTGTAGGGCCTTACGGGAATCTGTGGATGGGCTATCTATTACAGCCTTAACCTTGTCAGGGTCCATACGTATTCCCTCGGACGAGATGATATATCCTTGGAAGGGAACAGACTGTGCATGGAATACGCATTTCTCCACCTTGACAAAAAGCCCATTCTCAAGTAACCTCTGGATCACTCGTCTGACGTGTTGAACGTGTTCCAGGAGATATGAAGAAAAAATCAGTATGTCATCCAGGTAAACATATATAAACTGATCTACCATATCTCTCAACACGTCATTAACGAGCGCTTGGAAAACTCCGGGTGAGTTGGAGAGCCCGAACGGCATCACCAAGTATTCAAAGTGCCCTCTAGGGGTATTAAAGGTGGTTTTCCATTCATCCCCTTCCTGATGCGGACCAAATGATAAGCATTACGTAAATCCAGTTTTGTGAATATGGATGCTCCCTGCAACCTCTCGAAAGCTGAAGACATGAGTGGTAAAGGATAGGTGTTCTTTATCGTGATGTTGTTCAGCTCTCGGTAATCAATGCAAGGTCGCAGGGAACCATCCTTCTTACCCACAAAAAAGAATCCCGCCCCCGCTGGAGAAGAGTAAGGACGGATGAACCCAGAGGCTAAGGAATCAGAAATGTATTTCTCCATGGCCTCCCTCTCAGGAATAGACAGAGAGTATAACTTGCCCTTAGATGGAGACTTACCTGACACTAAATCTATGGCACAGTCGTAGGGACGATGCGGAGGAAGAGAAGCAGCACGGGACTTTAATGAACACTTCCTTCAGGTCCAGATACTCTGCGGGCACGTTTGGCAAGACCATGTTCTCCTTCTGAAAGACAGAAACAGGGACAACAGGACAAGCAGAAACCAGACAAGACTCATGACAACTTTCACTCCACATTTTGACATTGTTTGAACCCCATTCCACTCATGGATTATGTTTGGTTAACCAGGGGTGAACTAACACAATGGGAGCAACAGGGGAGTCAATGAGAAAAAGGATATGGTTTCGCGATGGTTTCCAGATATGAGCAGTGTGATGGGTTCAGTATGGTGAGTGACGTGAGGCAGTTCCTGGCCGTTGAGTGCGGTGACATGGATGGGGAGAGACACAGGAAGGACAGGAATGTTCAAGTGATGTGCAAGTGAAAAATCAATGAAATTACCTTCGGCTCCGGAGTCCAGAAGGGCGTGACATTCGTGAGATTGATTCCTCCACCGCAGTTTCACCGGAAGGAGGGTCGATGATGTAGTTGAGGACTTCCCAGCGGAGATCCCACCTGATAGTAGCCTCAAGTTTACTACCGGGCTGGCTCTCTTTACCGGGCATGAATAGATGTTATGAGTTGAGCCTCCGCAGTATAAGCACAGTCCTTGGGACCTCCGCCGTTCCCTCTCCCTCCGTGACAGCCGAGCTCTACCCACCTGCATGAGCTCGTGATCGTCGACGGGACCGACCGCGTTCTCTCGACTCGAGCGCCCCCTGAGAGGGAAAGATGGTTGGGCGTGTTGGACTCGGCTGGTGACCCAGGCGGTTAATCCGTGTGTCCACTCGTAGGGCCAAGTCTATGAGTCCATTAAGTGTGGGGGGCAGCTCGAGGAGCTAGATCTCCTTTTGAACACGGTCGGATAACCCATGCAGGAATTGATCCCACTGCGCGGCCTCATTCCACTGGCACACGGCCGCCAGGGTGCGGAACTCGATGGAATAGTCTGTTACCGAAGATGAGCCTTGACGGAGTTCAGAGAGTTGATGAGCGGCTTCCCTGCCGGCCGCGGCACGGTCGAATACCCTTCTCATTTCCTCTGAGAGGGTGTGGAACGAGGCACAACACGGATGTTGATTTTCCCACACCGCCGTCCTCCATAGGGCGGCCTTGCCCGACAGTAACGTGAGGGTGAACGCCACCTTTGATTCCTTGGTGGCGAAAGTGCGGGGCTGTAGAGCGAAATGCATTGAACACTTGGTTAAGAAAGTTCTGCAAAATGCTGGCTCACCAAAATAGTTTTCAGGCGCCGGAAGTCACGGCTCTGGCCGGAAGGGATCCTGGGGGGTCTCCCGGGGGACGGGCGGCGCAGGCGGTGCGATGGGCGCAGTGGAAGATGTGAGCTGATGGATCTGCTGGGTGAGCTCGGACACCTGTGCCACCAGCGCTTGGACAGCGCGTCCGGTGTTCGAGATGCTCTCCTGCTGCTGATCCATTCGTTTAACGCTGTGGTGCATGAAGTCCGTGATGGTGTTGGTGCTCGCTGCTTCCATGACTGGTGAGATCGTTCTGTGATGGTGGGGTTAAGGAAAGGCTGGAAACAAATGCGAGTTAACAGTCTTTAATGAAAATAAACAAACAAACACGAAGGGACAATGATGCTGGGAAGACGACAATCCAAGATGGTGGTCAGGAGGTGAGGAATACGGATGATGGCGGTGAGAAGGCAGCAGGAGAGGATAGCACAGGAACTGCAGGGAATAGAGCTGAAGGTAAGTGTTTGTAGCTGAGTGGAAGTGCGTAGAGTGGATGAGGTTCTGGGAAAACACAGACATCCAACGCAGACAACACTGAAGCCGACAAACAGGGTAAACGACATTAAACAACAATCTCACAAACACAAGACGTGAGACAAGCCAATATATAGGGGATGAGTAATGAGTGACAGCTGCTTCTGATGACAATTAACGGAGACACCCACAAACTAATCAGTGCAGATGCGAAACACACAGACTTCACCACAAAGTGCAAACACCCAGAGATCACGGTTTACCAACCGTGACAAGCCTAGAAAAAAAAACAGTCAACCACTCCTTTAAAAATCTTAATTATTTTGATCTTTTGACAAACAGTATTTAACCCATCTACATATATAATATCTATACACAGAGAGCACCAGTATACAGATATAAATTGTGGATTAAATGTATGTGAATGTCCTTGAATGTTAAATTTAGTAGGGTATGTGCTAACATGTGATGTGTAAAAATATTTTCTGAGACCTAATATGGATCAAATCCAGTGATCAACATTTATTGGTATCTCTGTTCAGTTGATTTTGTAGTCACTGTCATTACCTTGCTCTGCTGATGGTCATAAATATGGACGATGAGTGAAGAAAGTCACATGATGAATATTATTGTTGAATGGCTGCTGATAGCATGGTAGATCTATATTGAAAAGTAAATGCATTATTGTTAAAAATCAATTTGTTGGAGCTGGAGTTTTGACGATTTTTGAGTCTGAAAACTGAGTGTCTGCTCTATTCCTCTGCTTTGGCTCTTTCATAGTTCTTCTTTTACAGACTGCCATTTCCACTAAATTAGTGCCCAGGGTTTTAATTGTAGTTTACGAAGACCATTTATTGGTGTACAAAGAGAGGTTGCGTATGCCTGTTTGTGTGTGTATGTTTGTGTTTAAAAATTTTGGGCCTCACCCAGCCTCCCTGTGGTTGATTTTTTTTCTTTCATGTTTTTTCACAGTATTCCTTTTTCACCATATGAGCTGCTGCCTCGCACTTTCCAGCTGTTGTTTTTATGGTGAATTAGCACTTCAAACCCCAAAACCAGACTTCCGCGGTGTGACTATATAACCCTAGTGCTATAGTACTGTATTGTAGCAGAGTCAAAACTTTGCCAATCAGACTGTGAGAAGCTGCTTCTGTATACTGTATACTTTTGTATACTGTATACATTTCAGATGTACTGCAGCACAGGGCAGGTATAGTTATTTATAATAAAATAAAAGTTGTCAAGGCAACCTCTGCATGGTTATTTTGGCCTTATGTGGTCTGGGCATTATGTATCATGTTTTTTTTATATAGACTACTACTCCTACTAGTCTAAACTTCCAAAAAATTAAAATAAAAAATAGAAAAAAATGTTGATATGTTTCTGTTAACAGGGTTTCTGAAGGATTTTTAAGATCAAATGTAAGACTTTTAAACTGAACGAAGCCAGCACTGAGACTCGAACCTGTGACCTTCGGGTTACAAGTCCGATTCTCTAACCATTAGGCAACATTTGCAAAATGTTGTTGTATTCTGATTATTTATACAGTGTGTATAGAAATAATAATCACATTTTGTTGCTTTGCAGCCTGAAATGAAGAGGAATACAGTTTTTGTTTTATCCAGCTGTATTTGCTCAGTCAGCGATATAACACTCAACATTTTAGAAAAAAGAAGAAGAAAAAAAAATGATATCACTGCGTGGGCAAAAGGACAACCCCCTCATGATTTTGTTGAACCACCTTTTGCTTCAATTACAGCATTTAGTCTGTTGGGATACGTCTCTACTAACGTTGCACATCTAGACTTTGCAATATTTGCCCGCTCTTCTTTGCAGAACTGCTCAAATTCAGTTAAATTGTATGGTGAGCATTTGTGGACTATAGTCATTCCACAAATTTTCAATGGGGTTTAAGTCTGGGCTCTGAGTAGGCCATGCAAGGACATTAACCTTTTTTCTCCTTTAACCAATGTGTGGTAAGTTTTGCTGTGTGGTTGGGTCACTGTCATACTGGAAGTTAAACCTACTTCCCATTGACAACTTTCCGGCAGAGGGCAGTATATTTTCCTTAAGTATTATTATTTTTCCCTCATTATTCCTTCTATTCTGAAGTGCTTCAGTCCCTGCTGCAGAGAAACACCCCCATAACAGGATATTACTACCTCTATGCTTTAACTTTAGGAATGCTGTTATTTGGATATTGAGCAGTATTGCATTCCCGCCAGACACATTGGATTGCCTCAGAATCTTTAGGGTGTGTTTTGGAAAAGCTCAGTCTGACTGCATGTGGCCTTTCTTGAGGAGTGGCTTTTTCTTGCAATCATCCCATACAAGCCACATTTATGGAGAATTTCTGATATTGTTGTCACATGGACACAATAACCACTCTTTGTCATAAATTCCTGCAACTGCTTCAGATTTGCTGTAGGTCTCTTGGTCGCCTCTCTGACCAGTTTCCACCTGGGGGTATTCCAGAAAGCAGGGTTAACTTACCGTGAACTAAAACCTGAACTCTCGGTTGATTAACCCCAAACCTTGCTTACTCGAGGTATGTGGTTCCAAAAACTCGTCCGGGATTAAGTTAATTCAACTCAGAGTATGTTCCTGGTTAAGACTCAAGACATTCTCAACAGAGCGACGAATCGACGAGTCACTATAGAAACGGACGCTAAGAAAAAGCGCGCCATGCTGTTTCTTTCTTCTTCGTTTGTTAATTAGTTGTTTACATGCTTAGAGCATATCGCCACCTAATTGATGGCTGTGCAATCATTTTTATTTTTTTCCATTTAATCTTTAATACTTGAGAATGTGAATTATATTGTTTGTTTTATGCTAATTATACATTAAGTCATATCAGATATGTATTTTAATTTAGAATTTAGACATTATAGAAAAATTCCACTCCATGCAGTGAGATATAACATATAATAAATAAAATATATAAATATATATAAGTTAAACATTACCTTGTCATAGTGTTTTATAATTTATACATACCTCTTAATACATAATTTACAGATAACTCTTATGTATGCCAATAAAAGAAATAATCATATTAGAATAATATATTACCTTATTTATTACTTATATTAGCACTTCCTCATTAACATACATATATATATATATATATATATATATATATATATATATATATATATATATAATAGGCTATATTACATATTCTAATATTATATAATGTTGTGCGGTATCTGTAACGCCCACTGAAGGCTCGCTGAAGTGAACTAATCCTGGAACATAACTCTGCTATGACAACTAACATAACCTGAAAGTTACCTCCGTTTTTGGAACCGAAAGTTGAGGTTATCCATTTACTTACTCTTAAACATACCCGGGTATGTCACATAACCTGCTTTCTGGAATACCCCCCTGGTTCTTTCATCCAGTTTTGAGCGACGTCCTGAACCAGGGATCGTCTGTGTTGTACCAAATAACTTACACTTCTAAATAATGAACTGTGCTTCTAGGAATTGATAAAACCTTTGATTTTCTTTTTCTTTTCTTTTTTTGTTTCAATTTCCTGACTTAGTGTCTTTTGACAGTGTCTTGCCCCCCATAGTTGATTTTTTGCTTCAGGTGCACTACTAAGGACTGAAACATTCCAGGAAAAATCTTTTCATGCTGAGCCAATCAAAATGAACATAGCTAATCACAGCTCAAAGTCAAATGGCTTTGTGTGCCATTGAGAAGGTGATTAGCCACACCTGATTGAGTTTACAAATAATTTTTAGGATGGGGTGATCCCTACTCCCTTACTACTTTTTTTATAACTTTGCAATACTATTACTATTACTACTACTACTACTAATGATGATGATGATGATGATGATGATGATAATAATAATAATAATAATAATAATAATAATATGGAGCTCATACCTGAGAAGAAAAAAAAAACCCTACATTTTATGCAACGAAAAATATGCAATTTAAGTGCAGTTGCTGATATTTATATGGCCAAAAACTAAGATGACATTCTGATAACTTAATACTCATGTTTTAACATGATTTTTTTATAAAAATTGTTGTTTCAGTGCAGTATATATGTAGTTTAGAGGCTTTAGAAATTTGTGTTAAATATGATACAGTTGACTTTACTGGGTTAAGAAACTGTTTGAGTCATTTCCAAAGCATGGTATTTTCATAGGATTATTTTTATTAATCAAAATATCCCTCTTCATACGTATCTCAGAAGTACTCTCCTCTCTCTCTGTTTAGCGGCTCAACTTCCCATCTGTGCCCCGCTCATCTTTTTTTCTTGCTGACCTAGAGGCCTCTGAGACCCTGGAGGTTAATTAATAGTTAATTAGATTTGTTGAGATTGATTAGTGATTTTGTCTTGCCACGGTTGCTGCACATCATTAATGTGTCTTAACTCCCTAGGCTGTCTTTCACACACACACACACACACACACAAACACACACACACACACACACACACACACACAGACACACACACACACACACACACACACACACACACACACACACACACACATGTTTGTTTTTGTGAAAAATGGGGACATCCCATAGGCGTAATGGTTTTTATACTGTACAAACTGTATATTCTATGGCCCTACACCAACCCTACACCTAACCCTAACCCTCACAGGAAACTTTGTGCATTTTTACTTTCTCAAAAAAACTCATTCTGTATGATTTAAGCGTTTTGAAAAATGGGGACATGGGTTATGTCCTCATACGTCACCCTCTCCTTGTAATACCTGTGTCATACCCATGTCATTATACAGAGTTGTGTCCTGATATGTCACAAAAACAAGAGCACACACACACACACACACCATTGCCCTTGGAGGGCAACGGCACTGAAGTACAAGCTCTCCAAAATTTCCCAAAGGGAGAGAGAGAAACAAAGACAAATATTAGGAAAAGCGGAAAACAAGAACAAAAGAGAAAGAGTGAAGATAGATAGTCACTCAGTGAGCTGCCACATAGACAACAATTTAAGGCATAGCAGGTGCAAATTTAAAATTCAGTTAAATTAAAAATACATTTAAAATTTCACCCAATATTTTTTTTGTGCTATGTATTTTTGACTATTATAATGTGAACGTGGATTCGCCGGTTCCACAAACTTTCAAGACAACTCAGATTGGTGAATTGTCAGGCTTCAATCAAATCTTTCACAGTTTACAGAACATGAGAAATAACCTGTGTTGCCCTTTTAGAGATGTGATGGTACCACAGCATAGAAAGATTAGACACATGTTGCACAGGTCTGTTTTTCTTTCTCTTGGCTGAGCGCCCCAGTGCTTCTGTCCACACTCACTATTGTGCTGTTTTCCATCTCAGTCTCTACAACATGTAAATATACAAGTTCTCTCAGCGAGAGGTTCTGTTTCACTGCTCTTCTCTCTGTGATATAAGACCACCAGCTGTTTAACACTGCTTATAAAAGGAGGAGTACACTTCTTGGACTAGTGGAAAGTGCTCGGATGATGGATCTGAGGAAGGTATGTGTGTTCAAGAGAAAGAGAAAGTCCCAAGCTCTTATATTTCTTGGCATTTTGTAGTTCGTACTACAACCCGAATTCCGGAAAAGTTGGGACGTTTTTTTAAATTTTAATAAAATGAAAACTAAAGGAATTTCAAATCACATGAGCCAATATTTTATTCACAATAGAACATAGATAACGTAGCAAATGTTTAAACTGAGAAATTGTACACTTTTATCCACTTAATTAGCTCATTTAAAATTTAATGCCTGCTACAGGTCTCAAAAAAGTTGGCACGGGGGCAACAAATGGCTAAAAAAGCAAGCAGTTTTGAAAAGATTCAGCTGGGAGAACATCTAGTGATTAATTAAGTTAATTGATATCATGTCTGTAACATGATTAGCTATAAAAGCTTTGTCTTAGAGAAGCAGAGTCTCTCAGAAGTAAAGATGGACAGAGGCTCTCCAATCTGTGAAAGACTGCGTAAAAAAATTGTGGAAAACTTTAAAAACAATGTTCCTCAACGTCAAATTGCAAAGGCTTTGCAAATCTCAATCATCTACAGTGCATAACATCATCAAAAGATTCAGAGAAACTGGAGAAATCTCTGTGCATAAGGGACAAGGCCAGAGACCTTTATTGGATGCCCGTGGTCTTCGGGCTCTCAGACGACACTGCATCACTTATCGGCATGATTGTTTCAATGACATTACTAAATGGGCCCAGGAATACTTTCAGAAACCACTGTCGGTAAACACAATCCGCCGTGCCATCAGCAGATGCCAACTAAAGCTCTATCATGCAAAAAGGAAGCCATATTTGAACATGGTCCAGAAGCGCCGTCGTGTCCTGTGGGCCAAGGCTCATTTAAAATGGACTATTTCAAAGTGGAATAGTGTTTTATGGTCAGACGAGTCCAAATTTGACATTCTTGTTGGAAATCACGGACGCCGTGTCCTCCGGGCTAAAGAGGAGGGAGACCTTCCAGCATGTTATCAGCGTTCAGTTCAAAAGCCAGCATCTCTGATGGTATGGGGGTGCATAAGTGCATACGGTATGGGCAGCTTGCATGTTTTGGAAGGCTCTGTGAATGCTAAAAGGTATATAAAGGTTTTAGAGCAACATATGCTTCCCTCCAAACAACGTCTATTTCAGGGAAGGCCTTGTTTATTTCAGCAGGACAATGCAAAACCACATACTGCAGCTATAACAACTGCATGGCTTCGTCGTAGAAGAGTCCGGGTGCTAACCTGGCCTGCCTGCAGTCCAGATCTTTCACCTATAGAGAACATTTGGCGCATCATTAAACAAAAAATACGTCAAAGACGACCACGAACTCTTCAGCAGCTGGAAATCTATATAAGGCAAGAATGGGACCAAATTCCAACAGCAAAACTCCAGCAACTCATAGCCTCAATGCCCAGACGTCTTCAAACTGTTTTGAAAAGAAAAGGCGATGCTACACCATGGTAAACATGCCCCGTCCCAACTATTTTGAGACCTGTAGCAGAAATCAAAATTGAAATGAGCTCATTTTGTGCATAAAATTGTAAACTTTCTCAGTTTAAACATTTGCTATGTTATCTGTGTTCTATTGTGAATAAAATATTGGCTCATGTGATTTGAAAGTCTTTTAGTTTTCATTTTATTAAAATTTAAAAAACGTCCCAACTTTTCCGGAATTCGGGTTGTAGGCTGTTTTATGCAAATAAAAAGCACTAGGATATGACCAATGAATGAATTAATTAATGAATGATGCATTTATATTGCGCCTTATTGTACACCCTAAATGCTTTACAGTCATGTGGGGGTCTCTCCTCAACCCCCACCAGTGTGCAGCATCCACTTGGATGATGTGACGGCAGCCACAGGACAACGGCGCCAGTGCACTCACCACACACCAGCTAAAGGTGGAGAGGAGAGAGATTATAGAGCCAATCAAGTGGTTGGGGATTATTAGGAGGCCATGATTGACAATTTGCAATTTGCTGTATTCTCTGGCCTCACTAACACCTCTTCCAACAGCAACCTAGTTTTCCCAGGAGGTCTCCCATCCAGGTACTGACCTGGCTCAGCCCTGCTTAGCTTCAGTGGGCAACCAGTCTTGGGCTGCGGGGTGATATGGCTGTGGCCATATGTAATGTTTACATGAAGTCAGAATTCTGTTTACTTTGTTAACACCTGGTCTTATTTTATTCAAAAAGAAAAAGTCTGATCCGCAATCATTCATCAAAATGCAACAAATTTGTCTGCCTCTGATACAACCTTCCCTTATCAATCTCCCGATATGAAAGCCACTGACGATGCATTGGATTAGTTTAGTTTTTGATGTTAACGCGCCACCAAAAAATGGAAGAGAGTGATGGGGTGAGCAGTAACTCATTATCATTTAAAGAGATGTGATTGAAAGAAGTAAATGTGTGTGTGTATATAATGTATTTCTTTGTTTTATAGGAAATGCCTGCTGTGTGTAGGGAGCAGTAATAGAGGAACGCTACAAAGGGACCCTTTGAATTTGAGCTCTGCTTACATGTGTGATTTTTCTGAAATAAGCAACAATAAATGATTACGTCTCCTAAGCCTCAGTCCAGAAAGCAGTCAGGCTGGCACAAGTACTAGTATGTTGGTCAACTGCTTCACAGAGCACTGAGCCAAGATGAGAGAGCCAGAGCAAGCACAGAATGAGGTCACTTGAGTTTGTTGCTTGCAGGACATCTCTCAGCTCCATGTCTCCACCCCCAGAGTGGTGACGCTATTAGTTTACCTCTCTCAACCTCTCCAGGCCCCCACTTTCTCAGCACTCTCAAATCTTAAACCACATGGCTGACAATTATTACAAAACCTCAGTGCTCATCTGACCTGATTCTTTTCAAAACAGACAGCATAACTTCAAGAATTTAATTCTCAGTTCTAAGAAAGCCTGAAGAACTGTTTTTGTCGTTTTGTTGTTGTTGTTTTTGCGTCGGAAATATACAAAATTCTACATAAATTCAACATAAATAAATAAAACAACTGTGAATTTTTTGAATTTGAAATAAAATCTTGAAATGAGGAATGTAGTTTTAAGTGTAGTTTTCAAATTCATTTTCAGTATTAATAGTGAATGTGAACATACTGTATACAGATGGATATTTCAACAAAAAAAAAATGACTCTCAGGGTTTAAAGTGCCAACCATAGAAATATCTATACTTAGATTATTCATTTTCATTATATTTAAACCATTAACCCTCATTTTATGTACATGTAAGAGCATGTTTAATATTTGCCAAGTACAACAGTAAATCAATAAAAAGTCATTTTTAAATTTTCATTATTTTAATTTCTTTTTTAGCTACCTAAAAACAATGAACTTGTGTGTGTGTGTGTGTGTGTGTGTGTGTGTGTTTGTGTGTGATAGTATTGAACTTGAAATGTATTCTGCATTAAAAAGAATTACTTAAAATATGATTTTGTTATAAAACTTGGTGTCAAACTAAAGCAATTAGTGCAATTCAATAAATTAATCTTCCTGTAATTTCAATTTCAATTCAATGTTCATAGTATTGATGCCCAAAAGTGAATCCCAATAATCATTTTAGGAATTGATTAATAATCCAAGAAATCAATAAATCAATTGAAATCTGGGGACAGATATTAGGGAGCAAAAATCTATCAGGGTGGAAAATACATAAAAAAACTGCACTGCATCATATATATAAATTACTCAGTTTGATTCGCTTTCTGCAATAGCAGTTCAGCATGTTTAGTTCTCTAGCAGAACAGTATGGTTCTTTCATGCTTCAAACAAGAAACACTGCAAGCCTTTTTGTATGTTTATAATGTGCACCAGAAACAATAGTTCCCTTCCAAATCCAGTGTATTTATACATAATTTTAAGGCATTTGTCAGCTGCTCCTAATATGAAGGCCGCTGTAAGCAGAAAAGAAAATGCTGCCTCATTTTGGCCAAAAACTCAATCTAGCATGTATTTGCAGATTACGTATTTGAAAAGAAAAGGCCATCCCAGAATGCATTGCCATGAGGAGTGAGATGTAAAAAAATTCTACCAAGATGTTGTTTAATACTATGATAACATAGGCTCATTAGTAAAAATGTGCCTCTCCCTACACTTTTTCAAAACTCCAAATGTTTACATATACATTACATATACAGCCTATGTTGGATTATAAAAATATGCTTTATTAGCTTAGCAACAAGCTAACAGCAAATTCTGGAATAAACTGTGAGCATTGTCTCTTATATGAAGTTTGGAATTCCTGCCTAGGCAGAGTGTTTTCAAAACCAACATAACCTCCATTTCAGTTTCTGTAAATGCTTTATATGACATCAAGGCAGCTCACCAGGTTTTGAAAACAACTAATGCTTTGAGTAGACCATTCTCTCTCCATTCCAAATGCTATAGATCTTAAGATGATATCTAAACAAAGATGTCCTATGTCAAATGGCAACATGTCAGATCTTTCAATGCTTATTTTTAGGCCTGTGGTTTAGACTAGGATAAAGTTTAATCCATGAATGGGAAAGTGATAGATACATAAAAAAGTTACCACAGAAGTGGCAAGAGTGGCATTCTGGTCTGGAAGTCCATTCCAAAGCTTTGCACAAGAGATCATCCGCACAGTAAAGCACCTAATATAAACATTTCACACATACCATCACATTGAACTTAGAATTGACTTTAGTAATTTAAAGACAGAATGAAATGAAATTTCACCCTATATTTTTTTATAAAACCCTGTTTAGCCTGGTAATACCAAACTCTGCTACTTTGCTTTGCTGGGAGATAGTTCGCTATCTCAGACTGAGTACAGAAGCAAACTGAAATTGAGCAGAAGTACGAAGTCTGACGTAGTCAGGCTAGTTATAGATATTATTTTGAACAAATCGTCATAACTTAATTTATATAATTTCAATGCAGTTTGTTGCATAGTTTGTAGTGTACCTAACTACTAACTACTAGCCTAAACTGGTTAGTTGGTTTTAGATGGTCTTCCAGCCTAGACTAAAATTATTTGTGACAGACAGTCCAATACTGCTGAAATCTGTGTGTGCAGATTCTCTGTGGGTCAATCTGTACGTTTTAAGACATGCCCAGTGCCAGAAAGATGGCTCATAAAAGGAACACAAAAAGGGGAGCACAATGGAGATTGCTGATGTGGAAAGGAATTGTGGGTAAGTCTCTGTTATCAGTCAACTCTTATAGCAGCACAGTGCCTGGAGATGTAGAGTAGTTCTTTACTGCCTCAATTTGCAAACTACTCAGTAGCACAAACACACATAAAAACAAAATACTCTTATCACAAGCCACATAAAACTAGCCAGACACTGATGTGTAGCGGCATCATAGCCAGGCATGTGATGTGATGCTTTTAAAGCAACACAAAGGCTAATTAGCATCTAGAATGGCTGTGGTGATTCTTTCTGCTGAATTTGTCGTTCTCCTTGGAGGGTGTCAGGAAAGGGTTAAAGCCGTCTAACATTCACATCTGGGAACCATTTAAAACATTCCACAAGGCTTACCACATGTTTTCAGATGGACAAGATCCTACAAAAGACTCCGCTGTCACAGGAGTTGATGGGCGGAGGAAGAGACCTGAAATCTACAACTGAAACTATGTAATGGTTTCTTCTCCGCACAGGTGGGTGGTGGGAGATATAAGAGGTTGATAAAGAAATTTGTGTTGTGAATATGTGTGTGTCTGGACTATATGTGATCAGTATGTTATCTCAAAGATAACTGTCTGCTTTTCCTATAGCTTGGCATTGTAACTACCTCCAGACTTTGCTCTGATAAAGATCTGCACTATACTGCACATTCAACCACTTTTAGCTCAGAATAAAATGAGGTACACAAGGGTGGAGCACCATTCCAGCCTGATCCATGCATTATTTTTCCCACTTATTGATCATTGGAAATATGTTATACACATACCCACACTAAGTATCACTTTGCATAAAAAGTGTTTAGGAGGTGCAGTGCCACCGGAACAAGATTTGTGCTGGATGAGCGGGTTGTGATGTCAACATGGCATGGCTTATACATATTGAGTGAAATTAACACACAATGTTAGATTCCAATTAGACTTGGAACACATTTGTTTGCAATTTAATTCATGATTTTGCTAGGATAGATGTGGAAATGGAGTGCATGAGTGAACAGGGGACTCATTCACTATGTAATTCTGTGGTGCAGCATCCATATTTTGCTAAATATTTAGGTCAGGCACATTTTAGAATGGGAATTTCACACAAAGAATTACAATAAACCTATAGAGGCATACACAGATTTGTATCACCAATTAGAGGCAGAGACAAGAGTAACAATAAATAAAAAAATAACTCTTTATTGACAAATTTTGAATAAAGAGCTTAGAGCTTACCAGTAGAGGCAGATAATCAGAACACACCACCCGCAGGTGAATCACTGCATTTCACTGTATAAACACATACACACTGACAAATATAAAGACAAATCACAACACATGGTGAGGTGGTCACTGCACACTGTGAGGAAGATACCACCATCTAAAATAAAGTCTGTCCTCTGCCCCTGGTGCTCAGGCCATACCAAGACAAAAAAGATACACATCATATAAACAGTCACTTTGTTGAGCTGTGTTGGTTTACGAGCTCAATCAGCCAGTCAAAGAAACAAAAACAAACAAAAACCCAAATTTTGCAACTAATGAATCACAAATTAATAATTGCTTGAAACAAGCCACAATTCCAACCAAATACAAATATATACGTATATAAAATAAAATAAAATACAAACTTTATAAACTAATTATATAATTCACAAAAACAAATGTAATGCAATTGGAGAGAGTAAATAGAAACGCAAAAATATTAGAATTTAAAACTAAATAATTCAAACTGAAAAGAGCAAACAAAAACAATATAAACAGCCAAAGGAGAAAAATTCACAAAAAAAAACAAAAAACAATTACATTTGGAAAAAGGACAGCACTGCAGCTGTAAACAAATGCTGATCACCCCTGACTGGAATGCAGTCACAGGCTGTCACCAAACCTATAAACAAAATTTTGCAAAATACCTACTGATCATTGAGGAAATGAATGTTTTATCAAAAGCCAACAAAACTGTAGTTCTCTTCAGGAACTCTTGCTGCGTCGAACGCTTTGGGGAACACCTTTGGCGAGACCAACTCTGAATATCGTGTGCAATCTATCCAATGGAAGGGCGTGACGTCAAAAGCTATAAAAGTACATGCCACGCAGCTGGCTTCAGCTTCTTGTCTTTCAGCAAGCGCTCTGTGTGTGCATGTCATTCTGTCTTGTCAGTCTTATTTATTGTCATCTGTCACTCTTAGCTCCTTTAAGTAGCTATAGTTTGTCAAAGAGCAAAGCTAAGACTAGGCATCTGAAGGGTGAATCTAGACAGCGTTTCAGATTGTGTGTTTCTCCCTGCTCTCAAAGTTAAACATCAGAGGCAGGGACCCACACGTGGTCTGCCTGGGATCAAAGCGCGCTGTGTATGATATCACATGTGGATGCTTCGATCCCGGAGGGCTCTCTTCAAGAAGTGAGCCTTCGCCAGCGTTCCTCGTGATACCGGTCCCACTTTCGCTGAGGCGGAGTGGTGCCTGCATTCGTTGGGTTCACAGATAGATCTGCTGGAGGGAATGGAGACGGGCGCATCCCTATCTCCTATCTCAACCATCAGATCTGCCAGATCACTGGGTTCGGAAGCCCCAGCTGCGGTTCTTCCCCCGAGGATCAGGCTCAACGCTCTGCCTTTCTTTCTCCGATGAGATTGACAAGGAGGGTGTCGATGAGCTTGAGGTTGCACAAACATGAAGTTGCATAACCACCAATATACAACAAACAATATTATGCCTAAACATTATACGGGCATCATTAATGAGGAGTGTGCTTGTGCGCATTTCTGGCGGATGGTTCTTCCTATCTCCACCCGTGTTCCCTAGATCTAGAGCTCACTCTCGAGGCTCGGAAGCCCGTGCTGCGGTTCTTCCTCCTCTGACTGTGAACTCACTGCGGCAGCTATTTAATCTTCGAGGAGATTGATTATTGTTTGTGTGACTAAGCTACTCGCGTGCTGCCTAGGCAACGCATATATTACATCATTTTCAGTTTTTATGTGAATCTTTTCACACCCGACCACTTGTCTGGTTGTTTAAGCTCCATTTAATAATGATGAATTAAGTGAGGCATTTATCTGACTATGATAAGTTTGATATATCATTCCACGCCAGACCGTGTATACTTGTCTGGTTGTTTAGCTGCATTTAATTCCTGCGGAATTAAGTTCAGCATTTATCTGACTGTGAGGAGTTTATATATGTCACTTCGATGTGAAGTGTATCACAAGCCAAACCGTGTTTACTTGTCTGATTGTTAGACTGCATTAAATTCTGAGGAATATAATGACATTTATCTAACTTTGAGAAGTTAGATGTACTGGAGGGGCTGCTGGGCGGGAGCAGCCCCCTCAACGTACTAACAGAGTGTTACCGCCTGTGCTCCCCGTATCGGGACCGGAGGCTGAAGCAACGCTCTGGGCCAGGGACTTCCCAGCTGGCTCTGGGGGCCGTAAACCAGGCGGGGGAAGTCCTTGGCCAAGAAGTCCTGACACATGCATGACTGAAGAGGGTGTCCCCTACTCGGGTAGAGCAGGGTCCAACTCATTATACGGTGCCCGTCTCACCTCAGTGCCCTCGGGAGAGATCGGTCTGCCAACCCTGCCAGAGTTTCAGGGCTCAGCGGCTTCCAGCGAGGGCTGCTATCAGTTATTTCCACACGTGAGCGTAGCGGAGCTGTGATGCTCTCGAGACTGACCTCTTACACCAGAGGTCAGTCTCGAGAGACTGATTCCCTTAGTAGATTATTTAGCAGTGAGGAAACTACTGCCAAATGTATCTGGGCGTCCTCGTACAGTAGAAAAAGGCTACTGCATTCAGTTCAGCTATCCACCGCTGATATTCAATGGGGTTACACCGACACTAGTCGGCCCCCAGCAGGCTCTGGTTATGGAACAAGAAGTGAATACCCTATTAAGGAAGAAGGCCATCGAGGTGGTGCCTCCACAAGACTGGGAATCCGGGTCAGCTGAACTGCTCAGTTATGTCACTGAAGTTCAAAATGCTCACCATCTTGCATGTTGTAGCTCAAATCAGATCCGAGGACTGGTTTGTCACAATAGAACTGAAAGATGCATACCTCCACGTCTCCATCCTTCCACAATACAGGACGTTTCAGAGGTTCACTTTCGGGGGCAAAGCTTACCAATATCGAGTACTTCCTTTCGGCCTTGCACTCTCACCCCGCAGGTTCACTAAATGAGTAGATGCGGCTCTGGTTCCTTTGCGTATGCAGGGCATCTTCATTCTGAATTATATCAACGATTGGTTAATTTTAGCTCAATCAGAGCACATGGCGGTTCGACATTGAGATGTCGTTCTCGCTCACATGGGGGAGCTGGATTTGAGACTAAACGCCAAGAGGAGTGTACTTTCTCCAGTTCAGAGAACCACCTATCTAGGCGTCGTGTGGGATTTGACCACGATGCAGGCACGTCTGTCTCCTGCTCGGATCGAGTCGATCCTCACGTCAGTCAAGAGAGTCAAAGAAGGCCAGTCACTCACTGTCAACCAGTTTCAGAGTCTACTAGGTCTAATGGCAGCTGCATCCAATGTGATACCTTTTGGCCTGCTGTACATGAGACCCCTACAGTGGTGGCTAAGACCAAGGGATGTTCCCCGAGGGGGAACCCACTTCGAACTATCAAGGTCACACGGCGATGCCTTCGTGCCTTAGACATGTGAAAGAAACCTTGGTTCTTGAACCAGGGCCCGTTGCTGGGAGCTCTTTGTCGCCGTGTAACGCCAGTGACAGACACGTCCCTCACCAGTTGGGGTGAGTGAGGGCATGAGTGGCAACCTTGCCCACAGTCTGTGGAGCGGTCGCCATCTGACATGGCATACCAATTTTCTAGAAATGCTAGCTGTGTATCGAGCATTGAAATATTTCCTACCAGACCTGAGAGGTCACCATGTGTTGGTGCGCACTGGCAACACATCAGTGGTCTCTTCACCAGGGAGATCTGTGTTTGCCCCCCCTGTACAAGCTGGCACACCAGATCCTTCTGTGGTCCCAGGACAAACTCCTCTCGTTTGGAGCAGTGTGTATTCCTGGGAGATTGACTGTGGGAGCAGATATCCTGTTGAGACAGGGGCCGAGGCCCGGGGGGGCTTCAGCCTGAGGTGGTGAAGCAAATATGGAGAGTTTTTGGACCTCTTTGCAACTCAAGAGATATTGCAATTTTCCCCCTGGTTCTCTCTACCGCACTTCATGATCTCTTAAGTAGACTAACTGACCTTCAGACAAAGTTAGATCTCGAGCATATCAGTCATGCTTCCTCTTTCGACGGGCTGCTGTAGGCTTCAGCCATTCACGTGCACCCTCAAAGGCAACCTGCAATCGCCTACAATGTTCCAAGACACAGCCGTGTATGCTTCCTGTAGCCAGTTCAGGCACCCTAACAAGCAAAAAGTCTATCTGCAACTTGGGTTCTTGACCCAACATTAGTTAATATAGGATCTCTCCAGTCACTTGATGAGGAGTGGTGTTATAACAAAATATCACCTGTGACAAACAAGACACCCAGCCCCTCTTCCTAGAACCCGACAATGTTCACAACAAGTTATTCAAAGTGTGATTAAATCGAACACATTGCCCATTACCGACCGGATGGTAGGGGGTGGTTCAAGATTTCCTTACCTGATAAAGCTCACAAAGCTGCAGAATAAGAGTGGATTCAAAGTTACAGCCCTGGTCTGAAAGATTATGGCCCAGGACCACAAACTTATAAAACCACTCCTCAAAAAAAACTTGGGCCATGGTCTCAGCTCTTTGCTCGTGTGTGGGCCTGGCATAGAGAATTTACTAAACACATCAGTTATTAATAATATGTTTTCCTGTCCAGAATATGAAGGTTCAAGTACCGTGAAGTCAATGGCAAGGACCTCATTAGGTCTTGGCCCATAAAAGCATGTGCTACTGGCCGATTATCTTTGGCAAGCTGGCAGTGTTCACATTCCTGATGCTGGTGCGCTCAACCTCCTGAGGCCCAATTTTTTGGTGCAGCTGCATCAAAACCTCTTTCCTCAAAGCATCAGGTAGCACTAACTGATAACACTCTTCACCTCCATCAGGATGGAATATCCTCTTATGCAAAACTCCTTCCCTTGCTTCTAATCTGTTCTATTGCTGGAGGAGAGTGAAAACTGGTTTATTCAACTGCTGCCTCCAAACTTGGGCATTGGTCCTGTTCCCAGAACTTTCTTACCAGTCCAATAACAGGATCAGCCTTCTGAATAGAATGCAGATCAGAGGCAGATTAACCCGGAAATGCACTCACCGCCCTTACATCTGCTTGAATCACACATCCAGTGCCAATGGCCTGCTGCAGTGACCCAGGAACTGCGACACCAGCAGCTAACTCCTTAACTTTGCACTGGAAAACTGAGTTCTTGCGAGAGAGAGCATCTGCATTAATGTTACTCCTTCCTGACCTATATCTTAACTCAAAATCAAATGCAGCCAACTCTGCAGCCCAATGTTGTTCTGTGGCTCTGAGATTTGCTGTGGCTGAATGACTCAGAGGATTATTATCTGTGAACACACTACACTTGCCCCAGAAGATACTCCTTGAATTTTTCAACATGGCCCACTTTAGCACAAGAAACTCTAGTTTCATCAAACTGTAATTAGTCATATTATGCTCCGTGGGCCTTAGGCTATGCCTGCCATACGCTAAAGGTCGAACCTTCCCTTCAAATTCTTGGAAGAGGACTGCCCCCAGACCCCCATGGCTAGCATCTACTTCAAGGATGATGGTTTTGTAAAAATCTGCATAAGCCAGTACTAGGCGGATGTTAACTTCCCATTAGGGCCTCAAATGCTGTCTGACACTGCTTGGTCCATATATGGGTCAAACTCTGCCCTCTCCATTTGCCTGACTTACCTGACTTACCTCCCATCACTTCCGCAACCAGCCTATGCAGAGGGGCTGCCATTTTGGCAAACCCCTACACAAAGCATCTATAATAAATTGAAAAACCAAGGAATCTTGTTAACTTAGACACAGTCTCAGGGCAACATCATTGTGAAACAGCCTCGATTTTACCTGGAACAGTTTCTACCCCTGCGCCGATATAACATGCCCCAAGTACTTCACTTCTGGCCTGAAGAAAGCACATTCCTCCAACTTTGCCTTGAGTCCTTGCTTCTCCAGACGACCCAAGACCATCTCCAATCTCTCCAAATGTTGAGGAAAACTCCACAACATCGTCAAGATATAGAATGAATGGGACAAAACCGATAAATCAAGGGAATCAATCTGTTGGGACAAGGAAGAACCCCAACCGCACTATGAGTTAGGAGTGTGGCAACTACTGACTCCCATTGGAAAACTGACTATATACAGTAGACCTTCCTAAAATTACCCACCCCAGAGTCTCTCTGCAACATGGCTGTCACAACATGGCCACCACTCCAGAGTCACCAACTGTCATAGATACCACACCAGTGTTTCTGGCTGTCTTGCATTTTGAAATCCCTATGCATTTGAGACTGGCTTCTCAAACGCCTGGCATCCCAGTGTCCTCTGTGCTCTCAAGCCCGGTGACCTCAGCACTCTCAAGTGAGCCGCTTCAGCCCTCTGATGCCCAGCAGCCTCAGCACTACCTGCCCCAGAGGCTGATCCTATGTTCATGGCACTTCCTGTGATGGCAGTCACCATTTTTGTGTCTACGCTGCACACACATTTTCTGATCCTCCCGAAGCAGCGGAGTCTGGAAGCTGTTCCTTAGGAGGGGGGTTATGTTATAAATTCCCTTGGTTCATGGAGTTAACTATATAGATGTTATTTCATACATTATTTATATTAAAATATGTTATGTAGGCAATAACTCAGTTTAATATTTTACTAATTTACTGAGGTGGCATCGTTAACTTACAAAGATTATGATAATTTGGTGTTTAATTAAAAGGTTTTTGTTAATCACAGACAATACAGTATTGAGTCTGATGTAAAATCAACGGTAGTCTGAGGCTCTTCTGTGACCGTTATCTTATCTGAGCTCAAAACGCTGCAACTGCCATACACTATATACGGATTAGTGATTAATGAGTGAACGAGTGAGCGATTTTGGACACAGCTTTAGTTTGTATTTCTGTGCCTTTTTATTGTTACCTTGTTCTCCTCATGTTCCCCTGCTGCTCTGTTTTTTTGTCATGGGCACTCATTGGACCACACCCATCTGCTTGTTAATTACCATGTTACACATTAGTTTATTAGTTCAACTTTGTGTATATATAGCCCTAGTGTTTCTCTTGTGCTTTTTCGGTCGTTGGTCTACTTGTAAGCTGTTGCCTTTTTCTTTTGTTCCCTGCCTTGTTTTCTGTGTATGCCTGTTTTTTTTTTATTAAACTAGCTGCAGCTGATCGTCATCTCGCCTCATCCTTGCCTGAACGTGATACTTGTGGCTAGTGTAATTTTCTGTAGACAAGCTAGGCAGGGGGATGCAAACAGTGTAGTGGGCTTTCATTTGAAGGTGAAGTGGGAAGTGATATTTTAGGGCACTTTGAGCTTTTGATGTTGAATTAAGTCCATTTGAGGGCAGAGTTTGGTTTGTTTGGTTAGACAATTCACCCAGTTTGAAAATTATGTAATTTGCCTGTTTATCTCAATGTCAGTCCAACCCTGTATGACTCAAAACATACACATGATAGTAATATTAACCCAGCCAATAAATTTGGAGCTTGCATTTCTATCATTTTTGTGTGCAATGTATACTGTACATCAGAGAGTGCACTCTGTTGATCTGTCTGGTTTCTATTGCCATCACAGACAAGGGCTGTAACACTGATTGACAACAATGCATTTCAGGTTAGCATCTGTCAGAATGGACTGATTAAGAGTGTTTTACTAAATTCTCTTTCAGGGTCTGGAGAGTTTGTCCATTCTAGCAAGAGGAAAGTGAGATGGGCAGGGTTTCTTTTGGACACTATTCTGATTTCAAACTACCCATGATACTGATACTTTATTTGTCCACTTGGCACCAACATGTTAGCTAAGATACCAAAAATGTTTTTCTTGGGAGGGTCACATCTCTGGCCGTGAGAAGCAGAAATGGTGTTCTGTGGATGTTGATTGGGTGGGCTAATGTTACTCCCAAAATAGGCCTTGGCAGAGACATGAGGTGGATACCATCCAACATGATATTAACAAGGGTGTTTAGAAACACCTGATTTGATCATAAGAGGTAACCAACTGGAGAAACCAGGATTCACTTCCTGATTTGCATTATTTACACCAATACACTGACAATTTTTCAAAATTTGAATCACAGCTGAATCTTGGATGACATAAAGCAATAACATATTTCAGCTGGGAAATAAAAAATTACTATGACGACTGCTATGATTCCCAAGTTTTATGAATTTTTTCTTTATTTGTGTCCATGCAAAAATGGAACCTGCAGATTGTTTTCTTCCTGATTTCCACGTGGGCCTGAGTGTATCCGTTGCAGCATCAATATTTTAGATTGTCTATCTCAACTAGGGTGACCAGACATCCCCGTTTTCCGGGGACAGTACCGGTTTTTGGTGTCCTGTCCCTGACTGGAGCTGTCCCCGGAAATGTCCCCATTTGACAAAACATTCAAAACTATGATTACTTTCACCAGCAGAAGGCGCTGTGAGCCATAGCGATTACAAGTTGCGGACCGCTACTTTAGCCATGAAGAACTTGGACTAGAGCAGAGCACTATTATGGTCAATTATCAAAAGAAACACACCGTTATTGGTTTCAAGTTAGTCACATACTAACTATAGACATGTTAAAACAAAGTAATACTGTTTGTGTGCACTTTATAAAAAGGTATAAGACAGGATTTTTTTTGCACACAGTATTAAACATTCATCTTCATTCAACTTCCGCCATCACAACTCTGATATGAATAATAATAATTATATATATATATATATATTTATAAAAAATAAAAATAAACTAAACAATTACACTGGCAGAAAGCATATACCTTGTGGTCAAAATGAGCCTAAAATGCAAAAAAAAAAAAAAAAAAAATGTATATATATATATTACACCAGCAGAAAGCATATACCTTTTGGTCAAAATGAGCCTAAAAAAAATTATATATATATATATATATATATATATATATATATATATATATATATATATATATTAATAAACTAGGGTATGTTTGATCCTTGAATATAACTGTAATTACTAATTATGATATTAATACATGGAAAACAATACAATTAAAAAAACATACACAAATATATTGTCCCTTTTTTTCATTTTGTAGATAATCACAATTGAGTTTCAGTGATATTTCTGTAACTGAACTAGGAAATGTCCGCGGTTTTCATTTCAGAAATCTGGTCACCTTAATCTCCACTGTTTAAATTCCAGCAGTATGAATGGCCCTTAGGACAGGCATGGGGCTCTTTAAGAGCTTATTTTGAATGTTGTGCGGAAGACACTTTACAATGTGTGAAAAGGGGGCTCATTTACAATGTGTTAAATCTGGAACATAACATCCCAGACTTCCTTTACATCTGTGGATTCCATTACAGTCAGTGTATGAGTAAAGGTGAACAGACTAAACTACACATTATAGCCAAATATGCAACAGAACAATTTGGCCATGTAAAGTGACATCAACTTCAAGGGCTTTGGTTTCTTTGCAAGCACATTCACCCCAGTATTTTCACAATAAAAGCAGTGAATTAGGAGTTTCTAATATATATATATATATATATGTTTTAAGCCCAAAATATTGCCAAAACAACCCTGGTATTTTGTATTTTGAAGTTTTATATGGTTATTTCACACCACTGATAATGTCATATATTTAATGGGAAAAATATGGAAACAAGGAACACTGTTCAAAACCCCCCTTTCTCCCCAAGTGAAACAAGAAAATTGCAGGATGAGACATGATTTTATCCATCAGAAAATGAATTATCATGTGTTTGTCATCCAAGAACAGATCCTGGTGGTTGGTGGGGAGTGGTTGCAAATGTTTGAAAAATTTTCAGCTGAAAACCAATGTCATTTATAAATTAAAAAAATTAATTAAATTAAATTTATGCATTTAGCAGACGCTTTTATCCAGAGCGACTTACAGTGCATTCAAGCTATACATTTTTACGTGTTCCCGGGGAATCGAATCCCCAACCTTGCACTCTACCAATTGAGCTACGGTTGCTAATATTGTTCTCCTAAAACAGGTTTACATGCATGCAAGGTCAAAAAACATGTTAGTTTTCTCAGAAAATAGATTTAATTTTACGTCATTTCTAAAAGATTCATAAACAACTCATGCGAAGCAGTTCAAAGAATCCGTTTCTCTAAAACCCTCCTGACAAGAGACTGATTCACAAGCATGACTGGAGCAGGACATTTCTCAGTGGTAAGTGTGTGTTGACAAGTTTGTGGTAATTATGAGATGTGATCAAACAAATTTACTCTCACAGCGTAGGACACAGCGTCTTCTCAAAATGATGTTAACCACATAGAAATTTTACTGTGTTTGTGGACAGGCAAGTTGGTGACTTAAAACGTGGGCAGACATTATGCAAATGTGTTACTTTGTGACATAGAGCCATAACAGAATAAGGTTCAAATTCCTGGTGACCCGTTTCAGCGATTGAGAGCCGACTCTTTTGATAACATTATATATCATGTACTGTCGGTTTCACAAATTTGCAGAACGTTTATGTTCACATACAGCTACATGACACACTTGTATGAAAGGTAATAGTCGAAAGGGCATAATGGAGCACTTTAAGAGGCACAGGTAGAGAACAGTTTACATTTGGCAGACAGTTTTTCTAAAGTGACTTGCATTGCATTCAAGGTATAATTGTTTTTATCAGTTCATGCATCCACTGAATTATGACCTTGACATATGACCTATGACATTGATAGAGCCATGCTACTCTGTGAGCTGCAGACATATTTTTTTATAAAATACGTAGGCTATAATGTGCATAGATGAATCATACACAGTAAATCCTGGAACATCTAAATGAAAAGTAAATGGAGTCAGGTTTGAGTTTGTGTAATTTCTGCACCAAGCAATTCTCCAAATGCAACTGCCGAAAGAATACTGACTACATTCAAACTAGTTTTCTGAACACTGCCTCTGTCTGCCATTGGTGGTCCAGACAGACAGATGCCAATTCATGCCATAAGTTGAGCCACTGTTTATGGCTAGACAAGATGCTCAGAAGTGGCATTTTCCATAATATCAACTGAAATGATATTGCTTACATCAAGTTAACATGGGGTTTCCTCAGATTAACATGAAGCAATCTGGAAATCAAATGTAATTCAGTTGTGAAATAATGTATACTGTTCAGAGCTAGAGCTTGCTTTTGTGGTTTGTGTGTGTGAAAGCGAGAAAGCTTGGGTTCCAAATAATTGAAAAATTGCCTGAAAGTGTTCTAAAATAGTTTCCCAAAGAATTTCACTGAACATTACCACTAGTAGGCCTACTGTCTACATGCAGCACCCACAACATGAAGCTCTGATTTAACTACAGTTCCTCTTTCTGTACATTTTTATTTATTTATTATTATTGCAATGTCATCATAAGACCAGCATGTCCTCTTTAAGATGCAACAGGACTTAAAACTCAGCAAATGTAATACATTATATAATTATACAATAATTATAGCCTATAATTCACATAAATGCATAGGCTAATGCACATGAAAATATAAATAGGCTATTCTTGAAACATTAATCAACAATTAATGGACATTAATATTATGCTCTAATGTATATGTCTATTTATATAGGCAAATTATTGAAAGTTATGCTATGTTGTTAGAAGCAGGCAGTGAGAGAGACTTGTCAAAAATGGAGATGAGAGAGTTAACGGGACTTTGAGGAAACGGGGCGGGCTCATTCACTTGTGTTGGGTTTCACACACACGCGGAGAGACGCAGCAAACATGACTTTCCAATGGCCGCTACCTCAGACGCGCTTATTGCTCTTTTCCTGAGCGGACGGGGAACTTTACTGCAGCATCGTGCTGATGAAACTGCGCGGCAGGCAGGAGTTGAGGCGGGGGCGGAGTCAACAGGTTCAGGTATTTATTCAAGAGCTTCATTTACTCTCTCTCCTTCACTAAACAACTGCTGAAGATAACACATGGTAGACATGTTTTATTTAGTGATTGAATGTGCAGCATGATACTGCAAGATTGACTTTGTAAGTTGTTTTACACGAAGTGCGATAGTGCTGAAGGATAATAAGGGCAGCGTCTCAAAGAATATACTGTGCAGCATTTTAGTGCATATATATACCGCTAAAAAATAATGTCTACTGTAAGTAGACAGGGTAGGTTTTGCCTAGATTATTTCATACTTTAATATGCTTATAGCCTAGCAGTTACAGTACTGTGTTAGTGAAGTCAGTCGCTCTTTATTTCACAGTTCGCTGAAATAGGCTACAGTACACTGAACATTGTTGCTGACATACTCAGTACCTGTAACAAATGTTTAGAAGCTAAATACGATCATGATAATCGTGAAAAAAGCTTATCTAGATGAAAAAAAAAATGCTTATCTGAACTTATTTTGTGTAGGCCTACCATTTAAATACTTTTTATTTCCTCAGATTTTTAAATGGTAAACATATCAATTAGAAAAGGTTCAACACTCACTCTAGAAGAAATTTTATTTGTGACGTTTTGGCCATTATCTAGGCCTTCATCAGAACTATATAATGCTTAACATTCACAAAAATTGTATTATGGTAGTGTAATGGTTAAAGATGTTTTTTTTTAATATATTTTCATATGCCATATAAATGAATGAATAGTATATTCTGTTTTACATAGTGCTATATTATGTTACGGTTTAATATTTTGTTTACCGTGTTTTTAAAGAAAAAATCAAATGAATACAGGATCTTTCTTTTCTTTATGTATTTAATAAATAAAGAAATAAATGGTGACAGACAGTGGTAACTAATAACGATATGGGGCCACATGCCTTCCAATATTTAGAATAGTGGTTTATCAAAGTAGGTTTTTCCAATTCAATCTCATGAGAAAATGTAAGCATTTTGTGAGGTGGGCATTCCATATAATTAAAAAATATATATATATTTGTAACACCAGTTCACATTACAAATTACAACGACAGTGTGCTGAGTTTTTTTATTGATTTATTCTTAAACATTTACGTCTGGCCCTCCTCAACATTTGGTTACATCCTTGACAAAGAAAAGTGCAATTGGTTAATTTTTGGTATAGAGCTATAATCCCATAACTCAGAAGATAATTGGGGGCGATAATTCTGAAGCTGCTGTTACTATGGAAGCCAGAATCACAGCAAAGTTTGGAGCAAAAAAATAACAAATAAAAAAATAAATTCAGATTAATCTTTGAGCCAGATGATTTGCTTTGTAGCTTAAAACTCTTTACCAAAATATATATCCAGAACCAAGGCTACTGAGACAGAAACAGCTCAGATATCTCATATCACCATAATGTTTTGAATGATAAGACAAACTCAACAAAAAAATTCTAATTTTAAGAATTTCTTCACATGAAAACAGGTGGATTTGCTGAAAATTGCTTATTGTTGCAAAGGCTCTGTGTACAATTTTATACTATCAAGGTTTCATTTATTGTATTTGTCTCATTAAGTCTAAATGTTATTCTGTAGAGTTTTAGGGAAGATAACTTATGCAAAGTCTCTTACCTTGTAGGTAATTAAATCAAGGTCATAGTACAATACACTCTTCTCACATGCGGTGTCCTGTTTACTGCTGTAAAGTGTGTGTGTGAGTTCAGTCCTATCATATTTACCCATTAAACTTTGCCTCGTTTCATGTGACTCTTGTATGTGCTGGTTGTTTTGGCCATGATTTCAATCTTAAACAGCTGTTATGTATTGTGAGAGTTGATATACAACTCCAATACAAACAATCTTCAATACAAAACTCAGGTAACAGGAAACACACCCGTGTTGTAATAATGGCTATAATATTTCACTGCTTGTGTTTCGTTGTTTGACGTTCCAAAATGAGGCACATTTGCTATTTCTTTGTCCTTTGATGAGCTGAGACCACTTGAGTAAGGCCAGTGTCAGCATGGGATGGAAAAAGCATTCTGGCATTAAGAACATGATAGTGACTCAATATCTCCTGGCAAATGAAATGTAATTATTTCAATTGCTCTGTTTTCAAAGTTTTATTTCAGTTTTTGCATAGTGTATGGACCAGGGCCCGGTTCCCCAAAACGTTCTTATCGCTAAGTAGTTCTTAACCTATTCCTTAACCTCTCTCTTAACATTATGGCACGGTTCCCGAAACGTTCGTACGCTAAGTATATCTTCTGTAAGTCACACTTTCGTAAGGTTGGTCTGGACCATTCGTAGCTCTCTCTTAGCGCTGTTTGAGCTCAAGACGCTACTGTACAGCAGTCTTTAGAAACCAGGGCAGCGAAGTACAAGTCAAACTATGGTATGTTGACAATTTTGTGGCTCAACAATGATTTTCTGTTATTTTTTAAGACTCATAATAAATTATGTTCGCAATGGATACAGGCCTATTTATGAAGTTGACTTTATGTGGTTACAGAACTAATAAGGTGGTAATTAGCCTAGGCTTTTTCGTAATGTAATTAAAGCGAATTGGCAATCATTTTTTTGATAATTAAAATCTGGCAAACAATTTGGCTCTAAATGGCTAAGATCTTTAAATGGGTAAGCATGGTGGTGTCCAGTAAGCGACCAACTATGCGCAGCGATCCAACATGTCCTTCTATTGAATCAAAGACGGAGCCATACTCGGAGCCGTTTAGTCCATGTCAGTTTTTTTATTCGGCAAAACTTAAGCCCTTTTGACATTTTGCCTGACGTGGCTATATTAAAAAAAATCCCCTCCCAAGACAACTCATTGTGGAGCAGCTGGACCTTCCTTTCTTTTTTTTTTTTTTTTTTTTTTTGCTACAGAGAGATTCATCGAGGTCGTGGGAGAGGGCTACAGCCTAATCAAGACCTCTGTGTGGAGTGCGTCCACACTGTCACCAATGCCCTTCTGCGCCATGCCGGGGATTGCATCCTGGTGGATGGCACTCATCCCTATCGCCAATCCATCAGTGAATGATCAGGCGTAGGCTACTTATTGCGAAAGGAAGACGCGGCCATAAATGTGCAGGTTATAGTGGACCATAGGGGTGTGATATCTGACCTGGTGGCAAGGTCCAGCAACACTTCAAGTTCCTCTGACGAGAGGCTTGGTGCCCTTTTTTACGTTGCTTCCCCAGCATATTTTGTATCTAACTCTCTCTCTCTCTCTCTCTCTCTCTCTCTCTCTCTCTCTGTTCATTGTAGATAGGTTGCTTTTTATTAAAAACATAAACCAATTGCAATCAATACCGCATTAAACAGAAGTAACTGCAGCTGCTTGCCAATCAATTCTAATTGTAAAGTACCTTGCCATTAATATTAAAGTGTATTATATAATTTTTATAAGTCGTTAAACCCATGTCAAGAAGCGGCACAAGTGGCACAACGGGATGGATGATTAGCGGGGGATACCCGGTTTGTCTTACCGTCACAACATATCGTGTGAACATTACTGACCCTTTGATAATTTAATTTATAGTCTATATTTTACTGATAACTTAAACTATGTTAAAATAAATGTTACTGTAATAATTTGAGGAATGTTTCATTTGCATAGAACGTGTTGTCTTTCTTAACACTGGATTGCATCTTCGCGTAAAGTGGAAAATCGATTCATGAGCAATCGATGCCAACTAATTCAGCACCCTGACTTTGGACAGCGCTCTTGTAACGTCGGACGTAAGAGGCAGCGTGCTAAGAAGCTTCCTAAGGGACACTTCGGGGAACACACTTAGAAACATCAACAACTTTGGTAAGATATATCTTTCGATGTCTTCTTAGCGAGCTAAGAGTGAACGTTATCGGGGAACCGGGCCCAGATTGTTTTGAAAATTAAATTAGACATGTATCAGGTATAGTTGACTGTAATTTGATAGAGCTTATATTATTGTATTGTATTATATTACATAGCCATTTTGTTCATGTTACATTATGTTGAGTATGTTTGTGGAGAGTTGTCTTTAACTGTAATAGAACTATCAATGTTTACAACTAGCTATCTGAATAATAACAGTCTTAAATCACTATAATGACACTGATATTGGAACTGTACTATACTGAATACTTGTTACTGCCATGACACAATAATGTATGGTATACAACCAGACTGTGCACATGTAATGAACTTGCCAAACATTTTTCATTGGAGTTTAAGAAGACACTGCTGACATTTCAGATCATTGCCCAGTTTTTTTATGCGTCCCAACATGTCAACTTCTACCTCAGCCAATGGCTGGAGTACCTGTTTGTCTGAACAAAAGCAAACACACCTGTGTGGAAACAGTTGCTGTGTGTGTGTTTATATATACTACATAAAAATCAGATGATATATTTGTTTAATAGTTGCATTTAGCAAATTTAGTTTACATTTTATAACGATTCAAGCAATCAATGGTAAAGCCCTATGCAAATATACTGTATGCAGATAAAGATAAACATAATTTTATATCCAAATTTGTATAAAGAGTTATGTGATAATATACTTTCCATTTTGTGATGAAGTAAAAAATTAGGCAGTTTTTGCTCTATATTATATATTGCTTTACATTAATTAACCGTTTGCATTTTTTTTGTGACAAAATAGTGATTATACAATGACACAACAGTAGCAGTGATCCAGAGTAACATTTGGTTAGTTAATTCCATACTATTTTACACAATCTATTATATGTATACTATTTACAGTACAGTATGCAAATTTTCTTTACAATGGAATGCATGACATGATTTTTGCCAAAACAGGAGTGCATACAATGCATCCTACAATTCAGTGTGGTCAGTTTGACAAACATGCAAACAATGTGGAATGCACAGATATTTTTGCAAGATGGGTATTCAAATTGTGCAGTAAAAGCTGGTAATGCCATGGTGATTTTACAGCCTGAAGCCACGATGTTGCATCCAGTGCCTCTAGAGAGCTTGTGAGTCTGGGAAAAGATGGAGAGATGGAGGGAAGACAGGAATGGGAGTAGGGACTGGGAAGTTAAACCTTTATGATGCATGGAGTGGATGGAGGCACAGACAGCTCTGTGCGGGTTACTCGGGAAATATTTTACCTTTAATAGATAAACAGTGAAATGTATGGAATGATATTCCGGACTTTATTCAAAAGGAATTGCAAAATGTATTTGCAATTGCGTTTTCAATTTGTGGACGCATAAAATGTGACATAATCCAAAAGCAAATGCAAATAGCGCATTACCGTTTTCATTTTCGTTTAAGCGAACGCACAGTGTCTGCCAAATTTAAAATGGAAATGCAAAGTCCATTTGCAATTGTGTTTCCCATATCTTACGAGCTATGAGCCTGTAATATTTAAATACCAATATTAATTACCACATTTGCCTTTTCACTCTCTCTGCACTGTGCATGTAAACTGCCAAAACTCAAATGGAATCGCAATTCCTTTTGCATTTGAATTTCCGACGTCTATACGGAAACCTGTCAATCAAGTGACAGGGGTTGGGCCATTTTATTGGGCGTGTTTGCATTGGGAAGTGACGGTTGAAATGGTTACGTCTTGACTCCACTTATTTTAATACACTATCATTTTATCTTCCTGCTTCCTTTGATGGTATTAGATCATCTTTACATGCCAGACAAAAATAATCCCAGAGCTCATCAAGGCAAGAAAGAAAGAGAGAGAGTTAGTGAGAGATAAAGAATAAATGTTGAGAAAGAGAGAGAGAACAATAAGGTCATGCAGGTAGGAGAACACTTGCATGCTAAAAAATGCTGGGTTATTTTTCTACTCAAACAAGGCAATTATTGTTAACTAAAATTAAAACAAAAACCATAAAAAAACTTTTGTTTTATATATATATATATATATATATATACAGTACAGTCCAAACGTTTGGACACAACTTCTCATTCAAAGAGTTTTCTTTATTTTCATGACTATGAAAATTGTAGAGTCACACTGAAGGCATCAAGGGCTATTTGACCAAGAAGGAGAGTGATGGGGTGCTGCGCCAGATGACCTGGCCTCCACAGTCACCGGACCTGAACCCAATCGAGATGGTTTAGGGGTGAGCTGGACCGCAGACAGAAGGCAAAAGGGCCAACAAGTGCTAAGCATCTCTCGGGGAACTCCTTCAAGACTGTTGGAAGACCATTTCAGGTGACTACCTCTTGAAGCTCATCAAGAGAATGCCAAGAGTGTGCGAAGCAGTAATCAAAGCAAAAGGTGGCTACTTTGAAGAACCTAGAATATGACATATTTTCAGTTGTTTCACACTTTTTGTTATTTATATAATTCCTTATATAATTCCACATGTGTTAATTCATAGTTTTGATGCCTTCAGTGTGAATCTACAATTTTCATAGTCATGAAAATAAAGAAAACTCTTTGAATGAGAAGGTGTGTCCAAACGTTTGGTCTGTACTGTATATGTATATATATATATATATATATATATATATATATATATATATATATATATATATATATATATATATATATATATATATATATATATTATTGTTATTATTTTAGCTTTAACTAAACTTGAAATAAAAACAGAAAATATAAAAACTAATTCAATTAAAAGAAAAGAAAAAAAGGTGATGACACGTTTTACTATGAAGGGTCAAAAATCTAAATTGATTAAGGGCTGTGGCCCGAAAGTAGATGCTGCATTATATCCAAGTATATCATAACAATATGTATAATTAAAAAAAAAAATAATAATAATAAATTAGAAATGAAATTGTGCTTCAGTGGCAGGGCCTCCTTGTGATGTGGCATGATGAGCCAAATGTATCCAAGTGACTTCTTCAGAATACTCTACATAAACAGCAATACAAGTCGTTTGGTCTTTTACAAGCCATAGGTAATAAAAAGTGTGAAATCACATACAATGAAAAAAGTGTGTTGAATTTAATCATGTACATCGGTTCCACATTAATCAGTAACAAACACAATTTATTTACGTAACGTCATCTAATTAAGTGTGATTTTATTTGGTTTCCTAAATAATTCAGTTATTCAGTATATTTATATATAACAATCTGGATTTCAATGCATGCAAATATTGAGTACATTTTGAAATATATTTCTAAGTATATTTCTAAGTATTAAATTAAATCTATTTATAATAGACATTTATCTCTGCTCCGTCATCATGATTATTTATTTTCACTGAAATTATTGCAGTGCATTCTGGGATTGCCTCACCATGCAGGAGGCATACATAATGTTACCACCCACATTTTGAAACACCCTTTGCATTGAGAGCACAACCATGGAGTATTAAAATGCTTAGTAGGCAGCTCTGTAGGTTTTGGAACAGAGCTGGTGTATGTGCATAAGACGATTGCTCATATGGATTTTTAATCATAGGTGTTTCCCACAGATATTTTATTTGACCTGCAGGAAAAAGTGACTCTGGCAAGATCATTCAAAACTTATATAATAGGGTGGAGCAGAAAATGCATGGAAATTGGAAGAAGTAAAGGGAAAGTAATCGTTTTAGTAATACTTTTTGACATTCAGATGCAGCTCTGAAGATCAGGACTATATCACTGGGTCAGTTACTTAATCATACAGTAAGGAAAGTGCTGTGTGGAACATATAGACTGTGACCCTGCCCAATATTGTGTACTTGATTTGGTTTTGTGTCCTGTCTTGCATAATCCCATAGAATGTGATCTTCTTCAATTTTTACAAGACACACTTTTACAAAAGTAGAAGTAGATTGTTGGCCCTTTTGCCTTCAGTCTGCTGTCCAGCTCACCCCTAAACCATCTCGATTGGGTTCAGGTCCGGTGACTGTGGAGGCCAGGTCATCTGGCGCAGCACCCCATCACTCTCCATAGTCATGAAAATAAAGAAAACTCTTTGAATGAGAAGGTGTGTCTAAACTTTTGGTCTGTACTGTATGTATGTATATATATATATATATATTAATCCCTTTTCAGGAACTACAACAAACAGCTTGGTTGGACTACAGCATTGTTTTCCAGGGTGTCGAGTGAGAGTGGCCAAATATGGTGGCCCATACTCCGATTGTATAAAATTCATACAGAATTTTTGCTTTGCATTTAACCCATCCAAGTGCACACACCATGAACAGACACCTGGAGCAGTGGGCAGCCATATTGCTGCAGCACCTGGGAAAGCAGTTGGCAATTCAGTGCCTTCCTCAGGGGTCTTACTTCATTCGTGCCATTGAGGGTGTAAGAGAACACTGTTGATTCACTCCGCCCACCTACAATCCCTGCCAGACCTGAGACTTGAACCCACAACCTTTGGGTTACCTTTGGCTTATTCAGGATCTAAAATACACACATTGCACAAAGAAATATCACGGACTATGTACGGTATAGACTTAAAGATAAGAAGCTTTATTTCCAAAAAGATGCATGGTAAACTTTGAATTTCAGTACTTAGAGCAATAGAGTAACAGAAGCATTTATTGTAATATATATTCTCTGTTCCTATATATGTTTTTTTGTATATTCAAATCAATTTCTGATACTAATTCCAGATAAACATCTGAAGTAACCAGTGTTGGGAAGGTTACTTTGGAAATGTAATAGGTTACAGATTACAAGTTACCTTATTTAAAATGTAATAGTAGTGTAACTTTTTTAATTACTCTAATAAAGTAATGTAACTAATTACTTTTGAGTACATTTTGATTACTTTTATAAATTTCTAATGAATATTTATTTGCAACTGTTAATCATCTTCAACCATTTACACCATGCAGGTTTAACCTTAAAGTAGTGCTCAATACTGTCAGACTTTCACCATCCTTCATCACTTAAATTAAGATGATCACATTTGAACACATCCACCACACAATCAGACTTTAGTACTGCCTTTTACTTTGAGATTGATCTGAAGTTCAATGCAGATTTAAAATATTCAAAATAAATAGTTTATAGATACTGTTTTTGAAACCAAATCTTTGCACAACTACAGGCATCTAACTGCATCTAACAATGGTTTGGGGAAAATAGTTAATAAAAAAATAAAAGCATATAGCTACATCAACTCAAATATGGTTATCTAATATGCATGTTTCCTATTTTGTGTACTAAACTCCTGAAACATTGGTGTCTTTTTGAAACAATGCTGTCTCTTTGTATATGATATGATGATAGTTTCTCAAAATAAGTAAAAAATGCTCATGAAGTGACTCAGAGCAGTTCTAGAGATTAATTTCCATGAGGGATGGACTGGAAAAAAATAGGCTGGGAAATCTCACACTCATACACCCACAACCCATTCTGAAACATGGACAACCCTATTTTTTTATGGACCTGACATGAAAAAGATTTGAATCCTTAGGTTGGGGGACTTGCAATGTAATTAAGAGGTTCTCCCTTGAACTGCACCTTCACTTCCATTATCCATCCATCTCTCTCATGACTTTAATACTGGAGATTTTTATTTGACTTTTACCATGTTTTGTAAGTGCAATTTTTTTTTGGCAAATTAATTACCACTTGTATTTATTTTTACTACAAATTCCATAGTTAAACCACGGTTAGTGCCATACCATAGGCTATATTAATTTTCCTCAGGGTTGTGTTTTTGTCTGCACTAGCTCCCCCTAAACCTATGATAAAATATGATAAGTTGTCTGCTAAATTACTACTGTAACATTACAAAAGATAATAATGACGTCGTTTATATAGTATTTTGAGTGATTGCGAGCAATGTGCTGCTGCTGCTTGACTAAGTAAACAAAGACAAAACTACATTAGCCTATTTACAGATGAAACTGACCTACACCTGAAACCCTAAACAGAAGTGTCGCTTCTCTGCTCCAGCTGTGCGCTTACACAGTTCACTCCGGTCTCTCTCTCTCGCATTGATTACTCTGAGTCTGATCCAAACCGTTCGGCGGAGGCGCAGAGAGCGCGCGAGCCCAACCATTGCCAGTCACGACTAACTGATTCATGATTTAGATTTAATTATCGAATGGCGGATTCGGAAATAATCGCTTTAGTATATTCGGCCTGCAATTATACAATAACAATATTAAAATCGAAGGCCAAATCGTCTGCCAGGCCACCGGGAATAGTCCTGGTTCTCCCGATGTCCAGTCAGCGCATGATTTCCACAGACACGCAGAACGTGCAGGATTCATATTCAGTCTTTTCGCGGCTTAATATTCACAGACCCCAGTCCATACTGCATTTTTATTCAAGTGTACTGACTTACTTTTGATACACACATATTCACATATTCATCCAAAATGTGGCATATTGCGTCTGCGTTATAGGCTGAATTCCATTTTTATGACTGGATTCTACGAATGTGTTTTCCGCGTCGCGGAGATTATGGGCCATATGTCTTAGTGCAATTTGGGAAAGAAATAAGCTGTATGTGGATGTGTGTAAATATTCAAATGTAATCCTCTTTGTAATCGTTACAAATTTCATAAGTAACTGTAATTTAATTACTCATTTTTTCTTAGTAACTGTAACAGATTACTGTTACATTTATTTTGTAATTAAATAACGTAACGCCGTTACATGTAACTAGTTACTCCCCAACACTGGAAGTAACAGTTAATTTAATACACATTTCCTAAAAACTAATCCTATGTGACTGATATGCTTCAAATTGGGTGATTATAGATCAAGGTTTTCGCTGTCAGTCAATGATGTCCTCTGCCCTCTTGAATTGAAAATATTAACATTTACGTATGGGTGTTAATGTAATTCAGAACTGAATCTTTTTCAACATATTAGGTGTACAGCACAGTACTTAATGTGAGTGTGCACTGAAAATAAAAATGTTATTTGTAAATATTTACTTTACAATAACATACAAATGTGTCTAATTATTCAGTTCCTTTAAATAAAAAAAGTAATTAATGGGTTTTCTTCATGCAATTTGTATGTTATCACCATTGTGTAGATTTCCTGAAGCTACTGGTCAAGACATGTTAAGATGTACAAGACCTGGAATGTGCAAAGGAACTCAAGTCTACTTTAATTCATGTTGACTTGAACATTTACACCACAGTGTCTTTAAGACTGTCCCAAATCGTCTGTATAAATGTTTTGTCGGTTCCATCCTTGTAGGATCAAAATACACTGAAATTATCACCATTATCAGTGCAGTAAAACACTATACATTATGGGAACATCATACACACTGTAATTAACTAGCAGATCGTAAACTGCAGACAAGCTCTCAGGTTGCAATATGATGTAATTACATGTCACACAGCCCTAGGCACTCTACTATAAAAAGAAAGCCAAGCCTGTTTTTTTCCCTAATTGAACCTAGTAAAATTTTCAGAGAAAATAGGCCTTATTGTGACCAGCAGAATTCCCCTCTCCCTCCCTTTGCTTCAAGTATCAGTTTCTCCAGTGCTACAGTATCTAAGAGCTTAGACCCTCACAAGATACATTTAGAGCTGAAAGTGCCATGGAAAACTCAGGCCCTAAAACCCATCCACCCTGCTTGGCCTTAGACTCTCTCTCTTTTTTCTTGCTCTCTCGTATATTTGGTCTAATGTTATCTCATCACCTTGTGAGAACTTGCCCTGACATAATCTCAGCAGGCCTGTCAGCTCTATAATCTGGCTGTAAGTAATGATTGGTGGTGTATTTATGTTCCCCAGGCAGTTGTTAGTGGTTGATGGTGGGTAGGAGCAAATAGTCTCACATACCCAGACTTTTGACTGTTGGCATAAAGTATGGGCCACTTCACAGCTTATTCTAGCCTAAAACTGCGGTATTAAACAGAAAGCAACAGTCTGTCAGCCACGTAAAGTGGAAATGAGAGTTAGGTTTGTTATTGCTTGTTTAATGGTGGGTAAAAAAAATAAATACAAATAAAAATATTTGTCTTGATACTAAAAAAAAATTATTCAAAACTTTGATGCCACAAAACTCAACTTTGTTACATCCCAAACTGATTTTAGCATCAGCTTGTTGCCATTTAAACATGCTCTGGGAAAGTAAATAATCCAATATGTACTAAACATGAGACATGCTTTATATTAAGGGCCTTTAATTAAAAATAATTAGTAAGATATACAGTAGTTAACATGTATAGTTTAAAGTGGCTTGCCCCATCAGAAACTCTGACAAGATACATGTGCTGCTGCTGACTGAGAGGATACTTGCACTATTTAATGTGTTTAAGATGTGCGGTTTTACTCAGTGCATAACTTATATCTCACAGGTATGTTCTGCATCTGTAAATGTTAGAAAGTAATGGAAATATTTCCATTTTGCTGTCAGGAGTGAATACGCCTTCTACATGTGAGTCTCTGATTATTTTCAAAGATTTTGGTAAATGAGCACCTCTTTGGGTATGCGTGCCAAACAGACGGAGTTATACAATTTTTTTTAAAAAATCTGTCATTGGAATAATAATAAATAATTTATTTGAAAAGGAATAAAAGTTGTTGGTATATTACTGCCACAGTGTATCAGCTGGAAATTGTAGTGAATTATACAGGTATGTTTTTGGAGTTTTGCTAAAAGATAGTGGTTCTTCCAGTGAGCCTACTGTTATATATTCCCTGTGTTGGTGTTTGGACTTTTGTTAGTGTTTTCTCTGTTCCTATTGTGTCTGTTATTGTGTCTCCCCTGATAGTTCCTCAGACAACTAACCACTCCCCCTCTTTACCTTGTTAAGCTTCTTAGCCCCTGTATATATATAAAGTCCTAGTGGTTCACTTATGCTGTGTTAGTCGATGTTCATCCTTGTGTCTGGAGTTCCTTGTTCCCTGTGTTTTAGTTGGTGTTTATCTGTTTCTCTATTAAACTACTCCCTGAACTTAGATCCTCACCTTTGCCTTCTTTCTCTACATGTTATTTTGAACTTTTAAATATTGTCATACATATATGATAACCCTAATCCTAATATTGACAAGAATAGCTTTTAAACTGTAAAATATATATATTTTAATTATTATTATTATTATTATTATTTTTTTTTTTTTAAATGAACATCCTGCTGCCTTGACATAGTACCGTAGTAATATTTATATTAATACTATTTCTACTAAGGCACATATGTGTATTATATTCTTTAGTTTAATATATTTATCTATGTGAATTCTTTAGTTTTGATCTCCATGTGGATTTAGGAGGAGCGTTAATGTAGAGTAATAATTTTCATAAAATACAGAGTGATGATTAGCAAATGGAACATTCTAGTTATCATCTCTTGGAAATATTGCTATTTTCAGTACAGAGTAAAGTTTGATGTCCCACAAGTCCTACCATTAAAAGGAAGTTCTGGATTCAGTACAAGTTCAAGGGTTTGTTCATTAAGAAATTAAAACTCTGTAAACTCTATAAACCCATAAGATCTTTATTATATATTTATTTATTATAAAGTAATATATAAAGTAACATATAAAGTAACTTATAAATTGAATTTAAAGATACATGATTGTTTTACATGACAAACAAATTTATTTTGGCTTTAATTTGCATATAAACTTTGATCATTGCACATATATAGAACAACAAAATATCAGACATGCTTGATTCTCACAAGTCAAGCAACGACATTGAATGAAAGTCATTCAGGTTTGGAATGAGGGTGAGTAAATTATGACAAACTTACAGGAAGGCATTTACAGTGGATGTTTATGAGTCACATTAAAAAACTTATCAACAATGTCTCTGTAAAGTTCCCCTTAAGGGAACTTGAGCTGCGTCAGAAACTCTTTGGGAATGCCTCTGCATGACAGTGTCCTGAAGTATGTGTGAAATCAGTTCAATGGAATGGCGAGAAGTCACAGGCGGGGATGACGTAGAAACAAGGAAGCTTTAAAGTGCATCTGAAACAAACAGCGTTAGCTTCTGTGTTTTCAGCAAGCACTTTCTGTGTGTATGTGTGTGTGTGTGTATGTGTGTGTGTGTGTGTGTTTGTCAGTCTGAATTCTGTTGTTTGTAAGTGCCAGTGCACAATCACAACAATATATGGTGAGCAAGAAAATGCCCCATGGTTTTTTGAGAAGGGGAATGAGAAACTGCGTCCCCTAAAGTACAATGACTAAAGCATGGCAAGGGGACACAGTGTCCCATTCCCCTTTTGAGGGGGCCATGGTTACATGAGTAACCCGAGACGTTTCTTTCATCGAATGGGAACTTGACCTGCGTCCCCTTTGAGGACGCTTTGGGGAATGAATACCCACGCCACCATGCTGAAAAGATAAATACCTTAACGGCAGCCAACACAAACAAATACTTGAGGAGTCCACATCCCTAGGGACACACCAACAACAGTCACATAATCCACCACACGCATCACCTACTTCTTACACACACAATGCTTTGAGGACTACATCTGAGGAAGTGGGATGCAAGCCGGAAGGGACTAAGACTAAAGAAAGAATGATATATTCAAGTTGTAAACGAGGTTCATAAAGGAACTGCAAAGGAATCAATGAAAAAGGCTAACAGAATTACAATCATAATTACAATCATAAGCCTTAAGACAAAATAAATCAAACACGGGACATCAGGGTGCTCAGTTACAGTGTTTACTAAAAACTCGTCAGCACCAGCCATCCGCCTTCATGTTCCGGTATTAGGCGGCTGAGATCACAGGTTTCTGGCAGAGCCTTCTTGATCATCAGGCCTGGCACAGCACTGCAGGGAATTTCATGGATGTCCGGCCAGGTCACCCTGAAGGGTCTCCTGGCTGCTAAGTTGTGCTGTTGCATCCAGTGGGAAGTGGAGGTGGCAAAATCCACATCTAAAATCCAGAAAGTGGTAAGTGTGCATGCAAGACTCTGTGCACTTTCTGAAATCCTGTACGGTAAGGGTTATGTGCCCTGTCTCGTTCCGTTTCTTGAGATGATTAGACCTTGGTTCCTTGGCCTTCATTCAGCCAGTGTGTATTTGTTTATACACTTCAAGCATTGCTTCCTTCAACATGAGGGGCTATTTGGGCGATTCTCGTGGTAGTTTTGCAGCGCTCCCCTTTCCAAGAATGGTCGCCTATGAGTGCGCTACTTTGAATTTGGAGTTCTCCTCTCATATGAGACTGAGTTCTCAGTTTTTTCCCCAGAGCGCTCCAGCATTATTTCCACAGATCGAGTTGATGACTCTCAAACATACTGTTTTGAGATGCACCATTCCATCTATGAGCTGCACTATCAGAGTGCCACGAGAGCCCCTCCTTAGAACAGTATTTGAAAATACAGGCTATTTTAAGTGTGCATGTGAAGTCTTTGCACACTTTCTGAAATCCACACTGTGGTAAGTTTGCACACTAGTATTCTGCATTCTTTCTAAAATCCTATATGGTGAGGGCTTTGCGCGGTTGCTTCGTGCCCTTTCTTGAGTTGGTAAAAGCCCCATTCATCTTGGGCGCCACTCCACCTATGTATCCTCGGATACCTATCTAAACTGGATGTTGCTACTAAAGATCTGTTGAGACAGCTCCTTCAGCAAGCTTATGCAAAAGCAAGCGGTAGCCCCTGTGTGACACTTGTCTGTGTGACCCTGTAAGACTTAGTATAAAATGGTAGGTTCTTAGCCGTATCACTTTAAAGGAATATTTCCTGATTCCAAGCCTTCAGCTCTACCCCGGGCCAAGGCCCTAACAATTAAGGTGGGTATGCAGCTTAGGTCTTTGGCTGTAAGGGGTACTGTCACAGACAGCCGTCTAAATGTCCCGGGGCAACTCCCATGGAAATGGTAGAGTTGGTACTTATTGTTCGCCATGATTCTGGCCTGCACTCCCCTCAGCATGGCGGCGTGGGTATACTGTTCCCCTTAGCGACCCCTAGAGGACGCAATTCGAAGTTCCCTTTAAAGGCAATCATAATTAGCCATGATTCTGGCCTGCACTCCCCTCAGCATGGCGGCGTGGGTATACTGTTCCCCTTAGCGACCCCAAGAGGACGCAATTCGAAGTTCCCTTTAAAGGCAATCATAATTAGCATTCTAAAGTAAAAATTATTGTTTATACTGAAATAGTATTCCCTTGTCAACACTGGCAGCATCAAAACATCAAAATAAAATATAATTGTTTATTCCATTATTTATGCATGCATCAGTGTTTATTGTGTTTATTGTGTGTTTATTAAGGATCAGCTGACTCAGCATTTTATATTTAACGTATTTTTCATTGTTGTATGAAGGTTTTGACATACTAATTTCCATTTGCATTTCAGCATATGACCTGTTTTATATTGTCTATGCAAATGAAACCATAATAGGATGCCAATTATCAGTCAACATTAATCAGATGTGTTCAGTGAAGATGCATGTAATATGCAAATTTTAGTAAACACATAAAGCTGTCTGGGCATGGGCCAATAATATTTCCCCATAATTACCAATACATGTCTGTTGCCATTTTTCAAGTCACCGGTTGTTCTTGTCAAACCTGCGGTGCCTTTTATGTTGTTTGCAACTGCGTAACTACATCAGGACTTCACGCAGTGATTGATTCATTGCAACGAGAAGGCGAGGGGGCCAATGAAAGCAAACTTGGCCCATAGACACCTCAAAACATATTGATGAATCATGCCAGCACAAGTGTCTCATTGAAACCGTGTTAGCAAATTGGGCAGAACAAGAGAGATGTGGCGCTGTAAATGAATGAAGCCCCGCTCTCTCCTTGGTGTCATCGCAGCAGTGATTAGAACACGTCTGTGTGCCACCCTCTTCAATGTGTGTGGATTGGAGCTGCCTGCAGCTGGATAGAGCCCCCGCAGGGCCCATAAACATCCAGAACATTATGGAAGGGACTAAGCTCAACACAAAGACAGTTAAATACAGTGCTTTGTGTTTTCTGGCTATTTTCAAAGCCTTTTTCTTTGGGATGCACCAGTTTTTTGGTAAACATAAAGGTAGCACCGTAAAAATATTCTAAAATATGTGATATTAGGAGTGCGATTTGTTTTATTAATTTGTTATTTTTACTTTATGTTGTGTGTGTGTGTGTGTGTGTGTGTGTGCTCTTGTTTTTGTAATATATCAGGACACAATTCTGTATAATGACATGGGTATGACACAGCTATTACAAGGAGAGGGTGACTTATGAGGACATAACCCATGTCCCCATTTTTCAAGATATTTATTAATCATACAGAATGAGTTTTTTTGAGAAAGTAAAACTGCACAAAGTTTCCTGTGAGGGTTAGGTGTAGGGCCATAGAATATACAGTTTGTACAGTATAAAAACCATTAAGCCTATGGGATGTCCCCACTTTTCACAAAAACAAACATGAGTGTGTGCGTATATATTTATGTTGTGTGTGTGTGTGTGTGTGTGTGTGTGTATATACATTACACTTTTTGGAATGGTGTCACGGCCGGAATACAGGAAACACGGAGAGAGATCCAAGTGCGTGTATGACATTTATTGAGGGGAATCCAAGGGGTAAACAGTCCAGGCATGGGTCAAAACCAGAGTATCAATCAAACAAGAAAACAGACAAAAACACAAGGCTAGAGCAAGACTACGGGTTAAACATTAAACAAGGACTCCGTGACACATACTAAGACAGACCGGGTATAAATACACAGGGAGAGACAAACGCTAATGGGGAATTGACTGAGTGCAATGATTAATGACCAGTGACAGCTGAGTGCAATGATTAGAGAGAGAACGTGAGGAATGTGGTTCATAAAGTGACAGACACGATGGGGAAGGAGGACATCTAGTGGATGCCCAGGGAACACAAACCAGACACTGTGACAATACCCCCCTCTACGGAGCGGCTCCCAGACGCTCCAAGACAAGACTACAAAACCAGAGACCAGGAGGGAGGTGGACAGGTGGAGGCTCAGGGGGAGGGACGGAGGGCCAGAAAAAAAAATGGGTAAACCAGAGACCAGAGGAACATGTAAATGGGGAACAGACACCAGAAGTGCAAACACAAAACAGGGAGACCAGGAGGGAGATGGACCGGAGGAGGTCCAGGGGGAGGGACGGAGGGCCAGGCTAACAGAGAGGAACAGGGACAGCAAGTGAACAAAAAAAAAAAAAAAAAAAAAAAAACACAACAACAAAACGGGAGATCAGGGTGGGTCGGGGCGTTCAGGACCCCCGGATGACGCCAACCGGGCAGGACCCCAGGGTGGAGCAGAAGACCACCACAACCGTGTGGTCAGGAAGGAAACCCCTCAGGGCGGAGCAGAAGACCACCACAACCGTGTGGTTGGGATGGACGCCCCCCCAGGGCGGAGCAGAAGAGCACCATATCCGAGCGTCCGAACCAGACGCCCCCGGGGGCGGAGCAGAAGACCACAACATCCGTGCGGCCGAACCAGACGCCCCCCAGGGCGGGGGCAGAAGACCACCACATCCGTGCGGCCGAACCAGACGCCCCCCAAGGCGGAGCAGAAGACCACCACATCCATGTGGTCGAATGAACAGATGGACAAGTCTGATTGGGCAAGTCTGAAACAAAGAACATGAACAAGTTAAGGGTAGCCTCCGTGGCCACAAGAGGATCAGTCGGGTGCTCAGAGAGTTTGACTGAGACGTGACCAGGCTCTGGAAGTTCCGCAGAGGCGAGGAGAGACTCTGGTAGATCAGCAGATACGTGGAGAGGCTCCGATAGTTCAACAGAGAAATTACGAGACTCTGGTACTCCCATGGTGTTTCTACTGGGTTCCAGAAGATCACTGCTGACTTGACTCTGCTCATGAAGATTATTGGTGACTTGCATTTGTTCATGAAGATCATTGGTGACTTGTATTTGTTCATGAAGATCAATGGTGACTTGCCTTTGTTCATGAAGATCCCCGGTGACTGGACTTGGTCCTTGAAGATCCCCGGTGATTTGACTCTGTCCTTGAAGATCACCGGTTACTTGACTCTGTCCTTGAAGGTCACCAGTGACTTGACTCTGTCCTTGAAGGTCACCAGTGACTTGACTCTGTCCTTGAAGGTCACCAGTGACTTGACTCTGTCCTTGAAGGTCACCAGTGACTTGACTCTGTCCTTGAAGGTCACCAGTGACTTGACTCTGTCCTTGAAGGTCACCAGTGACTTGACTTGACTCTGGAAGGTCAACGGTGACTAGCCGTGACTCTGGAAGGTCAACGGTGACTAGCCCTGACTCTGGAAGGTCAAAGGTGACTAGTCCTGACTCTGGAAGGTCAACAGTGACTAGCCCTGACTCTGGAAGGTCAACAGTGACTAACCCTGACTCTGGAGGGTCCACGAGCACCTGACTCGACTCTGGAGGGTCCACGAGCACCTGACTCAACTCTGGAAGGTCAACAGGAACTAGCCCTGACTCTGGAAGGTCATCAGTGACTGACCCTGACACTGGAAAGTCGATGGTGACTAGCCCTGACTCTGGAGGTCCATGAGCACCTGACTCGACTCTGGAGGGTCCACAAGCACCTGACTCGACTCTGGAGGGTCCACAAGCACCTGAGTCAACTCTGGAAAGTCAATGGGCCCCTGACTCGACTCTGGAAGGTCAACAGGAACTAGCCCTGACTCTGGAAGGTCAACGGTGACCAACCCTGACTTTGGAAGGTCCATGAGCACCTGACTCGACTCTGGAGGGTCCACGAGCACCTGACTCGACTCTGGAGGGTCCACTAGCACCTGACTCGACTCTGGAGGGTCCACGAGCACCTGACTCGACTCTGGAGGGTCAACCGGAACCTGAGTCAACTCTGGAAAGTCAACGGGCCCCTGACTCGACTCTGGAAGGTCAACAGGAATCTGACTTGATTCTGGAGGATCAACTGGAACGTGACTCGACTCTGGATGGTCAACAGGAACCTGACTCGACTCTGGATAGTCAACTGGAACCTGACTCAACTCTGGAGGGTCAACGGGAATATGACTCGACTTTGGAGGGTCAACCGGAACCTGACTCAACTCTGGAGGGTCAACGGGAACCTGACTCAACTCTGGAGGGTCAACGGGAACCTGACTCAACTCTGGAGGGTCAACGGGAACCTGACTCAACTCTGGAGGGTCAACGGGAACCTGACTCAACTCAGGAAAGCCCACTGTAGCTGCCATCCTCTGCAGTGGCTCCGGGCTGGCTGCCATCTTGTGCAGTGGCACTGGGTTGGTGGCCATCTTGTACTGTGGTGCTGGCTCAGCAGACGTGACGTAAACAGTCTCTGGATCAGCAGACGTAACGTGAACACTCCTGGGAATCTCTAGGATCTTTGACAGCATGGAGAAATAATCCAAAAACGTCTCAGCGGACATCTTGGGCATTGGCGTTGAGCTGGCGGCCATCTTGCACCGTGGCGCTGGGCTTGTGTCCACTTTGTGCTGTGGCGCTGTGCTGCCGTCCATCTTGTCTCGTGGCGCTGGGCTGGCGTACATCTTGCCTCGTGGCGCTGAGCTGGCGGCCATCTTGTGCTGTGGCGCTGGGCTAGCGGCCACCTTGTGCTGTGGCGCTGGGCTGGCGTCCATCTTGCCTCGTGGCGCTGGCCTTGCGGCCATCATGGGCAGTGGCGCCACCATGGCAGACGTGCGCTTCTTCTCCCCTCTCCGTCCGCCATGGTGAGACGGTGGCTCTGATCCGTCCCACACGAGCCCCAGGTCGAAGGGGGGCCATGGTTGAGAGCGATGCTGAGCCTCCTCTCGACCACTCCCTCCTCGGCGACCACCCCTGGTCCCCCGGAAAACCACCAGGCGAGTTCCCTTAAAACTACTCCTATCCCGCTCTGTGGCTGGGGAGGAAACATGAGCAGAAATACACAGGGAGAGACGAACGCTAATGGGGAATTGACTGAGTGCAATGATTAATGACCAGTGACAGCTGAGTGCAATGATTAGAGAGAGAACGTGAGGAATGTGGTTCATAAAGTGACAGACACGATGGGGAAGGAGGACATCTAGTGGATACCCAGGGAACACAAACCAGACACTGTGACAAATGGAGTATATGAGTGAAATTAAATGACATCGGTTTCATCTTCCCACTTGCTAATGTGAGAAACCCCACTCTGAAAGATTTAAGAGTGGAAAAAATACAGATGCCCTGGCTTTCTGTGCTCCAAACATTAGACCTCTCTCTGCTTCCACTCCTCACAACTCACATATTTTGGTCTGGAATACTGCAAACACAGACAAGCAGAATGACACAAGCATTCACACATCCCAGTGTTGTTATACTAAATATCAGTACTCTTGAAATGAGGTTAGCCAATCAAATAAAAAATTAATTAGATAACTAAAAAAAAAAAAACCTGAACTAAGAGCTTTTTTCATTTGCGTAGTAAGCATCGGAGCCTTGCCAATGTCATGACAATTGGGGGGGGGGGGCATACAGAAAGTCAGGAATTTGATTAAGACTTAAGGCTGGCAACTATAAGTATAATCAGCTCTTATAATAATACACTTGTGACTTTGTAAATGGTCACAGAGAAAAATTTGAAAACACTAAACAACTGAGGATCACACATTACACTTCTGTACTACACTTTCACACCAAATTCACCAAGAAACCTACTGTACATTGAATAAGTCTGAAACTCAAAAATCTAAGTTTGTGCCCATCATACTATACTAATTTTTCTTTTAAATATGTCAACCCCGACTTCCCAAAATGTACAAACTGGATTGGACTTGGATTTGACTTCCATTTAAGTTTTCCAGACTGCAAACCTGGACAAAAATCCGTGCAAAAGTTGTATAGTGTATTTCTAGCCTTAAGGTGTGGAAACTTGGATGGAGTTTTTTGTTATAATTCAGAAAGTAATCCATTCTCCTTGTGTTATAAATATTAGCTGGTGAAGTGTCAAAGCGCTAATTTCATGACGAAAATATAGCCTCATCTCTATGGTTACACTGTCTCAGATGTACAAACTGATTTTAACGATGCATGTGTGTGTCAATGGATATTATGCCCTTCCATTTTTAACCCAATTAATTGGAGCATAAGAAGTGGGAATAAAATATGTCCAAAAGGGAAGTCCAAAGAAAGACTGAGGCTGTCTTCTCCAGCTGTAAAGAACATAATGATACTTACTGGTGACATTTGTTACAATCCAACTGGATCAACCTTCAAAAATTCCTGGCGAAAGAGACGTGTTTTTCAATTACAGAGCAAGTCTATTCATCGTTCACTGGGAGCTTTTTAAAAACGATTTCCTTTTAAATGGAACATAATCAGTGCACGGTAAAGCGAGCCCACTCATGTGAAAATGTGTCATGAAATTTATCACTCCTTGATGTTTGGTACTCCCATAACACAGTTTTCAATAGTGCCTTCATCAAATTCCCTGCCATAATTCATTTTTAAACTCCCATTAACTCTAGCGCCTGCCACAGATTTCCAAAAGCAACCATAGCAACCCACGTGAAGTTTTGCGAATCAATGCTGACAAATTGCTGTTAAAGTTTCGCACAATAGAAGAAGTGTTACTTTTTCTGTCAGTCTTTGTATCAGAGAATGTTCTCTTGTGATCACACTTAGTGCTTGTTGTTTCCGTGGTGTTTTGCAGGGGGTTGCCCGCCTTTTTGAAACTTCACTGTAAACATCTTCCTCCACCTTTAACTGTGGTTTGCATTTTTCTCGCCTCAACCCACTTTTATGAAGCATGGGCACAACGGCATCTTATGTAGTTGCTTCTGGCCAACGTCCCAAACATCCAAAACCAAACCAAGTATCATAACTCATATTGACACTAGATAAAACCACAAACAGTTCTCTCCTCTCATGCTCATTGTTCTAATACAATCTCCCATGAGCTTTCGCCAGCCACAAATATTTTAAGTTAACTGATACTGTAAAGACCCCATGAATGCTGATGCTCCTGGAGAATAATGTAATCGCTCTGTTGAGACAAACAGATTTGTTTTTAGAGATGCTTTGTGGAGGGTTGCCCCTTTTTGTCACAATTTTCTTTCGCCAACATTATTTGACTGCAGTTATGTGAATATCACTATTATAAAACAACTGTTAAGTAACTCTTTTGTATGAGTCTGTTTATTAATTTGTTTACCTTAGTCTGAAGGGTAGAATCCTTGTTGATGTTATGTAAATGGATAGTTGATGCATAACATGTCCATGGACATTAAGGGAAAGTGTGTATATATATATATATATATATATATAATAAATTTTGAACGGTCCTTTGGTGTGACAAATTCGTTTTTAAAAGTACAGATATTCCATGTAGTCTTTGCGGCATTAAATGTCATAAAATGATCCATGCATAATTTAAAATGTTTTATTGAGTATTGCATGTCACACCGCAGGAAATGCCGACTTTCCAAAAGTGTTGTATGCCAACTATATACAGTCTTAACCTTCAACTTTGGAAAAATGCATGTTAAGCTGTGTGTAATTTTAACCACTCTGTACGTGTAAATTGCCAGCTTTAGTAGTGTAATTGGAAGTGTTTTTAACTTCTAATTCAATCCAGAACGCATTCATCGAAAAGAACACACAATGACGCAGCCTTTAACTGTGTTTAAAACAAGCTAGGCATTTTCTTACACTGGAGACGCTAACAGCAGGTTCTTAATAATTTTTTTTTCTCCCTTTGCCATTTACAGAAATATAACTGTAGTGAACTGGCCGCAGTAGGTCTGCATTAGTTCCCAGTCTTCACATTATAATTTTGCTGAATTGTTGTCGGCAGGTTTTTGTGCATGTTTGTTTGTGGAGGACTGATAAATGTCTTAAGAAGGTTAATTTTCTGACCTTTGACCCTGTCCCATGACCTCTGCTTTTCTGTGAATGTCTCTAGATAGACAACAGGGAGCTGTCACTGCCAATGCGAAAGTAATTTTTGTCTTTTCGCATCATTACCTCTGTAGAATCGTCATGGTGAGCATTACACGAGCGAGAACCACTCACACATTCAGGTTTAGTGCCAAGCCTTTTGGGGTCTTGTATATATGGGTCATACTTTTTTCTCAGAGATATAAATTTTAGATAAAATTTCTATGATAATGTCTTTGGTTTGACTTCTGCCCTTTGATGGTCTGATGGCTTGGTTTCTCTTGGAGAACTATTTATCTGGATATTGATTTGTTAGAGTACTGTAGCCTCGACAGTCTTTGCCTTGAGATATTTCACCATCCTGATTTCATGCTAATATGAAGTCTTATGAACTAATAAGCAGAAGCTTTGATCATCTTATCAAAATAAACATTATACATGTTATATGGTTTGGGGTGGAATCACATTTATCAGACCCACATATTGATAAGAAAATGAAATGTCTTCCCTTGGCATTTGAGAACATTTGATTAGGTGTTGATTAGCAAATCAGAACAAGGATTTTCTCTGCGATGATCAAGAGGCCAATTATTCTCCTTTGCAGCATCTAACAGTGCCAATGGTCCCTAAAATATGACCCCAGATATTGCAGGAGTGTTGCATGGCATTGCAGAAAAGGCCCAGCTGTAGATGGTAACCCAGAATTTAGGTGCCGAATCACAACTGTCAGCAATTGAATGGTGACCATTTTTTGGGCGACAGGCTCCTGTGACAAGGAAGGACACTTCACATATTTTAGAAAAATGTACTGCCTAGTATTTATGGTATGTCACAGTGTCTGGGTTGTGTTCCCTGGGGTTCCACTAGGTGTCCTCAGTTCCCACGGTGTTTATCATATTATCACTTCCTGTCTCCTTATTTGGTCACCTTCCTCCTTGTTTAGTTAATTGATTGTTCCCCACCTGTCTCCTGTTTCCCCATTATCCTTTTGTGTATATAACCCGGTCTGTCTTAGTATGTGTCACGGAGTCGTTGTTTATTCATGTCCGTCAGTTCGTGCCCTTGCCTTGTCTTCTTGTTTAGTTTATGTTTTGGATGGATGTTTCCTATTGACTCCTGCCTGGACTGTTTATGCTGTTTGGATTACCCCTTAATAAAAGACTTACTTGCAATTGGTTCTATCTCCGTGCTTCATTGGATCCCGGCCGTGACATGGTAAACTAAATGTATATTTTAATTAGGGATGCACTGATGCCACTTTTTCAAGTACTCGCACGATACCGATACTTTTATTTTTGGTATTTACCGATATCAAGTACTGATACCAATATTTTTAGTGATGTGTCGTTCTTGAACGATTCGTTCATTTTGAACCAATCTTTAATGTGACTCGGGAAGAACGAGTCGTCTCTGGGGATGATTTGTTCAGTCGCGCATGCGCAAATTCTATAGGTTCTGCTCTGCTAGTAGTAATTCACCTGTGTCAGTCAATGCAGTCTGAGACGGAAAGAGAATTGATTAGTTCATAGTTCGGGTCTATCGGGTTTTTGACTCGTTCCTTAATCATGTGACAGCCCCATATGCTAAACCTATGCAGTCTGAGCCGGAAAGAGAATTGATTAGTTCATAGTTCGGGTCTATCGGGTTTTTGACTCGTTCCTTAATCATGTGACAGACCCATACGCTAAACCTATGCAGTCTGAGCCGGAAAGAGAATTGATTAGTTAATCAATTTCAGGAAAGACTTGAACCCGAAGACTTGTCAGACAAGAGTTGAGGTGAGCTAATCACAGACTGAAGACCCAGGTAAAAAATGAATTAATCTTTTCTGTATCTTATAGCATTTTAGTTTTGTATTGTTTGTAGTGTGATCAACGTGTGTATAAGTACTAGATGTGCTGGGGAAGTAACATGTAACATTTTAATTACATTTTGCTAAAATGAACGAAATTAGCGAAATGACTCGAAAAAAGATTTGTTCATTTTGCTGAACGAGACTCAAAATCTGAGTCGGTAAAATGATCCGAACTTCCCATCACTAATATTTTTGTTGCATTTGTAAATTGTTTAAATATTGGGTACAGAAACCAAAAGAGTATATACAGTTAACGTTAGCTGGTTAACTTCATTTATTAAATAGATACAGTCAAACCAAAATATATTCAGACATCTTCATCCTTTCTCATATTATGATAGTTTATTCTCTGTAGTTTAGAAGATGGTAATAAAATATGACAAGAACTCAAGAGTTGAACTGTGTCAGCAAAGATTCAGCTCGATAGTGTTAGATTACTTTGATAGAACGGTATGTAATAGATTGCAATCAACCAAAAATTATAAAGACAGCTGTTAGTATGACAGTAACTATCAATACTTAGTCGGGCAACCCTTAGCCTTAATGACTGCCTGTAGTCTCCTGGGCATGCTGTCATCCATGTTCATGCAAACCTGAACTTCAGTTTTTTCCCTAGACTCTGTCTGAAAATATTTTGGTCCCAAATTTGTATCGGTATTTTATTTTTTTTATTATTTTTCTGCTCTATGGTTCATCATCTTTAATTTAATAGCATTAGAGCTGCTACATTGCAGCGGCTTAGTACTGTAATCACGTGCTTTGCTGTAATAATGCAATCATTATAAATCTCCTAACTGTGATATTTTCACAAATAGAAGTCATGTTTTCTTTGGTTATCTGAAACGCGATTTATATTCCAAGTAAACATAACACGCACAACGCGTATTTGTACTGGTGCAGAATTAAAAGGACAAGTAGTAACAGCCTAGCGCATTTCACACAGGCTGCTTGATTCACTTTCGTCAGAAAGTCGTGTATGACTAATGTTGAAAAAAAAATTATGTTTATAGTGTATGCCCCAAAAAATGGTTGTATTTTTACAATTTAGTTTTAATGCAAATGATGCTTGTCCTAAAGTGAGTAAAAATCAAAGATCACACATTAGAAGTGCACTCTCTCTCTCTCTCTCTCTCTCTCTCGCTTTCTCTCTCTTTCTCTACCTACCGTTAAGTAACTTGTGCTTTGTTTTACTTTCTTGTTTTTGACATATCTGACCAAACTACCAACTTTCCAGTTATGAAAGGTATATTCACTCGACAAGCTCGCACATTTCCGCTGCTGCACGCTTAATCCACTCACGTGCTTCATCAGCTCACGCATGTCAGCTATGCAGTCCTTAATACTGAATGTTTAACATTATTTTCATTGCATACATATACTTCGTATACATACTTAATCTCTAATACCTTCATTCTACTGTCTGTTGTTCTGTTTTCTGTGTTTCTTTGTCTGAATATGGCACTTATCACATGCTGTCTTACTCCTTGCACAACATTATTGTCATGATCCAGTCACTGAACTTCCGTTAATTTACCACCAGAGGTCATCATCCACAACACCAACTCTCACACTACACAGTACACCCTGGACTACATTTCCCATGCTCTATTGCACCAATCACATTCACCTGAAAGCAATCACACACAGCTGCCACCAATTGCACATACACACAATCATCAGACATGCTTTATAAGCATCGGACTTCCTTTCACACACTGCTGAGTATTGTTCTGCACATATGCTTTTCCTAGCGATACCAAGCTTTTCTGTTTGTTTTCATAGTCTTGTCTTAATTTCTAGTTTTCATGGTCTTGTTTCAGTTTATAGTTTTCATAGTCTTGTTTCAGTTTATAGTTTTCATAGTCTTGTTTCAGTTTAAAGTTTTCATAGTCTTATTTCAGTTAATAGTTTTCATAATCCTGTTTCAGTTTGTAGTTTTCATAGTTTAGTCTTTTGCTTGCTTTGCCCTGTTGCTCGTGTTTTGACCCTTTGCTCTGGATTACCCCTCAGGTAGGCTATCTTTTTAGGTTGGGTTTGGTGTAGGGGGCACCTTGTTTTACAAACACGATAGAGCAGATGAGGTTAAAACCATTTAACGACACTCACTGGACATTAGAATTCTGAATCACCGCAATATGTGCCTAAAGCAACTTAAAATAAAAATGCAGCAATACGTATCTGTACCAGTGTAAAAAAAGATGTCATGTATTGAACGGGCATTTTAGCGCACCTCACTGGACATTTCTTTTTGATTACATCATGTTGTGTTAATATCATGTTGCAGTAACTTTGGCACAAGCACATATTTCCAAGGAGACTGGGTTGCAAAAATAGGAGTGAATCCCTTAAATTATAGAAGTCGCTAAAGAAATTCACCATGGTTTACATAGCCATAAGGGTAACAATGTTTTTTTTTTTCTTGCCATCTTGTAAATAAAATGCCAAGTTTAACCTATATGATAGCTGTTTTGACCAAAGTAATATTAACAATCAGATATGTGTTATGCCTTCATTCACACAAGCAGATTTCACGAAACATAAATTTTCAGGAGTGCATTTAGATATTATATAATGCAGTTATTACTACTATAAAAACTGAACTACTGTTAGTTGTCACTCCGTATTCTGCATACACTTACAGTAAGTGTATACAGAATACGGAGTGACAAATGCATTTTAGTCAGATTCCAGATCAATTTTGAATCTCCTAAATTATCAAGTCACCTTTTATTTATACAGCTTTTTATACAATACAGATTGTGTTAAAACAGCTTTACAGTGTTAAACCGGTAAAACGAGCTGATGATACAAGAGGACAATAGAAATCAGTCAGTTTATTAGTTAAAGTCAGTTCAATGTGGATCCAGTGATGTTTATCATCCAGCTCAGATCAGTTCTCTTCCAATAGTTTCTGTGCAGTCAAGTCAACATTGTTGCCAGAAATTGTGTCCCCAACTTAGCAAGCCAAAGGCGACAATGACAAGGAACCAAAACTCCATCAGTGACAGAAATGGATGAAGAAAACCTTGGGAGAATTATCATTCAGTGTGTACTGACTATGTGTGCAAACTAGCTGCTTGCTTTGTTCTTTAAACACTAAACAAATTTAATGAAACTGCTATTGTTCCTGATTTTTTTCTTCTAGAGTGACTTGGTTGTTTTCATTACTTTAAATAACTTAACATAATGGTATTAAGCACTAAGAAAAGTGAGCGCTGTATTTAACTGAAGCATGTACGTGGACATTGACAATCAAATCCCCCAGCAACTTAACAGCAAGTGTCACATGAAACCAATAGAGCCATATCACACAGCTTAGCTGCCTCAACCAACCCACCCCGTAATGAAAGAATCAGAGCTTGACAAATATCCATTAGTTTGTTCAGCAGGGGCTTGGAGATTTGCCTCTTACTGTAGTGTTACGCTCTTTCGGTTGTGTAATAGAGTCCCTCCCAAGAGCCCCATTCTGTTTAAGGTTACAGAGCAAGCTGGGTGAGTTTTTATCTCTCCTGAATGCACCAGAACATGGAATATTTAAAACTGACTTTCTCTGTCTGAGTCTGAGTCTGTTTCTTCAGTCTTTTTAATGCCGCTCTGAAACGGCAAGCAGAATTCCATATGATCTGCCGTGCCACTGGAACGCACAGCACATCTGTTGTATTTCACTCTACTTTCCAGACTTGCAAGTCAGCAGCAAAGTTAGCAAAGTGCAACACAGGCAGCTCTCTCCTGTGGAGGCCTCGAGTCATGAAGACTATTACAGATGCACGGCAGGATTCTCGCTCCCGTTGCTCCGGCGGGAATGATTTTCTTCAGCTGAGTCTCTCTCCTTGTCAACAGCTCATCAGGGCTGTCTCAAACAGAAGACAATGGGCCCACCTGATATCTGGCCTTTCATGGTTGTGAGAAATAAAGTCTGTCTGTCTATTCGTCTGAATGTCTATCTGACTCCCTGGGTATCGATTCATCTCATTCCCGCTGGAACAGCATGCATTTCCATTCTTATAAATAGTTTCTAACTTATTGCAGCCGGAGCTGGGGGGTATGATAATGGAATAAAACATTACTGGTAGAAAGGTGCTGACCTCCAGAGATTTTGCTATACAGTAGCACATTTAAACAGCTATCAATAGGAAGGACAACTCTGTGTGTGTGTGTATCAGCTATTAATAATAGTAATAATATAATTTTTGTTTTTAACTGAAGTGTTAAATAATTAAAAAAAAACAGTATTTGCACTGACATCAGATTCATATTTAATTAATTATAAATATTATTTTGGATTGTTTCCATTCAATTCTAAATGAAAAAGTTATTATCATAATCAACATACCATTTTATTTATCCAACTATTTAATTAGTTGGATTATCCATTTTATTAGATGTATTATTATATATACCAGCAAAATATTCAGGAAAAAAATTACTATTAATTAATTATTTAATGCAAAACACTACAGGGAAAATTATTGGGGGTTTTTTTCAGGCACTGGTCAATTTTGAGATTTTGGTCTATTTTGCTTCCATAATTGTCTTATTTCCGACTAGTAGAAATACAAATTTTTTTGTTTATTTTATTACACTTTCTATATAACATCTTGCGTCTTGTACTTTCTATACACTTTGTGTCTGTAGATTTCAATACAATGCATATTTTTGACATCAGTGAATTATAGGAATAGGTAAATTAGGTGGAATTATATTTAAATTTACCACCTTTATATTTTTGCAGAGTAGTATTTAAATAGTGTAGCAATGTATGAAGAACAGCTCACAAAGAAGCCACTTTAATACTAAGCAGCCTTGTATGTATCAATGCGGTGAAGCTGTGCAACCAACTTGAATCCATTAAGAAATATTTCACCCACACCTGAAATTCCTATTAAAAGGACTATAATTCTCTTGCGAACAATGGATACATGTGACACTGGCAACATTAAATTTAGCACATACATTTTCATCAAATGCAAGTAATAAAACTACTAAAAACAGGAACAAACCGCAGAAATATTTTTTTTCCCTAACCAAAACTGAATTTCTTACCAATTAATGTTGGCTTGCAAATTAATCGCAATATGCAACTATTTTCTTAGATTAGCTGAAATTGTTATGAGCTAACCCACTCTGTTTACTCCACTCTTGTTTGTAGTTTGGGCTACTTCAGTGTGTGACTGTCTCACAGAACTAACTGAGAATGAGTGCATTTGGAAAGGTCTTTTGGCTCTTTTTTAATGTTGATATCATTCCGCAATATCATTTGTGAGGTGAAGAAACAATAATTTCTCTTTGCGGGGTTGTCAGGTGCTGAGGTGACACAGCCAGCTATCATCCAGATCATTTAGTCACAGCCATAACTGAGCACAGAAGTGTGTGTATATATATATATATATATATATATATATATATATATATATATATATATATATATATATATATATATATATATATATATATATATATACATATATATATATATATATATATACATATATATATATATATATTATTTTTTTTTTTTTTTTTTTTCTGTTCCCATTTCTTATTTACTATTGTATATACCAATTACAGTTGTTAACCCTCTAAACTCTAAAAGCTTTAAATCTTTCTGTCTTTTCCTGGCTAACACCATGTTACCACAAATGTATTGTAGTAACAGAAACTATGGTAACTTTATTTTTTGACAGGAATTACGGTTACCATGGTACAAGTTTGTGAGGATTACAGAAAACAACATATTAAGTGACATTTGATTCCAGTTCAAACTGCATGTTACTGATTTCATCAAACTTTGTTCATTGTTCAATGGTCTGACAGTGTAAATGTTTATGTACAAGTTCTATTCCTTTGTCTTTAAGTATTGTTCATTCATTTTAGTATAATACTTTTTAATAAGGGGAAATTTGCTCATATTATAATTTATAATACATATATTTGTGGTCCTGATACAGCAAACCAACACTACACAACAATACTCTAGTTGTGACTGTAAATTGAAGAAAACAATAATAATCGTAAATGCTGCATATTTGTTGTTATTACATTGTTATTAATATGTAATCGGCTAAATATCAATTAAATTGAACTAAAACTTAAAATATAAAATTAAAACAACACAGTACTTTTATGTTATAGCTATTAAAGCACAAGATTATGTCTTCCCATGATTTAGTCAGAAAACTTCATCCTCAAACTTCACTTCATCACCCGCATATGAGGCAAAATCAGAAGAGTTCCTCAGAGGCAGCACACAGTCTGTTTTACATCATATCATTTCACATCTTGAAATATTTATAGTTTCCTTTCGGGTGTGAAATTCTATATCTTACACCCTGGAGTATACAGTAACACTTCCTCAGGGACCTCTAGACATGTCTGTCTGCTGCTGTTCATCAGTGTTATCACTCTGATGGATGCTTGCAGTCCTCTCAGGGTGATTGGGCATGTTTCCAAAGGCAGTGCCTCCTTTTCCACTCTTCATGCTCTCTTTGGGAAGCTTTGGGCAGGGAAAGTCGCAGGAGTAGCCAATACGGCGAGCCTTGACTGCTCAAGTGCTGTGTTCTGTATCTATACAGAATAAGTCTGTCTGTTGTGTTGCTTGTTGAGCCACTGGTCAAAACGAAATTGCTCCCACGGGAAGACATACAATTCACTCCATCTGAAATTGAAAAGTTTTATTCACGCTTCACAGCTTTTTTAATGCATATCTGGTTTAAATAATATTTCCTTTTGTGCACAGTATGTTACAAATATAATAATATATGTTACATATTTGTTTTTTTACTATTTTATGTTATATTTATACTTATTTGGGTATTCTGGAATAAGATCATAGTTTGAAAATGAAAATGCACACAATGTCCTTCAAGAGGCCAGAAAAAAATTAAAATACAAATATGCTCAGTGCAACGACAAAACGTTTTCAATATCACATCATAATCAGTAATACACTGGTGTTGGCATTGCTTTTCTGAAGTAACACATGCAAATAAAATATTTAAATCAGTAGCTTTATGTTTGATAACATGGGAGGATACCACGTTTTAAACCATTTAAATGGTGGTGATGTGTATCTTTGAGGTTATGGCTGTTTCCAGACAGCAGCATTGCTTGGAGAGGATATTAACTATACAGAACATGTTCTTGAGGTAAAAAAAAATATTGGTGGAAATGATCCTAAAACAGCTGTCTTGAGTCATTTAAAAACAAGTGACTCTTGAATTCATCAGTCTAAAGAATCGTCTCTCTGCATTAGTCATACAATTACTGGATTTACATCTGGATTACTGAACCAAGTTATTGTTGTCGTCATGTCCAAATCATGTCCGAAATAAACCCTAGTATTGTTTTGCTCTTTACATATGTATGCATAATATATGAGCTAAAATTATACATTATATACAGTATGTATGTATAATATACTGTATATCTACAATTAACCATTAATTAACCATGAGGAACCAAAATCAATTCAATTCCCATCCACACTGAACACTGAGATCTCCTTGAATCACTCCTTTTAAGTTCCATTTGTAAAGTATTAGACTGCACTTTTAGATATTCAGCAATTAAACCTTCACAATATATTGTTATCTCCCAAAGCCAGTTATCAGGACTTACCACAGACAAGTCTTATGCAATTTCCCACCCTCCAATGCAGAATGAGACAGGGATTGGGCTGTTACAAAAAAAAAAAAAAAAAACTCTGGTTCATTTCAGTGGCTATGATCAAAGATCTGCATGTATTTGGTGAGAGCAGCTGGAAGAAGTGAAGCTATTAATAAGTAATGCTTAATGCTCAAAGCTGGAGCTGTTTCGAGCAATTCCTCTGCTTTGCTAAACCATTTTGTCTGGATGGAGGCCCTTTTGAAGACTGTAAAATAGAGAGGGAGAGGGAGAGAGGAAAGGTATCAACCCAGAGTCGGTCTAGCACGATAAACAGGAAACAAAATCGCCAGTGAGTAGGGAAGTGAGGTTAAAGGTCACGTGAGTCCATGAACAGAGTGAGTAACCTTGTCACTGATGATGGAAAGAGGCATTATGGAAACAAGACGGAGAAATGTGTGAAGGACACTTCTGGGGTTTGCAGTCACAAAATCAGGCTTACGGATTTAATAAAGCTTGGAATCTGTTCTGTGCTCATCTGCTTTCTGCAGTACAATTAATCCCTGCTGAAGGCTAATTTACAGTATCCTGGCATCAGCCCAGTGTCTAATCAGCTTGGACAGCTGAACCAAACTGAAGTCACTTGTTTTCCGGCAAACACGAACAAGAGACACACTAACAGCAATACCTCAACTTTCTGATCAGTGGGACGAATGCATCCTAGAAACTCCCCAGAAATTCTTCTTCCCATGTGATTGATTTGAAACTGTTTATGACTGCTCAATGCGCATTTTTATACACAATAGACTTATTAGCTAAAGATACTGAATAAAATGTCATGATTGCTTGGTTCAGCTTTGTTGAATACTTTCAATTAGTGTTTAAGACTTCTCTGATATTGATATTTGGGAATGATAACCGTATTTACTAGGTGTGATACTTAAATTGGATAAAATAATGCTTGTCTACAACCTAATGCTTGTTTAATAATTGTCTACTACCAGAAAATACCAGTATTTTCATACATTTTTAATATCTGGTAAATGTCCAGATCATTTCAATGCTAAATCAAGTCATTTTAAACTAATAAAGCTAGTAGTTATTGCATTATCAGTAAATTAGTATAAAATTATGATACTGATAAACAAAGAGTGAAATAATAATAAACCATTTTAATATTTATTATGGAGGAATGCCAAGTGATAACTATCCCTTTAACCGTGGTGTAATATATTGTGCCATTTACAGTCAAACTGTGTTTTTCTAAAATAATTATAAATTAAAGTATATTATTTAATTGTGTATGTATAGGATAATTAAACTTGATAACAATGAAATTAGCCTTAGCAAAGACAAAGATGTCTGCTATTTTATTAAATTTTTTTTATTACATTTTAAATTGCCAATAAAACAATATATAATTTGAGATGCAAGACTAAAAAAAAACTGGGATTAAAGTGCATAAAGATGAATAAACTCCCATGTAATGGAATAATGGAATAATAACTCCCAATGTAATGGAATAATCTGGAAAGAAAGAGTTTAATTAAACTAATATTGAATGTTTGGGGCACGATGAATGGCATTGCACATAAAGCATAATTTCTAGGGTGCAGCATGTTGGTAACAAAAACATGATTAAGAGATACTTTTATGTGAGTTTAAAACACAACGCCCTGGCCTTCGGCCAGTATGTGAGGAATGACTTGTTCCAGTTCACAGTCACTGGTCCTTATCCAACTTTATCCAGTTTGAGCAATCTGGCTGAGCAGAATGGATGAAAATTGCAGTGTCAGGATATGGACCACTGATAAAGACTTGCTCACAGAAAACCTCAGCTGTAATTGCTGTCAAATGTGGTGCTGCTTTGTGTTGTACAGCAAAAACCTTCAGCTGAAGATAGCTGATATCTGTGGATGTTCTTTGAGCCTTAAAATTCTGATTTGGAGGCGTGTCAAGCATTGGTCAATGTGCCATCAAGATGAATGGAAATGCTAATGGTTCTCTCATTATTATAGACTTCCAAGTTATTTTTACTTTGTCACTGTACACAGATACATTTTTCAAGTATCCGACTATTTTTATTTTGGTAAACTTTTACTTCACTACATTCTAAAGCATAGTATCGTACTTTTTACTCCGCTACCTTTCATATAAACATATTATTCCTCACTATTTTGAACTGAAGCAAATACAAGTCTCAGATGAACCAATATACCTGTTTAATAGGCTCAGAAATCACAGCAAATTCTCAAATCAAACTTTTCTGATTGCAGGTGTTCGAGTCAACAACTCGATGATTAAATGTTTTGCAAATGATTCAGTGGTTCAAATTGTATACGTATTAAACCCTAAAAAAAATTCTGTCATCATTTACTCACCCACAAGTCTTTCCAAAAATATAATGAGAAGTAAGATTTTTCTAAATATTTTCTTTTGTGTTCTACAGAAGAAAGAAAGTAATACACATATAGAATAGCATGAATGATAAAATAAATTTAATTGAATTTATGAACTATTTACTGAACACCAAGAGTAATTTTTTGCTGTGAACATCAATCAAAACAATGCATTCTAAGGGCACCATTCCCACCAGGTATGAAAAATGTCCAACCACATAACGTCTTCCTTTTAAGTAGATTGGGTATAAGGAAATAAAAGACAAAATGGTAACAACTAGAAAAACATAGTAAAAGAAATATGCAGTATGCAGTAGGTTATGTGTTTTGTTTTTTGTTTTTTTAATTCTTGGTGCAAATATGCCTTAATATACTTTAGGTTTTAAGGTATTAGAGATTTACTTGTTTATAATATAATAGAACTAGCCCTTGCTGGACCCATCTCAGTAAAATGCACACATCTCAGTGTTTTTCATTTGTCTGCAGAGCTCTTCGATTTAGTCAAAATTGAATAATTTCAGACAGGCCTCATGACAAGCCTCTTAAACTCAGTGAATGTCAACAAAAATCAAACATTGTGGTTTATAGGATAAGTGAATGGAAATCACAAACATCAGTTTAACACTGATTTCCCATGTCTTCACCCTTTCAGAGTGGTTTTCTTCTCTGATCATGTGAGCTGTCAGATGCGATCTGTGGTCTGTTAAAATCAGATGTGTGGGTTTGGCTTTGAATCGGTCCACAGTATCAGTCTAACACTCAGATCAGTGCTGGTGGGATCTCCACAAACGAACACTGTGCTGTCTGCCAGACACATGTGTATCAATTCTGTGTGTGTTTTTAGAGATGTTATTACATTACTTAAGAATTTTTTGTCCCATCTTGTGATTGTTGTTTAATGGCAGTAAATTTTGTTGTGGTGTTTTGCTAGACCCAGGCTTACATCCAAGACTCTACATTACAAATGCTGGAGTTTTGTCTGTTAAATGTTGTGTGCTATTATATGCCTCATAAGTTTGACTGGTGTCCATTTACATCTGTGAAAGTTAATAATTGTAATAATCAGTTGAAAGCTAGCTGTGGTGAAAGTGACGCATGGTGTATTGACAGTAAGATGCAGGTCCCCTTAGGAAAAATAAATCAAAAGTGAGATCTCTTTAACATCTCAAATATTTATCCTTGACATAAATGAGTTTACTTTAAGATCGAATGGAGATTTTTGCTTAAGTTTCTTGCCTCTCAAACTTCTCAAACTCAAACACTTTCACATTTGTCTCCTTTAAGGTTTTTGATCTCAACAACATCACACACTGTGCTCAGATTTCTATCCAACAATAAAGACTCTGGAAGTCTCACATTTCTACCATATAATATGTATTAATAATCCATTAATAATCAAGATGGAGTCATAAGCCATTTGCCTTTACAAGATTGGTAAAAGTTTATTGTTTCTCCTAAATAAAATTGAAAACATCTTAAGACAAAGCTGATTATCCCATTGAGACACAAAAGATAATCAGCACTTGGTATCCTGAGCGCAGAGTAACCTGTCAGAGCCATAGTCTTGTGGGAAGAACATTGACATAAAGGCACAACTGCACCTCAGACAGCATAAATTCAAGTCCCAGCTAAAGGTACTTTCCTGCTCCTGTTCCTTTCTCACCTGTCCAATTGTTTCCTGTCTCTACTCCTATTTTAATCCCAAATGTAATCAAGAAAAAAAGAAAGAGCAACCTCTGAGCATTAAAAAGAAAAAAAATAATAAAATGAGATACATGAGAATCATAACCTATCCCCCTGAGTTTAGGAAGAGCAAATTCGTAGCGATAAAATATTCCTATAATGGAGTTTTGACAGAGATTGCAGCAAGACAATCATTTTCAGTTTTGACTCTCAGTTTTGAGTAAATTAATTACTCTGGGATATTGGTTTGTTTTAACTCAGAGGGAGTGTCAGCCACATTAAAAAAAGTTAACAGCTTAAGTCATTTGTGGATTAATGCATATTGGAGACGCGAAACGTTTCAAACGATTCAGTTCGATTTGGTGAACTGGTTCAAAAAGATCAGGTTACATCGAATGATTTGTGCGCGAACCGGATATGACAAACTGCTTTGTTTTTAACTGTCTTACAACAGACACGGAAGAGAAGATAATGCTGAATAAAGTCGTAGTTTTTGCTATTTTTGGACCAAAATGTATTTCGATGCTTCAAAAAATTCTAACTGACCCTCTGATGTCACATGGATTACTTTGAAGATGTTTTTATTACCTTTCTATACCGTACACAGCTTCAATGGAGGGACTGAGAGCTTTCTGACTAAATATAAAATATCTTAAACTGTGTTTCAAAAATAAACGGAGGTCTCACGGGTTTGGAACAACATTAGGGTAAGTTATTAATTACATAATTTAGCAAATTGGGTGAACTAACCCTTTAAGTCATTTGTGGATTAATGCTTATTGGAGACGCGAACCGTTTCAAACGATTCAGTTCGGTGAACTGGTTCAAGAAGAACCGGTTAAATCGAATGATACATTTGCGAACCGGACATCACTACACTGCAGTGTTGTGAACGTGCTCACAACAGACCCGGAAGAGAAGACAATACTGAATAAAGTCGTAGTTTTTGCTATTTTTGGACCAAAATGTATTTTCGATGCTTCAAAAAATTCTAACTGACCCTCTGATATCACATTGACTACTTTGAAGATGTTTTTCTTACCTTTCTGGACATGGACAGTATACCGTGCACACAGTTTCAATGGAGGGACAGAAAGCTCTCAGACTAAATCTAAAATGTCTTAAACTGTGTTCCGAAGATGAACGCAGGTCTTACGGGTTTGGAAAGACTTGAGGTGATTTTGGGGGGAACTAACCCTTTAATACTTTTACATCCTTTTCAAAACTTGAAAGCCTCTCATTTCAATTTGATTTCTTTTTTTGTGTTCCACTAAAGAAAGAAATTCATATAGGTTAGGAATTGCATGATTCATCTTTGGACGAACTATCCGTTTAAATAACTAGCTTGCTGTTTCTCAATCTGTGCTGCTGTGGCTTAGTTCTCTGCTGCTCAACCACTGTTTGTATCTCTGATATCTCTCCTCAATGTGTCTTTGTCCTTCTCTATTCTTTGCCTTCTTTTCTCTCACTTTTGCCTCTTTGTATGTGTTCATGCTGTTCCTCTGTCTCTCTGTAAGCTTAAACACTGGGAAGAGCGTTCTGTCTGTAGCACACTGCTCTTATTGTGAATATTCCCCTGGTATTGTGCCAAACCCATAGAAACCTAATCACTGTAGTAGAGAGCCCACTACTGAAACACTGTGGGTAGAGAGGCAGTTAAGTGATTATCCGAGCGCTGTGAAGTCTATGTGCCACAAAGCCTAGTTTGATTGCCCAGAGATGCTTTTTGGTTTTCATTGCTTTTTTCAAGATTTGATTTTTATTTTAGACAGTGATAGTGTCACGTTCATGGATTTCTGTTCCCTTATTTGGTCACCTTTCTTTTCTTGTTTTGGTTAATTGATTATTCCCCACCTGTCTCCTGTTCCCTCATTACCTCCTGTGTGTTTAAATACCCGGTCTGTTCAGTTCCTCCTCGTCCGTGATTGTCTATGTTAAAGCTGTTATTTGTATGTTAACGAGATATTGTATTGTGAGTGTAGTATATTGTCTGTATTCTCCTTCTATCGTCAGTAAACTCCTCGTTTGATCCCGATCCTCCTCAACCTCTTTGTCTTTTGTTTAGCATACACCCCTTATTTGTAACAGAATCACGGACCCAAAACAAAATAGTTTATTTAGCTGCGTTTTTTCTTTCTTTTCATTTTTTATTTTCCTCCCTCTCCCTGAATGGCCATTCCAGCAGTCCGTCTCCTATGCCTGGAGCAACTGGACCGTTCGCTGGAGGACCATACCAGGGACTTTCTAGATCTGGCGTGCCTTACCCACTTCCCCGTCCGCTCACTCTCTAGCTTCTTCTACACCGGCCTGAGCGAGCGGTGTAAGGCACGCCTACCAGCGAACGGTCCCTGAGAGGATTTCGCCGCTTTCGTGGAGTGGGTGCTGGAGAAAAATGGATCTTCATGGACCATCTGCACCGCCGAAGAGTATATCTCCAGCCCCACTCCCGACCCAGAGACCAGCCAGCCACCATCACGCCTCACGGAGCCAGAGCCCACTGCAGCCGCAGAGCCCGAGCCATTCACGGACAGGAAGAAGGACCTCCAGAGCGCGACTGACCAGGTGTGTGAGCCGACAACACCGTGCGTCGTGGGAGTCTTGGTGGAGATCGAGGGCGTGGAGGAAAGCCCTGCCCACACTTCCGCGACTGAGGGTGAGCTGTATTCGGTCTCGGGAAATGATATGGAGCAACTATTGGATCTAATGGGCTGGTCTATGGAGGTAATTCCTGAATCCCCTGTTTGTCCGCTGGTTCCGTCCAGCCCTGATCCCCCTGTATACCCTCTCAGTCTCCCACTCCTACCTCCTCCAGTCAGTTCCTCTGCTCCATTTCCGCTGGTTCCGCCCAGCTATGAATTTTCTGTTTCTCTGCTGGTTCCGCCCAGCTATGAACTTTCTGTTTCTCCGCTGGTTCCGCCCAGCTCTGAATTTTCCGTTTCTCCGCTGGTTCCGCCCAGCTATGAACTTTCCGTTTCTCCGCTGGTTCCGCCCAGCTCTGAATTTTCTGTTTCTCCGCTGGTTCTGCCCAGCTCTGAATTTTCTGCTTCTCCGCTGGTTCTGCCCAGCTCTGAATTTCCTGTGTCTCCTGTATTCCCTCCCAGCCTCCCTCTCCCACCTCCTCCTAGACCTGCCAATTCCCCTGCTCCAATTCCGCTGGTTCCGCCCAGCTCTGAATTTCCTGTGTCTCCTGTGTTACCTCCCATCCTTCCTCTCTCTCCTCCTCCTAGACCAGCCAGTTCCCTGACGTCATCGCTGCTGGTGCCAGTCTGTCCCGCAGCTCACCCTCAGTCCGCGCCATCTGGGCGCGATGGTTCGCCGCTGGACTGCCAGTCTCCAGCTCTGCCTTGGCGTGTTAAGGCCCTGTCTCCGCCTCCAGCCTCCGAGCCCTGGACTCCTCCTCGGTCCTTCGACCCAGCGGCTCCGCCTTGGCTCTTAGCTCCCTCGTTCCCACCGTGGCCTGGCATCCCACCTGCTCCACTGGGCTCCTTCGTCCCTCCGGCTCCACACCTTGGTCAGTCTTCGACCATCCACCGCCTCGGGACTCCATTCCACTGGCTTCACCTCGTCACTCCATCCCTCCGGCTCTGTCAGGCTCCTCTTTCCCTCTGGTTCCACCTCCATCCTCTGTCACTCCGGCTCCACAGCGGTCTTCCAGGACCCCGCCTCCGCCTTGGTCGCCTGAGCCTTCTGCTCCACCTAAGCCCTCCGGATCCTCGAAGTCACCCTGGCTCTGCGGCTGCACTGCTCCATCTTGGGCTCCTCACCCACCAGTGCAGTCTACGCCTGTCGGCCCCCTGGTGTCGTCGGCTCATTCTCCACCATGGCTCCTCCCGCCGTCGACTCCACCGTGGATCTCCGTACTGGTTGGTCTCAGGAGGACCATCTGGCTCCTCCTGCTCCGGGCTCCTCCCTGGCTCCTCCCTCCATCCACTCCGCCCTGGTTCCATCCTCCTTGCTCCCTCTTCGCCTGCTCCTTGCCCGCTCCTCGCCCGCCTCCAGAACCCCCACCCTCCCTCCGCTGGTATTCCTCTTGCAGTGTGAGGACGCACCTTTCCGGGAGGTGGCGAACTGTTACGTTCATGGATTTCTGTTCCCTTATTTGGTCACCTTCCTTTTATTGTTTTGGTTAATTGATTCTTGTTTTGGTTAATTGATTCCTCCTCGTCCGTGATTGTCTATGTTAAAGCGGTCTATGTTAAAGCTGTTATTTGTATGTTAACGAGATATTGTATTGTGAGTGTAGTACCGTATATTGTCTGTATTCTCCTTCTATCGTCAGTAAACTCCTCGTTTGATCCCGATCCTCCTCAAGGTCTTTGTCTTTCGTTTAGCATTCCTCCCTTATTTGTAACAGATATAGAGCAGTCTTGGTACCTCCATGCTATTTCATAACAAATGCAAAAGGCATTTCACGGACACTATATCAGTCCTCCGTCTCCAAAACATCATCCAAGTTTCATCTCTCTTATAATGGCTAAAGAACGGCTTACATCTGTTGAAAATACAAAAAAAAAAAAAAAAAGTATTAGATATATCAGTGTAAATGTGATTCATTTGTTGCCCAATTTTCACAGTGTCATACTGGATCTTTGTTGTATGTGTATTGTATGAAGTGAACAGCAAAAGACATATGAGAGTGGATTTTTTTTTCTACATCCAATTTGGATGCCTCAAATGTGGTTCTAAATACAGGACCTGACACCTGGTTATCAATCTAGAAATAAACACAAATTCAATTCATTCAAAATAATCACAAAGCTCAGAGGAAAGGTTAGTAAATGCATTAAATGCATTGGATTGTATGTATCTATGCATGTATTTATTTATTTGTACTTTTCATTCTTTTTGCTGATTCTGTAAAATGGATTTTAATGGCAGTTTCATAACTGCTAAATTGTGTTCGTTTAATCCATTCTGAGTAGACTGACTCTGAATTTAGTGTGTGCACCACGACTATGAGAAGTCATGATCGGTGGAGCTCTGAAATTACGATTCACCATGGCAACAGCACCGACAAAAAGACGTCTGCATACTTCCAAGTCTATAAATAACTTTCATTCTTAATCCCTGTTATAATATCAGAGGTTAAAACTGTAAAGTTTTCGGTTACAGAACAGCTGAAATGAGTTGGTTTAATCAACTCTAAATTGACTGACTCTGAGTTAAGCGCGTGCACCACAACTATAAAAAGCCATTATCAATGGAGAGCCGATATTACGATTCAGCATGGCAACAGCTCCCGCCAAAAAGACGTCTGCATACTTCAGACTCAATACAAATGTAATTCTTATCACTGTTATAATATCACAGGTGAAAACTGGCAGAACGTTAGATTAATGAACTAATAGCTAATCATTTTATGGTATCTCATGGGCAAAAAATATATATAAAAGAATAATATTAATAATAATATTTTAGGTGCATTTCTCTTATTTTACAAATGATCTGCCAATAGAGTTAGAAAAATACGGCAGTGGCTATACACTAAGTGGAATTAACATACTTTCTTAGCGATAGATCCTATTTACAGTAGGCTGATGCTATTTACAGAAAAAATGTACAGTGAAAATCGTGATATATTCCATTTAGCATGTAGAAGTAGGAGTTCTTTGAAACAGGCTAAGTGTAAATAATAATTAGATGCTAGTTATATTTTATACTGGCAGATACATTTGCACCTCAGTATTGTTATACATTAACAGGATACAATAATATTATAAATATTATAGTTGAATCATTATTAAACACTCGTTAGGCACTTTACTTCCACTTTTAGAACATTTTGTTCATTTTATTGAAAATAAATTCTAATGTGACACGTGATGGGAAAAGTGAGAAGAACAAGCTCAGCAAAAGCCAGACTCTAACCCAATCAATCACGTTACAAGCTACATTACTGCCTACACCACTGAAGCCGTTATTCACATGTGTCATATTTAACCTTATGTGTCGAGGGAGGGCGGAGCTATAGTAGATTTGCACTTAGTGATAGACACTCAGAATAGTCTTGTTTTCCATTTGCATTAAGATTATTTTTCTTACACTGGCATATAATTTTACTTAAGTAAAATGCACTTAATTTAGATCCCCCCCAGGAAACAAGACTAAGTATCTTATATAATTTTCTTATATAGAAAATCTAGTGGGGAAGAAGAAATAAAAAACACAGCGTTTTTCCAGCGTGCATCAATGAAGTGTTTAAAAAGGGGGAGGAGACCGAAAGAAACTCTGGGTTTATCGAAGAAAACCTGCACCTGACCAGGTTAGGTTCATAGAGTAAGTTACCATGGTAACTGACTCTGAGTATAAGTTAGCTCTCTTTCAGATACGGGCTTGACTTACCCTGCTTTCTCGGGTTTGACAAACCTCCCATTCTGAAACAGAAAACCTAGAGTTCCTTTTCAGGAACTCGAGGTGCGTCAAGCGCTTTGGGGAACGTCCCTGACGAGACCAACTCTGAATATCGTGTGCAATCTTTCCAATGGAAGGGCGTGATGTCACGGGCGGGGTGACGTAGCGACCAGGAAGCTATAAAGGCACCTGCCACGCAGCTGGCTTCAGCTTCTTGTCCTTCAGCAAGTGAGGTGTTATGCCTAGCATTATACGGGCAGCGTTAATGAGCAGCTATTTAATCTCCGAGGGGATTAATATTGTTTGTGTGACTAAGCTATTCGCGCGCTGTCGAGGCAACGCGTGTATTACATCATTTTCAGTTTTGATGTGAATTTTTCCATACCCGACCGCGTGTCTGATTATTTAAACTCCATTTAATAAGGAGGAGTTAGTTCTATCACTTCAATGTGTACTTTATCACAATCTAGACCGTGTTTACTTGTCTGATTGTTTGATTACATTAAATTCTGAGAAATTTAATGACTTTGAGAAGTTAATATATCACTTCAATGTGTATCACAATCTAGACCGTGTTTACTTGTCTGATTGTTTGATTACTTTAAATTCTGAGGAATATAATGACTTTGAGAAGTCAATATATCACTACAATGTGTACTTTATCACAATCTAGACCGTGTTTACTTGTCTGATTGTTGGATTGCATTGGATTCTGAGGAATCTAATGACTGTTATCTAACTTTGAGAAGTTCAATATATCACTTCAATGTGTATTGTATCACAATTCGGACCATATTTACTTGTCTGATTGTTTGATTGCATTAAATTCTGAGGAATCTAATGACTGTTATCTAACTTTGAGAAGTTCAATATATCACTTCAATGTGTATTGTATCACAATTCGGACCATATTTACTTGTCTGATTGTTTGATTGCATTAAATTCTGAGGAATATAATGACAGTTATTTTACTCGTGAAGTTAGATGTACTGGAGGGACTGCTGGGCGGGAGCAGCCCCCTCCGCGTACAAACAGAGCGTTGCCGGGACCAGAGGCTGAAGCAACGCTCTGGGCCAGTGACTTCTCAGCCTAATCCAAATCCGATGGAGCCGTACTTTAGGCTGGGAGGTCCACGGCCAAGAAGTCATGACGCATTTCGGTCACGACTACAGAGGGCGGCCCCTACTGGGGTAGAGCGGTGTCCACCTAATTACACGGTGCCCGTCTCACCTCAGTGCCCTCTGGAGGTGGGTCTGCCAACCCTGCCAGAGTTTCAGGGTGCAGCAGCTTCCAGCGAGCACTGCTCTCAGTTATTTCCGCCCGTGAGCGTAGCGGAGCTGAGACGCTCGCCGCCCCCTTCGAGGGCCTCTTACACCAGAGGTCAGTCTCGAGAGACTGATTCCCTTAGTACATTATTTAGCAGCGTGGAAACTACTGCCAAATGTATCTCAATGGGTCCTGCACACAGTAGAAAGAGGCTATCGCATTCAGTTCGGCAATCCACCGTCGACATTCAATGGGGTTACACCCACAATAGTCGGCCCCCGGCAGGCTCTGGTTATGGAACAAGAAGTGAATACCCTATTAAGGAAGGAGGCCATCGAGGTGGTCCCTCCTCTAAACAGGGAGTCCGGGTTTTATAGCCGGTATTTCATAGTTCCAAAGAAGGATGGGGGTTGCGTCCGATCTTAGACTTACGTCATCTAAACCTCTCAGTAATGTCACTGAAGTTCAAAATGCTCACTGTCAAACAGGTTGTAGCTCAAATCAGATCCGAGGACTGGTTTGTCACAATAGATCTCAAAGACGCATACTTCCATATCCATCCTTCCACAACACAGGAAGTTTCTGAGGTTCGCTTTCGGGGGCAAAGCCTACCAGTATCGAGTACTTCCCTTCAGCCTTGCACTCTCACCCCGCACGTTCACGAAATGTGTAGATGCGGCTCTGGTATCCCTCCGTATGCAGGGCATCCGCATTCTGAACTATATTGACGATTGGTTGATTTTAGCTCAATCAGAGCAAATGGCGGTTCGACATCGAGATGTCGTTCTCGCACATATGGGGGAGCTGGGTTTGAGACTAAACGCCAAGAAGAGTGTACTTTCTCCAGTTCAGAGAACCACCTATCTAGGCGTAGTGTGGGATTCGACCACGATGCAGGCACGTCTGTCTCCTGCTCGGATCGAGTAGATCCTCACATCAGTAGAGAGAGAGTCAAATAAGGCCAGTCACTCACTGTCAAACAGTTTCAGAGACTGTTAGGGCTTATGGCAGCTGTGTCCAACGTGATACCTTTTGGCCTCCTGCACATGAGACCCCTACAGTGGTGGCTCAAGACCAAGGGATTTTTGGTCGAATCCATTACGAACCCAGTTTCGAATCCATTACGAACTATCAAGGTCACGCAGCGATGCTTTCGTGCCTTAGACATGTGGAAGAAACCTTGGTTCTTGAATCAGGGCCCGGTGCTGGGAGCTCTTGGTTGCCGTGTAACGCTAGCAACAGACGCGTCCCTCACCGGTTGGGGTGCGGTCATGAGTGGCCACCCTGCCCGCGGTCTGTGGAGCGGTCGCCATCTGACATGGCATACCAGTTGTCTAGAGATGCTGACTTGTGGGTGTGGCCCCTGAGGGGCCACAGTTCATAGCTTCCGGTCTCTCAACCGAGGTTGTTTAGACCCTCCTCCAATCCAGAGCTCCCTCTATGAGGAAACTGTATGCCCTGAGGTAGAAGCTCTTCACCTCATGGTGCAGAGACCGCCAGCTTGACCCTGTTAACTGCCCAGTTGGTACAGTCCTTGAGTTTCTCCAAGCTAGGCTCTCTGCGGGGTTAACTCACTCCACCTTAAAGGTGTACGTGGCGGACATAGCTGCTTACCACGTCCCTCTCAACGGTCAATCAGTGGGTAGACACCCCCTAGTTACACGTTTCCTCCGCGGTGCACTGAGGCTGAGACCTCCAGTACGGTCCCGTATTCCCCCATGGGATTGGTTGTGGTTTTAGAGGCTCTTTGTAAAGCTCCATTTGAGCCAATACAAGATATCTCAGATAGACATCTGACCCTTAAGACTGCCCTTTTACTGGCTATTACTTCTCTAAAGAGAGTTGGAGATCTTCAGGCCCCCTCGGTGGCCCCTACCTACTTAGACTTTGCCCCTGGTATGGCCAAAGCATTCTTATACCCTCAAGTGGGTTATGTTCCTAAAGTTCCCTCTGTTACTCCACAACCCATAGTACTGCAGGCCTTCTGCCCTCCTCCCTTTCGGGAGCTAGACCAGGAGAAGCTAAACTTTATGTGTCCAGTTCGAGCGCTGGACGCATATGTCCACAGAGCTGCCCTGTGGAGAAAATCTGACCAATTGCTTGTTTGCTACGGTCTTCCTAAAAAGGGTTTTCCTGCCTCTAAGCAGACCCTTAGTCGTTGGATAGTCGAGGCTATCAACGTATCCTATGAGTCCTCTGGTCTTCCCCTTCCTTTGGGAGCCAAGGCTCACTTCACTTGGGGTATGGCTGCCTCTAAGGCCTCTCTAGCAGGTGTGTCCCTCTTGGACATCTGCAACGCTGCGGGATGATCCACGCCCTCTACATTTGCCAGATTTTATGACCTTGATATGCGAGCCACTCCGGGCTCTTCTGTTCTCTCGTCTTAGCTGTGCTCTTCGGATACACACTAGGCAGGGATTTGGAAGTCTGGCACCGTGGGCACATCGTTCCCCAAAGCGCTTGACGCAGCTCGAGTTCCTGAAAAGGAACGTCTCAAGGTTACGAATGTAACCCTGGTTCCTTGAAGGAACGAGACGCTGCGTGGCAGAGCCATACTCCCAGCATCCCTGCCGGCGCTTGCTTCCCTACTCGAAGCTGAAGCCAGCTGCGTGGCAGGTGCCTTTATAGCTTCCTGGTCGCTACGTCACCCCGCCCGTGACGTCATGCCCTGCCATTGGAAAGATTGCACACGATATTCAGACTCTGTCTCGTCAGGGACGTTCCCCAAAGCGCTTGACGCAGCATCTCGTTCCTTCAAGGAACCAGGGTTACATTCGTAACCTTGAGACGTTTCCCTCATTTCAGGGTTAATATACGCAGAGTGTAAAACGGGCCCCTGCACTGCACTGAAATTTTTTTTTTTTAATAAATATTCTTAAATCAAGATGCATTTTTTACATTAAAAATACAAGGTATTTATTTAGTCATGTTTATATGGGGGAAGTTTGTTTTCTTTTTTTTTCTTTTTTATCTTTTTGCTAATTATCTGCCAGTGGGGTAAGAAATAAAAAAATATGCTTGTTTCCATTTGCATTAAGATTATTATTATTATTATTATTATTATTATTATTTTACTCTATGGTGGAAAATGTTACGTTTTATGTAAAATACTGTACAATTAAAATGCACTGAAAGGGATAGTTCGCCCAAAAATTTTCTAGGTATTCTGGGTAAGTCGTTCCAAACCCGTAAGACCTTCATTCATCTTTGGAACACAAATTAAGATATTTTTGATGCATTCTGAGAGCTCTTTGACCCTCCCATAGACAGCAAGGGTACTACCATGATCAAGGTCCAGAAACGTAGTAAGGACATCAGTAAAATAGACCATGTGACATCAGTAGTTCAACCGTAATTTTACAAAGCTACAAGAATCCTTGTTTTTGCGCAAAGAAAAACTCAATTTGGCCTCCATTTTGGAGAGTATCATGACGCTTGAATGCACCTCCGCTTCATGTAAACTCAATACTCTCCACTGCAAACTAAAAGCAGAGACACATTTGGGCTGTGTAGTGCTACGATGTAAACACAGTTAGTCTTAGTGATTGCAAACAGATGGGACAAAAAAATTGGCTATGGTCAACAGATCAAATCTGTGGATTCAGTCTTGCTCTTACTGTGTAAAGCTCCATAGAAAGACCTTTGTTCAGTTTATTTACTGTCTTAAGACAGCAAAGAGCTATTTCAAATTCAGTCCATACAGTCATAAAGTGTTTTGCAATTGAGTGAATGCATCATAAACCACTGAGGTCTGAATCAGATCAAACACAAAACCAGTTTGTTTGCTTTTGGGAAAAAAAGGTTCCTTTCTATTTCTCATTTTTATTTTTTTATTTTATTTTTTTAGGACTGAGGACTGAGACTGATTGTTGCATTGCCACATTTTAGAGGTTGTAAAATTGTAATAGAGGAAATTTCCAAGAGCGTTTTATAAATGGAGAATATGGCAGTATTTGGTTGATACATTGACCAGTCCTTCCATGGACGATGCACAATCTCCCATTGTGCTGGAAATGTCAGCGTGAGCATGATACATGTCCCACACTGAATTGATGGTAAATATCCAGTGAGAATTCCTCATTCTGGCCGACGTCTTGTTTCCTTTTCTTGTCTCTGTCTGTGCTGACAGCTTGGACTTGTGGTTTTCACCTGGTGGACAAGAAAACAGATGAATAATTATCCATATCTAGAGACCCGAATATCATACCTAGGGGTTAAAAAAGGACTATCTAGTTTGTGAAAAAGCTAAGTAAGAGGTTATTAAAGTGTTTGGATAAGCATCAGAGGTGAGCAGACCACAAAGCTGCAAACATGTAAAAAACTACAGCAAAACGACCCTAAAAGCTTAAAAAATGATCACGATGAGGCACAGATACCAGCATGCCACAGATCAAAGGTCAAAGGCTATCTCAACTTCACAATAACACAGTATTATCTTTAACAGATTGCACATGAACGAGTTAGGATATGAAACTGTTAGTTAACTTTCAATGCTTAAAACTTACTTTAACAGTTTGAGATTCTGAAACAAATCATTAGCAGTCAAGGGTCAAGTATAATAAAATAATGAAGCCTTCTGTGTAATTTTTGATACGTAATTGATCATGATCAACATGATCAAAACTTTGCTGAGAATCCTGTTATGCACAATCTTCTACATTCCTTCTGTTTTCGATTAAGAGTTCATACTTTTTTAGAAAGTAAAAGGTATAATTCGGAAATTACCCCGGTTCAAGCTTTACGGAGTTAAAATATCATGTTATTTGATGATACCTATTGGTAGAACACATACACACATACTGAACTCCGTTCATCTTTCTGATAAGCAGCATCCCATCTTCCCACAGTGGCTTAAGCGGGCTGGTCTCAGCTCGTGCTGAGTTGATGAATTATCCTGGCCACATTAAGCTGTGTTGTTATTGTTTGGTCCTGATTTATCGAGGGTTTTGGACCCAGGTCAACTCCCAATCCCTCCTTCCGCCACCCCCTCCGTCTCCTCCCTTTGTCTCTCATCTGCTTTTCTGTTTGGATTGAAAGACATTTGATTGATGACCCCGAGACCCAGAGGTCTGTCTGAAGATCGTCAGTAAATAAAAACACATGTGCCTGAGACAGGTCTCACAGAGGGACAAAGAGCGCTATCTTCATTTTTCCTGCTGTCACATGTGATCTGGTTTTGTTGGTTTAGTCTTTAATGCTGTGACTTAACAATGGTCTTCACTTCAAGCGAAGCACAGAGCAGTGGTGGGAAGCAGTGGTAACGCACAACACACTGTTCTGTAAGCAGAATGATTTGAGGTCTGTGCGCCAAACATGCTAATGGAATTGTTGAACCAAAAATTATATAATCACTTACACACCTTCATGTTCTTCCAAGCCTATTTAATAAAAAAAAATATATATATCTGTAAAACACAAAAATAAAATTTTCCAAAGCTGTTTATTTTTCTCTTTTCCCAACATAGGCTGGCTGGAAAAATGTGCCTCTACCTACATTTTTGTGTATTCACTGCAGTTTCCAGTTGAAATGAACACTAGTGGCACTAAAACACAACAACTTGTATTCCTTTTCACAGAAATTCTGATTACGGGGAAGATGATTGATTGATAAAGATTGATCACATTCAAAAGACATTCAAAGACTTGTAGAAGCAAGCTAAAATGTCAAGGTTGCTTCAGCAAATGCATTTTTATCTAACGTTTGCTTTTATCATCACTATTGTTTAAGGTTTAAGGTAGGATTGGTGTGTAGGTGGAGTGTTATTTTCAAACACAATATAGCATTAACCTTTCAGTGCCACTCACCAGACAACTGATTTACAAACCAATGCAATACATACAACAACCGAGGTAATACAACTTTTTGTTGTAAAAAGGTGCAAAAAGAAACTTAATACCATTATGCAGAAATGTCACTATAATTTTTTTTCCAGTGAGCCTGGTTTGTCTTTTCCAGACAACATAAGTGGCTAGGGACTGAAAAACTCCAAAAAAACAACAACAAAAACATCATAAAAATATCATAAAAGTGGTTAAAATGACTCATGCAATATATTCTAAATCTCTTCAAATGATTTAATAACATGTAAGGAACGGAATAAATGTAAGCAGTTTGCTGAAAATACTGCCTTCTCTTCATTTTTTTTTTCATTCATACTTGCACATATTTAAATTTGTTGCACCATGTTTGACGTCAGTGTTTAAATGATGATAGTTCTCACCCTACCGGTGTAATGTTTGAATATGTGGAGCATATTCAAACTTTAAACCACAGGATTTTCTGCAAATAATAGGGTTAGGTTTTTTTGTTCCGCCAAACAGATGTGCTTAACTAATGATTATTTGATGAATTCGCCATTGGTCAGGAAACCAGATTGTCCTGCCCCAAACTAATGCAATTGTTTCATCCTGAAGTTTACATTGTTACATTGTTGTTATACTCTAACATATAAAAGTATTTTGCGCAATACTTTCAAACAGCGAACCTTTCTTGGTTTAGATTGAACCATTTTATTTCCAAGACCTGTGAGACATCTTTGGAAGAGTTTCAGTACTGCAAATTTTAATTCTGAAAGCATATTTAGTCCCACTTCACTGAAATTCCCATTGATCTATGAGTGACCATACAAACTGGTCTTATTCATTTTTCATCACACTTGCAAGAAATCTATTTCACAGTTCCCTCTTGACCCTGTCGACAGAAACATTGGGCTCATTTTTGGGCCATGACCCACCAGTTGCTCTAATGTGTTGTCTCAGAGGAACTGTTCAGACCCCACTCCAATATTTTTTTCCAGTGTATGCAAAATGTTTCTGAGGTAATATACTCTGTATTTAATGCTATGAAGAGAGAGAGAGAGAGAGAGAGAGAGAGAGAGAGAGAGAGTGTCTTTCAGGCCTCATTCTGCATCACAAGCCTTTGATCACAGTGCTTCAGTATTTTTGGGATATTACATAACCATCTCTACTAGCTCTCTCTCTCTCTCTCTCTCTCTCTCTCTCTCTGTGTGTGTGTTGGCACAAGTTTTTCAGGCCATCTTCTCTTTTCTGCTGTTGATGTGTCTCCTCCTCTTCATTATATTTTCTTTCCCTGTTAGTGTCAAATTCCTCTTTTATTCTGCCTGTCTTTCTCCCTCATTGTCTTTTTCTGCTTTTCTCGCAGTGTCATTATTGTGGATAAGGGATAGTTCACACAAAAATTAAAATTCTGTCCTCATTTACTCATCCCCAAGTTGTTCCAAACCTGTATAAGTTTTGTTCCACTGTTAAGCACAAAATAAGATATGATCTTTTTTTTTTCTTCATACTATGGGAGTCAATGGATAATGTCCACAGGAAATTATGTGTTTTTAAGGTTTTTTAGACTTGGTTACATTGTTAAAGAAAAATGAAAAGGCTGTTATCATTTACTCTCTCAGATATTGATCCAAATAAGTATGACTGACCTCATTTTTGAAAAAAAAAAGTCATTTTAAAAGTGGTCAAATTTTTATTTAGTGATTAGTGGTATAGCCAGAGTCATTTTCATTAACTATAACTAAAACCATTTTCAAATACTTTATATGAAATAAAATAAACATTAACTGAAAAAAAAAGAAAACTTATTTTATTTGAGCTATTTCTATTTGTCGTTTAGTTTAGGTTGAAGTACTATGACAAAAAAAAAACCACAACCAAATTTTTTTACCTAAATTTTAAATAAATAAATAACACTGGCTACAATGGGTCAGAAACTAATGATCAGTGCTGTGCTTGTTGGCGGCTTGGTCTGTTTTGATTGGCTCATGTTTCAGCTGCTGTCCACTGTGCTGGAATGACTCTCAGCACGGTTGACCCTTGACCCCTGAGGGTCATCGTCCATTACCACATGAAACATAAATGTCAGCAGCCCTCCTGCTAAAAGCATTTGTCTTCTGGTGGGTCATCGGTCACAGCCCACCTGCCTTTTACCACGTCTCCCTCAAATACACACACAGATAAATGCAGCTGAGCTACTGAATGCCTTCCAGTGGCTTTGAACTACAACAGACACATGTTTAAAGAGAAAAGTCCTGCGGTTTATTGCTGGTAGTACACTCACAGACTGGTCAATAGTCAAAATGTCATTACAGTGAGATGTTACATAAATTGAAGAGCTACAGCATTATATAGACAAATCTTATATAGTAAATCTTCACTTCTACCCATGTCCTTATATGTTCAATGGTATCCAAGAACAGATACATTTAATTTCAAACATCACATTGATATATTCAGCTTTGGTTTGCATTTTGAGAGGTAATGGTTTAAAGTCATCTGCAGAGCTGGAAGCTGATTGGTTTATCTTAACAAATGACCCGAGAGGATGCTGTAATGTGGAATTCCAGATAATTGCTACTATCGATGCCTTGGAGTGTAGTGGTTATTGACCCATCAATCCAACAAACACTCTTTCCCTGGAGCATGACTACAGTGTATTCACTGTCCATTCATCTGCCTAATGCGTTCTGTCAATACTCACACAATACTAACAATGGATTGATTTGATTGTTGGAATGTTTTGCATTCTGTTGCATTCTAGCTTTTTTAATGGTTTCAACGAAAACTGCTTTGACTTGTCTGCTCTCAAAACCATTGAAAAGTAAATACATGTATATGTTATATAATCATACTGTTTGAGAACTGATTTTTGGACTCATTTTAGTGATTTCTGGCACTCTTTCATTTAATTTCCCAGACTGGCTACGTTTACTGTACATGCACAATTTTTGGTTCAATCGGTCTGAATCCATTCCGATTGATGAATCTGAACGTAATGTTTACATGATCGCTAAATAAAGTGATTGGGTTGATGTGCGCATTTATATGTCACAAGCTTCAAATCGGAATTGTATTTTTATTTTTTTTATATGCGCACACTGCACAAATATAGGACCCTATCATACACCCGGTGTGTTTGCTAGTTTCAGCCCGGCGCCGTTCGCATTTTCCCATCCAGCGCCACGTCGTTTAATTAGCAAATGCATTTGCGCTCATTTTTGCACCCATGGGCGTGCTGGTCTAAAAAAGAGGTGTGTTCTGAGACGCGTTCTGTCCTTGCGCTTGCCAAATTCCACCGTTTAAATAGCAAATTCGTCAAGGCACGAGCGCAACTGGCTCTTAAAGGGAATGGAAGATGAGATTGTTTTATTGCACGTTACGCCCAAAAAACATCCATTACTTATTGTGAGAATAGGTACAACCCTTTGCCTGTGGATCGCGCTCAATCGAATTTATCAAGGTGTTTACATTAAGTCTTTTCAGTCCGACTGAGCCGTCAATCCGAATACAAACTGATTATTTAGTTGCATGTAAACATAGCCAATGATGTGTTACAACTGTTCAGATCATTCTGTTATTTGTTCACAAATTAATATAATCATGTAAATTAATATGGGTTTTGAATTGCTGTAAGCAATGCAGAAAAAAAAAAAGATTCCACTGACTCTGTGTGTAATCCAGAGATTTGATAAAAAATGGGGTCCACATATCTGATGAAATATCATGAAATATCATCACATATCATGAAATGTGCTGGAACGGTAAATGAAAATATATGTAAAAAAAGAGCTCAAAATTAATATATTTTCTTATTATTATTTGTTCCTGGTGTAATTGAACACAATTTATGTATCTGTTCCCAAAAATCTACTGTTCTTCATAGTCCCTAATTGGAAAAAAATAGTTTTTATATATAAAAATAGCTGAAAATATACTCCGCCTCAAGCCATTGGATGTAGATAAGTTTGTTTCTTCATCCAAAGAGATACAGAGAAATTTGGCTTTATATCATGCGGTCACCAATGGATCCTCTGCAGTAAATGGGTGCCGTCAGAATGAGACTTCAAACTACTGATTAAAAAAAAAGAAAATCACAATAATCCACAGGTAATCCACATGTGTCCATAAATATGTGTCCAAAAACCATAATAATGCTTCTTCTAGTGGAAAACAGTCTATCCGCTGTTATGTTCTCACATCATAATTATTTTTGTAGAACTATTTAGGACTATTTTGATTTCAATTGTAAACGGTGCATGAAACGTGCATATTTCTCTGCAAGACAACTTTCTCTGGATAAAGCAATGTTATGGACAGAGAAAAAAGGGGTCTAAACAACAATTCACATTGACTTTAAAAATAAATAAAAGAAAAATGTTTATGATTAAAATTTGACAGGGTATAAACATTTTATTGTTTTGTACACTAAACTACACGAGAACGGGTTGAAGTTGTAACTGTTTGTACTCTAAGTGCTGTTTTACTTTTGGATGATGCTGTAGCTGATGCTGATGAGTTCATTGCATTGGACAAAGTTGATGTGAGTCATGTGAAAGGGTCCTTAGGGTTCACAAACCTTTACAGTGATTACACATCAGTGACAGAACGATTCCCTTCAAAACATTTTATAGATGTGAACAAGCTAGTAAACATTTTTGAAGTTAAGTTTTTCACTCTGGTTTAAGAGACTTATTTTTAATAAGTGAACTCTTCTATTAGGGGGTCACATGACAATGAGCTTCTTAGATTTGTTGCATTCTTCAGTCAAAAGGCCACAGAGAAAAACTTTATTTTATAAATGGATTAAAGCCATCATACTTGGAAATGTTAACAGTAGCTTACTCATCATAATGGGAGTGTTGAAACGTCTTTAAACTACATTTGACCAGTTGATTAATCAAATTAGCAAAAGTTGTATTGTATTGGATGAATTAAATATAATAAATAATGTTGTTTTCTCTCCTGTAGAACACATAGTAAAAGAAGTTTTATTTTTGGGCAAGTAGTGTAGTCTTCACTAGAGCTCTTCAATTGTATGATGTTTATTTCTACTGACTTTCATCATCAAATAGAAACTGCTCTGATTAAAGACTTGTGTTTGTCTTCAAACTAACTTAGTGGAGAACACTGTCTTTATAATGTTGCTTGGACTTCAGGGGTTCTGTAGAGCATTTCAAATATTTTTATGGCAGTGGAAGGTTTGCCAAGTACACACACACACACACACACACACACACACACACACACACACACACACACATAATATAAATATGAAACACTGTTAACATGTAATTGTATTTTTAAGTGAAGTTGTTTGTAGTTTCAATACATTTTGACCTGTGCCAGTAGTTGCCCAGAACAGCTTAGCAACAACTCACAACACCTTAGTAACCGCATTGTGTTAGAGAGTTTTACATGTGAAAAAAAAAACGACTTACAGTCTTTAGGTCTTTAATAGTTATTTAATATCTTTTTGTCTTGTTTGTAAGCATCATTAAATTTCCATTACATGTTTCTGTTGCTTTTTTCTGCTATTAATAAACAGCATGTGTGTGTGTGTGTGTGTGTGTGTGTGTGTGTGTGTGTGTGTGTGTGTGTGTGTGTGTGTGTGTGTGTGTGTGTGCGTGTGTGTGTGTGTGTGCGTGTGTGTGCGTGTGTGTGTGTGCGTGTGTGTGTGTGTGTGTGCTCTTGTTTTTGTGACATATCAGGACACAACTCTGTATAATTACATGGATATGACACAGGTATTACAATGAGAGGGTGACTTATGAGGACATAACCCATGTCCCCATTTTTCAAAACGCACAAAGTTTCCTGTGAGGGTTAGGTTTAGGTGTAGGGCCATAGAATATACAGTTTGTACAGTATAAAAACCATTATGCCTATGAGATGTCCCCACTTTTCACAAAAACAAACGTGTGTGTGTGTGTGTGTGTGTGTGTGTGTGTGTGTGTGTGTGTGTTCAAAGTGGGTTCTTCTTTATGCTGTGTGTTATACAGGATGTTAATAATGTTCAGGCAGTGGTCAGGGCAACCTCCATCAAAGTCAAGACCTTACCTCGGAACCTGACATCATTAGTGTGTGCCAATGATTTGGAGTCAAATGGCAAATCTACAAACAGCAGTTGTCAGTATTCAGAGAGATCTGCTATTTTTTCAAATGTACACAGAGAGAGAGAGATGTATGAAAATGAAATGCAAATGCTTTCTCATGACCATAATCAAATAATGAGAGAATGCCACACACACACACACCGTGACCCCAGCATCATTAGTCTGATAGGGTCTGTCAGTGTGTGTTGTGTGTGTGTGATGGAAAGATAATTGTTCAGCTTTAAGCTGGGGAGGTTGAGAGACTGTTGTGTCTGACACCTAAAGCAGCTGCCTTCCTGCCCTGTTAGACAGAGTTTTTGAATGAAGGCACCTCCTCAGGAAACAGCTTTCAAACCAGTTTTGAAGGCACCATAATGTCACCTCTAATGATGTAGAACAAATCCAAGTAGATTTTAGATATAAACAAGCCAATCTTTAATGGAAACAATGCCAACCCATGCTCAATGAAAATATGTGCCTGTGGCGACATTTCTACAAAATGACATTATTTTGTTTCTTGCACTTTTTGAGACACTTTCAAAGTGAAAATTTTTAATGAGTGCACAAATAGCACATTGTTTTATTATTAGTTTTATCCAGATGAACGTGAAACTGCCAATGTTTTTATTTATTTATTCATTTATTTATTTGTATGTATATGTGAGGAAATGTGAGCAAATGTGAGGTAAAAACATTTTACCGTAGCTTGCTTTTACAATTCTTCTTTTGTCGCAAGTAAAATGCTGTACTAGGTGAGCTATCGAGCAAGGTTATTATGTCAGACAAGCCATACATATGAAGCTGGTGAAGTAATGCAAATGTCAAAATGGATTAGTTTACAGATCATGCACTCTATGGTAAAAGTGGTTTAATGTTGTGTAGTGAATCCTTCAGTTTTTGATGTTTTTACACAAATGCAGGTAGAATCATTTTCCAGTGATCCTAATTTAAGCAATGCCTATTCATTTAGAATTGTAAATTAAAAAATCAAAAATCGAAAAATGTGAAATTTAAGAATCAATTCCTCAATTTTGATTCTACTGACTACCTGCTGAACTGCATGCACATTGTGGGATATGATTGGCAGTGAAGAACACATAAAAGTGACCACAATAAGGATTCTTAGTTGATAGTATGTTATTTCCCTCCCTCTCTCCTCATACAGTGTTTCTCCTCGTACATCTCATTCTGGAGTTTGTGTCTGTCCATGTCTGTTTGTATAGTAGTAATGTGGCTATGTTTTGTTTGTGTGTATGTGTCTGTTATTAGATTTAGAGTTGATTGATGGCTGTGTATCAGACTAATGGAAAGCTTTTTACAGAGCTCATATAAGGTTGAATTGGTAATGTCTTGCCAAGCCCTGCATTAACACACATACATAAGGCAGGAGATGTATTGTAGCAGACAAAGAATGTCCAGATGAGATGAAATTGTACAGCAGCATAAAACAAAACCAGATGAAACTATCCAATAATAATCAACGTAATCATTTGTACACATTAACACACCTTTTTACTTTGATGTTTTTAGTTTTTTTTGTCTTATTGTAAACTATTCATCAGTGAACATTAATTCCAAAAAAAGTTTACTTTCATTATCTAAAATCAAAATTTGTTCTTTGATGGTAACAGTTCCTCACTGCTCTGAGGCCAGTGTGATAGGATTTTGGACAAGTGCTGTGTTGCAATTTACATTCGTTACATTCTTGCACATTCATTCCATTTTTGATGCCTTTCCAACATAAATCTTTGGATTCTACATTGTTGTTGGGAATGTCACTTAGCTTATCTTATCTGTTTGGCCCAAGAGGGTCTGGCTGCAGACTTGCACTCTCAAACACTTGCACTTCCGCTAGTGACATCACTTGCAGTCTTTATCTTTTTTATTTTGTTGAATTTTTTATTACTTTTTGTTTGAATTTCCCAACATGTTATAACAGTAGCCAGGTGGTGAAGACAAGAAAAAAGAAACTAAATTGCAATCGCTATTTGCACTCTCCGCTACCTGTGACGTCACTTGCAATCAACACAAATAGTGCGTGTTGCCAATGGAGACAAGACGCTGTGGTGGTGATTAAACAATTAAACCTAATTTAGTACTATAACGTACAGGGTCCTGCAAGAAAAAGACAAGACCGGCAAATCCATGGCCAGAACACCAGAAAAGTATCTGCGCAAAGTCTCTTGCTAAGAAAATATCAAATTAAATATACAGTTCATTATTTTAATGAATATGTATATGGTATTTTCCTCACATACCGCAAAATGTGGCATAATGGACTAAGATGATAAAGGCCAAACTCAATATGCTTCTCTACATTATTAAAATACATAACTAATATGTACAGGCAAGCAGGTGAGCCCAGAATAAACGCAACACGCAAAGTTTCGCGTTAAGCATTTTTCCATATAGAATAAACTGTCTACAACTCGTTAATATCAACTCGTCTTTGTCCATTAAGCTACATTATGTGTTTTATTTATAATGATTTTCTATAGGAGGAAAACATTTAATGTACAATTTAACACACTGCGTTCTCTACTCGTCTGCTTGCCTGTACGGAGTTGATCCTTTTAAAATCACTTAATGCATTTCACAATGCATGTTCATATTTGCTGGTCTGTATATACGAGTATACTGTATATACAAGTATACTGTATATACAAGACATATAGGCTAGGCCTACTGAATTGTCTTTATCATTTTAGTCTGTTATTAGGCCACATTAAGCGTTTTGCTGTATGGGAGGACAAAGTTTGAGCATTGTGTTCATAGCCATCTACTTGCCTTGTAGTACATTAAATAATAACTATATATCGAATTTGGTTCTGAATACATTATGCTATATTAAGTGTTTGTTTTTTTCTTCAGGAGGAAAACGCTTAGCAAGAGACTTTGCGCAAGCGTTCATATTCTGCTGTTCCGTGGCCACAGATTTGCCGGTCTTATCTTTTTCTTGCAGGACCCTGTACGTTATAGTACTAAATTAGTTTTAATCGTTTAATCACCACCACAGTGTCTTGTCTCCATTGGCAACATGCACGATTATCTGTTGATTGCAAGTGACGTCACAGGTAGCGGAGAGTGCAACTGGCGATTGCAAGTGACATTGTAATTTAGTTTCTTTTTTCTTGTCTTCACCACCTGGCTACTGTTGTAAAATGTTGAGAGATTCAAACAAAAAGTTGTCAATAAATAGAACAAAATAAAAAAATAAAGACTGCAAGTGACATCGCTAGCGGAAGCACAAAAGTCTGAGAGTGCAGGTCAAGTCTGCAGCCAGACCCTTCTCGTTTGGCTAGCCTAAATGAGGTTTTGCATAAATGGCTTGTGATAGTCTGTACAATTTTCACTTTGTTGATGCCCCCCCCCCCCTTAAAATGCTAAACAAACAAACAAACAAACAAACACACACACACACACTAACATTGTAGTATGTAAATATTAATATTAGTAATAATAAAAAATTAAGGTGGAGCCAGTGAAAATATGATCAGGAAAGTAAAAATCTGACCTGCTAGCAGAAAACATCAACTTCTATTAACTATTTTTTATCTAGAATTTTGTTTCTTTTTCAGCTACATGAGAATAATATTAACCAATATTACCTAATGTATAGTTTCTGAATGCTAAATGATTTAAACATAATAATGAGTAAATAATAATGTTTATTTAATTAAAAAATTGTCCTTAATGTCTCGATTTAGTAATATCTTTCATAAAAGTAATACAACACTTACAGTGAGTCTTTGAAGGCAAATGGACAGCCATGATGCAATCACATTGTGTAAGCAGTTAACTACAGTGAATGAGGGTTATCTGGGACATTTTCTTTCACTTTTGACTTCTGGAAATTACCGTCATTGTCACTCTACCACTTCAGATCAGCACATGAGACCTACATCCAGCAAAGTCTGTAATACCTGGAGAGAGCTATCCATTACATTCCCATTTGTCTCATTGACAGTTGCTCGGCTGGTGCGTGACCTCCAAAATTATGTGACCTGCATCTTTACTTCATCTTCACTTAGTTTACTTCATCTATGTGTTCCTTGCAAAAAAAAAAAAAAAATATTTAATCAAAATACACACATACTGTTGAATGGGTATCAGTAGAGAGATATGAGAAACAATTGAGATATCGTAGAGATCGTATTTGTTATTCTTCTTTCCTATGGGTTCACAGCAATGATGGATGGATGGATGGTGCTGACAGAAGAGTGTCGGGACAGAGAAGAAAAAGAACAGGCTGTAAACTAAAGAAATGTGTGTTTGTAAACGTCCCTCTGGAGAGATGCCAGCTCACTGAATCTAAACCACATGGTCTCACTGACTGGCATCAGCACACACACACACACACACACACACACTCAACTCTTGCTGTTCACCCACACATAAAACCAGCAGCAAGTAAACACATACAGGTGGGCATAAATACAGTACATCAAAATGTATTTTGTTACAAATTACAAATACTTGCTCGTCAAATGTATTTAATTAAAATACATCTGGTGTGAATTTTTATTTAAAGATTTTATTAAAATACATGTAACTTGTAATTTTAAAATACAATATAAAATACAACAATATTTACAAGCAATCATTTGAAGTGCAAAAGACAATGCCATTACATTTTCTTTTTCGCCAGCACTTAACCAACTAATACTAGCACTTTTCCTTTTTTTGTCTTTCATATAAAAAAAAAAAAAAAAAGAAAAACCTGGCTATGCGTTCGGTACTAGACTAACTGAGAGTTTTCATGGCACTTGTATACTGTTGTTGTTCTCTTGTTGACCTGACTGCTTCTATTGTTCATTTGTAAGTCGCTTTGGATTACTTTGTATGTAATCTACTCGCGCATATCGTTGAACTCGTGTTAAATCCATGATTTTTCTTTCCGTCTGATTGATGGCCGTCAGCGGTTGGGTAGAAGACAACAAATCCCATCATTCCACGCTCCTTCTTAGCATCATCAAACCACGCGATTGTTATTGTTTTCATAGTGCGCCCTCTAGTGGCAGGTCCTACAACCTGTACCTTTAATATAAAGTGGGACATTTTATTCAGTTGGAAGATGGAACCATGGACGAATTAAAGGGATAGTTCACCTGAAAATGAAAATTCTGCCATTAATTACTCACCCCCATGTCGTTCCAAACCTGTAAGACCTTCTTTCATCTTCCAAACACAAATTAAGGTATTTTTTTTTATAAAATCCGAGAGCTTTTTGTCCCTTCATAAGCAGCAACAATAACTTACACATTAAAAGCTGAGAACAGTAGGAAAGACATCGGCCTTTTGACTCCAGTGCTTTGACCTCAATTTTATGCACCGACACGAGTGCTTTGTTTGCACCAAAAATATATATAATTTACAAATGTATATATAAAAAAAATTATCTGTATTGTGTGTTCATAAGAGCATCAGAAGACTTGCATGTCAACACAACGCAAAGAGTGAGTTTTCACTGGAGTACCACAAGGTATGTGTTTGGATCATATTTTAGTAAATAAAGTTTACTAAATTATGGTTTTTTTTTTTTTTTTTCGCAAACAAAGCACTCAAGTCACTTGATAAAACTGAGGTTAAACCACAGGTGTCACATGGACTACCCCAGTGATGTCTTTTCTACCATTCTGGACCTTGTAATTTGCATGGCTGACTGTAGAGGGACAGAAAGCTCTTGGATTTGAACAAAAATATCTCCATTTATGTACCGAAGATGAACAAAGGTCTTACAGGATTGGAACGACACAAGGGTGAGTAATTAACAACAGAATTGTCATTTTTGGGTGAACTATGCCTTTAAGACTGCACCTATGGATCCAACAGTATGTCATATGGTTAATTTGCATCTGGCCAAAAACTGTGATAGACTATAGTTGACAGTACTATTAACAAGGGTGAAGAAAAATATTGCATTATCTGAGAATAAAATGACCTACTTCAGCGGTTCTTAATTCCAGTCCTCATGCCCCCCAGCTCTGCATATTTTGCATGTCTTTCTGTTAATAGACCTGATTCAGATAATCAGCTCGTTAGAAGTGAGCTCCATGCATGAACAGAGTTCCCATTGACATGGTCCCTACACTGTGTTCATTGCTCCCTACTCCCTGAGTAGGAGAAATCTGTTGAAGTTTACTTCACTTCAGGAACATTCATACACGGATCTGTGCTGCGCAATGTCTTCACACATGGGCAAGTGTGACATCATATACCTCTGTTTGAATTCACCTTTTTCAGACTTCAGTGCACTTTGAATGGAACATATACGTTCACGTCGAACTTGAATCATGGCTTAATATCTTAAGATGTCCACTTCGCAGGGCACTTACGTTCGAATAGAACAAACGTCTGAAGCAATAAGAGAAACATGCTAAATATGCAGAGCTGGGGGGCGCGAGGACTGGAATTGAGAACCGCTGACCTACTCGATTAAGTATTTTAAGTATTTCAAATACAAAATACTGTCTCTCAAAGTATTTAATTACAAATTAAATTTTATAAAAAAAAAATTTGTTCAACAACATACAAATCAAAACATACTGAAAAGTAATTAAATACATATTTTAAATGAATTTAATTAAAACACTGCCCATCTCTGCACACACACATATAGAGTAATGTAGGTCAGAATAATATATCAGCTACATAAGCAGAATTAGTTATGCTCTGTGTGTGTGTGTGTGTGTGTGTGTGTGTGTGTGCGTGCGTGCGTGTGATGGATTTGGCTTGGGCTGAATGCTGTATAATGCTTCAGCACACAGTCAATTCTCTCATTGTTTGTCTCACAAATGCGCTTCTGTCTGCTTCTCTCACACACCTGTAGGACCGAAGATCATTTAATTGAGCAATTATGTATTATTAGAACTTTTTTTTTTTTTTTTTTTTTACAGTTTCAACTTTTCCTATTGAAATGCCAAGCATATTTTGTTTTAGCAGGTACTGTAAGCTAATTGCTACAGGAAGCTACAGTATAGAAAGGTTTGTTTTGTTGCAGTGATTTTACCATTGTTAAGAGGAGTTCTTCGACACCACTTAAACCCAATTAACCATATTAAAATCCTGCCCTGTACAGTTGAGCTATGGACATGAACTGTACCTTGATAATATCACTTGTTGAGTAGAGGTTTTCTATTAGTTTCTTTAAGATTAGGCTTTTGGGGGGGGGGGGGGTTAGTTGTTAAAACTGGGACTAATTCAAAGGCAGCATTGCATGTGTCTTTTGAAAAAAAAAACTGATCTGAATACAATCCTAGAATGCTTTGTGAAATTTTTTGAGAAAAACAAATATCCAAATATCCAATTCCAAATAAATATTAAATTTATTTACTGAAATGTATTAGCAATAAAGATTTTTGACCACATTAAAGATTTTTACAGAAGGGATTTTGGATAACTCTTTTTATTTTGGATGTTTTCTTTCCATTTGTCTAAAAAAAAAATCTAAATAAAATAGTACATTAAAATAGATCAGTGGATTTAAAACTAGATATTTGTGTATGTGAATTTTATGAGCGTAACATAGCTAAGTAACATACTAATGAAAAACTGAAATCAGTTATGAGGTTTTTCTCTCATGCTAAGCTGTGTGGTGTGTGAAGTTCTAAAGTATTTCAAATCATATTAGAATCCATTTCAGTTAGGATGCTGCCATAGAAGATGATGTGCAGCAGCTCGCTTGATTTTGTAACATTCTGTCTTTGCATATGAGAAGATCTCAGTTCAGACAAAGCAGCATGCATGACTTTCTCTCTCTCACACACACATACTCAGACACAATGGACATTAGTCTGTCAGCTTGTGTCAGACTAGAGGGGATGGATGAATGAATGCTACAAGGGAGGAGGGATGAAAAATGGATCTCGTCCTGTTTTTCTTTTCCCAGCCCCCTTCCTTTCTCTCTTTTTCCCCTAGCTCTTCCTTTCCCAACTGCTTTGTTTTTGTCTTCTTCTCCTCCAAACATTTCTGTCCTACATGCACTAACAGATTTTAACCAGCTCTGTCCCAAAAACAGCTTTACCTTTTGCCATCTTGTCTGTCAAACATTTAAGTTTCAACCAGTCAAAAGCATAGCACGGTCACAGCTGCAACAATGGCACACTATATCAATAATGTTTTGCATATGAGAAGATCTCAGTTCAGACAAAGCAGCATGCATGACTCTCTACTATCCTGTACTATCTCTTTACTATCCAGACACATCTATAGTTTTATTGAAGTAATTTTTAAATGGAAAGTAAGCATAGGGCCATTCAGACGAAACCTTAGTGAATACTCATTTGTGTCTCTGCCTGCTGTTAGATAATATCTTACTACCATATACTCATACTATTTTTGCAGTATGCAGTATAAAAACTGTTCTAAGTTTGCCAATTTTTTCAGTATGCATAAAATTCCCAAAGGACTTAATACATACGGCAAAATGTGCAGTAGACCTGTACAACAGAGCACTCTGTATGAGATGCTGTATCCCAAATATGCTGCACTTTCTATTTCAAGTGTGCTGAGTGAACTGGAATGCATGAGCAAAATGTGGAGGGTTGTATTCCGTTACCAATTACGGTTCCACTCTATATGCCATGTCTTTAACTACTCTGTAAAAATGAATCATGCGCAGTGTAATTATTGTGTACATACATGTTGTTCTGCAAAACTCTTGTGAGATTTTGTAGACAAGGGAATCATCTGTTAATTGGCCACTCAGACTAAATGTTTTGAGAAGAAATACTATATTTCAGTCTATTACAAGTCCTTTATAAACCCTAACATTTTGTTCTGTGATACTGATGAAATTTTGAACCATTTGCTTATTGGAGCGGTTTTGGAATTGCTTAATTTTGTTATATGATCCAGTATTGCGAGTGTTGTGTGCCTCACTCAAATACAGTCAATCCATGCTGGGAGCTTTTGTGCGCAATGCTGTGTGTATTTCCCAATGGATAAGCCACGCTATTTGATTACCCATGATACCACATGTGTGTTGTAGAGTCACGCTGTGTGTGTTGTTTGATACGCCATAATCATAAATCCTAAAAGCTAATCACGCGCTCAACTCTGCACCCAATCAAAACAGCCACATTACCCAGAGCAGGGCACTATTGAGCTATCCATCATGAGTAATATCAGTGCCCTGTGTGCGCTTGAGAGAAAGATGTTTCCTGTTGTGCTTTTAGTAGCTGTTAGTTTTGTTTGTAATGTGTGGTTGTGTATGTGCTCACCCAAAAATGTAAACTCTGTCATAATTTACTCACACTCATGTTCCAAGCTCATTTTTTTCCAGTTCATATTTTTTAGAATTTTCAAGCATCTCTTTTCCATACAAAGAAAGTGTATTGTGACCAGGGCCTATCAAACTCAAAAATTGATTGTAAGAAATACACACTGTAAAAAAAAAATCCATTAAAAATGATTCATAATAATTATAACTTTTATTCTAGCACATTACCCAGTAGGTTTGTGGACATTTCCTAGGTTACACTTTATTTTATGTGCTCTTGTTACAGTGTGATTGCACAAATTAGTATTGAATGATATTAATAAAGTACATGTACTTGTAATAAATAATCCAAGTGCAGCTTTATTCCATTCAACAAGAGCAAAGCAAAGACAACTAAACCATAACTTGACAAGAATCGAAATCATGACACTCACAATCAGCAGGGAAATAACATCAAAACACGACAAACAAGGCAACCAAGAGAGCTTAAATACTAAGACAAGGGGAACGCATCACAAAATCAACCAATGAGAACATGACACATGCAAACAAGGAACCAATCAGAACATAACAATTATCAGTTAAGCACAAATAAAAGCTTGACGATGCTAAATGTTACGTTTTCTGATAAAATAATACACAATAAAGTGTTGCAAGTAAATGGTGCTTCAGTTATTTTTTTCTAATATTTTTATATGGCATAATATATGATAATTGATATTTAAATGTTAGTAAATTGACTTGAACTTTCATAAGCCTGTAGAATAGTGGCCTGGATTCGAACATTCCGACACACAAGGTAAAGCATTCACATGGCTGGAAAGAAAGTGAGGCTTTGTTTTTTGTTGACCACATGATTCTCTGAAAACAATACGCACTCCAGCAAAGAACTTCATGAGAAATTGTGCTGCTCATACTTATATATAATTCGCTGTTATTACTATAGAACGTAAAAGTAACTATGTAACCTTCAAATAAATTGTTACCTTTTTTACACAACACAATGCAATGATTTCTTACAGTGTCTTTAAAGATTGTCTCCCCCAAAGGATGTCAGAACGGAAGGTTCAGGGGCTTTTGAAAACTATATATACAAAAAAATTTGATTTTGACATGTTTAAATGACCACAAATGTGTGCATGTGCGAACAAAAGACGTAACCAAAAATATTTAACTGCGTCTTGCGTTTTGAAACTTATGAGCTATATTCCAAGATTTCTGAAGCTTTGCACGAGGAGACCCAAATTTATGTAGTCATCCACTGATTAAATGTCATCTCAAATGTCATTTGCATATTTGCATAATCAAACTTGATATGTCAAATGGTTTAAAATTTGTAACCAAACAGCAAATACCAAGTTGGATTATTTGGAAGTTTGAATAATATAGTTTTTTTTCGGAAAAGAGCAGCATGGACATTCTGGGGGCTGGGGATCAGCTAAATTCATTTTCATTCTGCAAATTCTTCATTCTGGAGCTAAAGAAGACATAGAAATCAGTTTTTTCCTCCTTGGGTGAGCATGGCTTGTATGCAGCAGCCTGTTTATCCCTTATTACCAATCATCTGGCTCATCTGGTTTGGTGCGGGGGGAGGGCGGGGTGGTGCGGATGGCGTAATGACAGACGCCAGTGCGTGTGAGTTAAGGGTAGCGGTGGTGATGGCAGTTGCAGTGTCATTAGTGTGCGCCCTCGAGGAGCGATTAGTCTGATTTATGGTGAGCGACGCTAATGGAACAGATATGGCTGCTCTCGTACCCTGCCATCCACGCTAAAGTTTTGTGCAAATGTGAAAGAGAGCGCCGCAGAGCTGAGGCTCTCACCAACACAACATCACCTCTATAATTCAGTTTTTATGTAAGTGACTACAAGTTGAATATTTCACTCTGTCAATAGTGCAGTGTTCTTTTAGTGTGTGTTTTTCTGTCTTACATCAACTTTTAATAAAGCAATAGGTGATTATAAGGGTATAAAGCAATAATGGTTTAAAGCAAGCAAACAAACAAACAAAATAACCCTCATCCTTGATAAAAAATCTATTCCATTCTTCAACTTTGGCAAAAATGTATTATGCTGTCACACATTTTACAGCACAAATGTCCAGTCGGGTTAAAAGTCTGTTCAGTTTATCCAAAACAGAATCTGCCCAAGTTTTATTACACTGGTTCTTGCACATATTGTGGCGGTTTGAAAATGTATGGTGAGTGGCTTTAAAAGGGTAATGCTCTATTGCGTTTGAAAATATGTATTTGAAAATCCGAATAATTTCATGGAACTGGTACCCCAGAGCGTTTCGCATTGCAAGTGAAGCGTTGTAGCAGATGTTCTACCGAGCAAGTTTACTACATCAGAAAAGCTATACATATTGAGCTGGTTATGTGATGCAAATGTCAAAATGTACTAGTTTACCAATTTTGCACTATGGTTAAAAGGGTTTATTTATTTAGGTTATTATTGCTTTATTATATAATTGGTTTGATATATCATTGGTCTCCATGCCGATTGGTCAAACTAGAATTACCATATGTTAAAGGGCAGATCATATGGGTTTTCGAAAAAAAAGTTAGTTTTTGCAGTTTGTAACATAGTTATACTTCAATGTAAGCAGTCTGCAAAGTTGTAAATCAAAAAAGTGCATGATAAAGATATTATATCTCAAAAGAAAGAGTCAACTCTGAGCCGCCTTAATGAATCATCACATTTTCAAATTGTGTTACTTATATACGTCACAAGGTAACGTGTAGTGTGTTTATATCATGTTGAGAAGACTTACTGGACATTCTAACACTGTTCCCATATGTGCATCTCAAATAAGTAAAAAATTATATTAATGAATGCAATAAAAGTGCTGTCGCATCACATAAAATACCATATACAAAGTTTAAATTTACCACTGAGAAACGTCCTGATCAAGTTGTGCTTGCGATGGAGTTTCCAGTTGAGCGACTGCATTGGTATCATCCTCGGACTCAGGCTTGAATTGATAAGGTAATATCGATGCAATTTTTTTTTACCTTATAAGATCTTGTTCAGTTCAATTCAATTCAATTCAAGTTTATTTGTATCAGATACAATTGCAGTCATAATTTCAGAGATGCATTATTCGAATGCTTGACGAAAGAGATGTGTTTTTAATCTAGATTTAAAGAAACAGAGTGTGTCTGAACCCTGAACATTATCAAGCAGGCTAGTCCATAGTTTGGGAGCCAAATGCGGAAAAGCTCTACCTCCTTTAGTGGACTTAGTCCACTAAAGTGCTATCTTAGTGCTTTCCTAGGAACTACCAATAGTCCAGTGTTTTGTGACCTTAGGGAGCATGATGGATTGTAGCATGGTATAAGGCTTGTTTAGAAGTAACCCTACAGAGCAAAAAAAAAAATTGTATACGGAAAGACCAGTCACACCAGACTCGGCCAACTGAAAAATCAGAGCAGAGTAGGCTTATGGAAGGGAGGAGTTTGTAGACCTTAAGCTCAGAAATGCTTTGAACTAATCATTTTGAAATCATTTAAAAATTATTCTAATATTAAATATATATTCTGAGAAAATTACAATGTTTTCTGAAGTTAGATGCATTTAAACATGTTGTAGGGGACTCCAAAACAATATCTGGACACATTAAAATACCATATGACCTGCTCTTTAAAATTGAGCAATATCACAATATTACGAGGCTTCCATAATGTATATGAAAATATGGGTTAGAAATGCTCCTGCAAACTTTCAAATGAAAGTTATGTAACTAGCCTTAAATATAACCATATAGTATAACTATAACTACAACTACAACTATATAAACTATATAACTATTTTATAAATTCTAAATATTTAACATATCGAAAAGGGTAAGTTATTAATATTGGTCAGCAGACTTTAAAGACAGAGTGTGGTTGGTTCTCATAAGTGCTGAATAAACGTATATCTTATGTGACTGAAAAGCATTTTATGTTGGATGCATCAAGCTGTTTGGGTTGAAGGGAATGTGAAAAAAGAAAAAAAGGTGGGGCTTAAAAAATCAAGTGTTTGGATGATCTGACTGTTTCCAGCTGGATGAGATGTGTTAAAAGAAAAGTTTGCTGGAACTTAAAGAGAATTTGGCTGGTGTGCGAGTGTGTGTGTGTTTGTTATGGAAAAGGGTGGACAAGAACAGCCGTGTTTAGTCAATTTGAGAGTCCTTTGGGTTTTAAATCCTCATAGACAGGATTATTTCCTCATTCTGTTTTTCCTCATTTGTCTTTTGCACTGTGTGTGTATGATGTGATTTTGGGATGTGTGGGGGAGTTGGACGTCAACAAGGCTGATGGGAAAGAGATGGATTGTCATCGTAGTGTCAGTCGTGGTCACATGATGAGTATGTGTATGTGTGCGTGTGATTGATTAATCTGTATCCTACACAGAAAAAATACACAGACCAAAGCAAGTCTCCATTGCTCCAGGCTTCCTCCTGATTAAAGTTCAGCACTCCATCCATCTCCCGTTCTGCCGCTCTCTCTAGGATGGATGAAGCTCGAAGAAATGCAATATTGTTTGCAGCGAAAGCTATTTGCATCTTAGACGTCACCTTCTCTGCACAATACAATACAAATAGAGACACACAGAAATACAGTTAGAGGCAATAAACCGCTGGCCCATCTCTACTTTATCATTCACATACCTACTCTCCATTGTTTTTAATTTACTTCTCAGTCATACACTTGCAGTCTTCTGCTTTCTTTATTCTTTTGTTTTGTCTGTCTCTCTCCAGATGCACTGTTCCAAAAACCTACTGAGCCCTACTGGTAGCGTGATTATAGTTAACTAAATATAAATGTAGAACTAAAACTAAAACTAAAAACAAACTAACTAAGAGTAACTAACTAACTAATATAAACTTAATATATAACTCCAGTCAACATTTATTTTATTTCAAAGTAACATGAAAGTTTTGTTAGTTGTTTTATTTAATTTTTTTAGCTTTAGTTGAAGTTTTAGATTTAGATTTAGATTTAGACTTAGATAACTATAAAAACCCTGTCAATGGTGCCTTAAAATGGTTACTAGATAGGGGTGGCTCAGTAGTATATATATATATATATATATATATATATACATACCTTAAAATAATTTTATTTCAGTTAGTTGTCAAGGTAATTTCATTTAGTTTAAAAATGATGTACAGGTGTATCTCAATGAATTAGAATGTTGTGGAAAATTTCATTTATTTCAGTAATTCAAATCAAATTGTGAAATTCATGTATTAAATAAATTCAATGCACACAGACTGAAGTAGTTTAAGTCTTTGGTTCTTTTAATTGTGATGATTTTGGCTCACATTTAACAAAAACCCACCAATCTATGGTGTATGGATATGCCACTCAGCTAATCAACTCAAAACACCTGCAAAGGTTTCCTGAGCCTTCAAAATGGTTTGGTTCACTAGGCTACACAATCATAGGGAAGACTGCTGATCTGACAGTTGTCCAGAAGACAATAATTGACACCCTTCACAAGGAGGGTAAGCCACAAAAATTCATTTCATTTTCCAGCAGGATTTGGCACCTGCCCACACTGCCAAAAGCACCAAAAGTTGGTTAAATGACCATGGTGCTGGTGTGCTTGACTGGCCAGTAAACTCACCAGACCTGAACCCCATAGAGAATCTGAGAAACAAAGACCAAACAATGCAGATGAGCTGAATGTCACTGTCAAAGAAACCTGGGCTTCCATACCACCTCAGCAGTGCCACAAACTGATCATCTCTATGCCACGCCGAATTGAGGCAGTAATTAAAGCAAAAGGAACCTCTACCAAGTATTGAGTACATGTTCTGCAAATGAACATACTTTCCAGAAGGCCAACAATTCAATTTTTTTTTTTTATTGGTCTTATGAAGTATTAATTTGTTGAGATAGGGAATTGGTGGGTTTTTGTTAAATGTGAGCAAAAATCATCACAATTAAAAGAACCAAAGACTTAAACTACTTCAGTCAGTGTGCACTGAATTTATTTAATTAGTTTCACAATTTGAGTTGAATTACTGAAATAAATGAACTTTTCCACGACATTCTAATAATTGAGATGCACCTGTACTAAAATAACTAAAACTGAAATAAAAATGAATAAAAACTATGTAAACATAAAAAACCCTAAAAACTAAAAGATAAAAATTACTAAAAACTAAAATTAATGTATTTATATAATATTTATATAAAATTATTGTATTTATATAGAATTAATGTAAAATATATCAGGAGGCACATAATATAAACAACAACAACAACAACAAAGATGTGAGTGAAGTAGTTTTCTATCATATGAATTTCTTAATTTCTTCAAAATCTGTCACAAACTTTGACAGTACAGGAAGGTAGTCAGTAAGAACTGTCATTGAGAAATCCTGTTAATATTAAATTCACTCAAGTCATTTCTGTTCGAAACAAGAATATAACTATACAACCGGCTCAAGAACCCTGGTTGGGATTCACATATGCTGTGTGTTTGATAGCATTTTTATGCATACAGAAATAATTTAATCTAATATTGAAATTATACTTATTTTGTAGCTAACTAAAAAAAAAAATACCATAAAATTAGAAGACATTCACCAAACAATTCTGAGTGGTGCACAACTCTGCTACAGACCCTCCAAAATATTTCTGATTAAAAAATAAAGAGAAGCAATAAAGGAAGAGAGAGAAGTGTACAGATTTGGACAGAAGAGAGAGCGAGAGAGAGAGAAATTCCATCTGCACACAGTGTTCTAATCTCTCATGCAGCAAGAATACCGTGTTAAGAAGCGTTTTACATGAGGACAGGACGTTTGTCCTGACAGGCCTTAGGTAGCGTCTTACATGATGTCATCAGAAACTCTCGTTTCATTAGGTGACAAGAGGGCATATGATCTCATCACAAACGCATGCAAATAGAGGCAAAATCACACACATTCATCTGTTATTCAAGTCGTGCAATCTCCTGTTAAGACCCCCCTCCCAACTGTGTGATGCCTCTTGTCTAACACACACATTTACTATATTTTATATACTGCTGAAATGAGGTCATTCTTCTCTCTCATCTTCTCTGTTTCACTCGTTTTCAGTGAATTGAGATAGGCTTTCCCACAAACACACACACAACAAACCATGAGTTCCAACCTACTTTCTAATTTTATCTTTGAAGAGTCATTCTTGAATCTAAACTGAATATAAATCTGTCTTTATAAAGTCTAATGTATTACATCTGATAAACACATTTTAAAAGCTTTCCCATTTTTTTTTTTATTATTATTTTTTATATATAGGAAATAGAAGAATAACTTATTATATGGTCAGTAATATTTCAAGCTAGACACTTACTCGACTAAAGCAATTTAGGTTCACCGGATTATCCATGCATAATTATTATTACTTTTTTTTAAAAATCATACTAAAATGTGAATATCAAATATGATCATCAGGCTTTTGAGGAGTGTTTATTTGTTCATCTTTCAGTCATCGTCATATTGCATTGCTTTTTATGTTTTCCCCTCCACAACAAAAATTACAGAGCTTTGATCATGGACATTTAAATTTCAACTTACTAATATATATTATTGGGGGATATTTATATAATAATTGATACTTGTATGCATTTTATGTAAGTATTCTGTTATACTGTTATAAAGATCTCATTGATTTACATTAATACCTGTCAGAAATTAATTAAACTTTTTGACCATATAAATATCAGTATCGGCACCAAATTGCCTTTGAATTAAAATGTCTCTCTCTCTCTCTCTCTCTCTCTCTCTCTCTCTCTCCCCTTGATTGTGAGCTACGTATTATCATGTTTAATTTTTTTTTTCTATTATTTCATATGACGGGATTCATACAGGGTTAATAAAAAATATATATATAAGTATGATGACTAAAATACTATGTCATGAATAAAATGATGGCTAAATGGTGTTCGGCACATCACACAGTAAAATTACAATATTAACTACATAGCATAGCCTAAAATGTCATATTATGTTCATTTAGTGGTTATTACATGATAATAACTATTTAAAACATTTTTTGTACAGTACGTTATTATTATGTTTTAATATTATTGCTAGTCTGTTTGGGTAATTTATAATAGCCTATTTATAACAGCCTTTAGCTATAACTTAGGTCCTTCTTTTAAATATCTTGGATTTTTTTCACAGGTTTTGTTGTCCATCAGGAAAAAAATATTTAAGTCTGAAACAGAACAGATCTTTTTAATTAACCACTCAATATGAGGTATCATAGTGTTCCTGTAGCTCAAGGGTTCGATTCCCAGGGAACACGTTAGGTAAAATTGTTGGGGGAAGTCATGGGCCTAGTGGTTAGAGAGTTTGACTCCTAACCCTAGGGTTGTGGGTTCGAATCTCGGGCCGGCAATACCACGACTTAGGTGCATGACTTGAGCAAGGCATCGAACCCCCAACTGCTCCCCGGGCGCCGCAGCATAAATGGCTGCCCACTGCTCCGGGTGTGTGTTCACAGTGTGTGTGTGTGTTCACTGCTCTGTGTGTGTGCACTTTGGATGGGTTAAATGCAGAGCACGAATTCTGAGTATGGGTCACCATACTTGGCTGAATGTCACGTCACTGAGTATGAGAAATTCTTCCAAGAAATGTAGTTAATAAGCATAACTTTAGCTGATAGGCTTGGCATGTTAATGTAAAAATTAAATTATGTAAGATCAGCTATTTAACAATGACTTTGCTCATCCAAAAACATTTCAGAGTTGAAGCTCTTTGGTTCATAAATTAGCATTACCAATTAACAAACATGAGCAAACTAAAAATCATCCTACCTCAGGCGGTTAAATAGTTTTTGCCAGAAAAATGAATTATCTGTTTTCTGCACAGGAGGTTAAAGGTGAGGATCAAGGTTCTGTTGCCCCTCTGGTGCGAATCTGGGTCAAAATATGAAATCGAAACAAACATGCGCATTCATAATCTCTGGTGTAAGTCACGGCCCGTGTGCTGCGACCATCACATTTAATTACGTTCCTCCCAGAGTGTGAGCAGCCGTTGCCAGAGGAGTTTGACCTGCAATCTGCCGTAATGGCTGCTATCTTCAGCACACTGTACGGATGAGCAGGGCTGATGGGTGAGGAACTGGGCAGAGACATCCTTTGATTGATTGATTTAATCAGAAATGTAACCCTTCTGCTTATGCTGGGGGAGAGAACACATCAACGAGGTCATCATAGACCAATCAGATTAAACGAGCAGAGAAGCCAGAGGTCAAGAGAAGGCTTGAAGATACTTTCTCTGTGTGTGTGTATTATTCTAACCTTGTGCTTAAAATCTCTGGGTTTATAGTAGTCACATAGTAACATTTTAGTGGTGGGTTGTTGTTGTTGTTTATCTAGAAAGCAGATGTATTGTGAAGTATAAGAAGGTTCTACGTTTAGACAACCTAAAGTTCGAACCCCAAAAAAATGTTTTACAGCTAAAATTGTTGATTTAGATAAGCTCAAATAACAAAAATTATACTTAATAATATTTTCTAAATCTTTTTGAAAAAAGACGTATGTTAATTGCGCAAATTGATCCTATTCACAATTCTTATAGTATAATCCCTTTTTCAGTGTTTCTTGATTCTGAATAAATTGCCTTGTGTTCTTCATATTTCTTTAGCTTTTTTATGCCCTTGAAGGCAACTGTGGGAAAGGAGCGCCATTTGTAGGGATGTTCTAAACAGAAGTAAACAACTAAATCCCTTCAAGTTTTCTAAGGGAAATGTCCAGTGACTGCTGCTAAAAGCACATTCAGTTAATCCAAAATGGATAACATGAAAAACGCTAAAAGGTTGAAAATACCACCAACACAAAACTCTACCTGCTGTACCAGGTGAGCTATTAAACGAGTAGCCATATATGTGGAGCTATTTTTGTAATGCAAATGTCTAAATGTATTAGATTTTAGATCATACACTGTGGTGAAAGTGATTGTCATAACACAGTATTATGCAAGGAACTGTTTGAAAATAAGTCTTTGTTAATCAATAACCTGCACCTGTAATCATAATTTGTGTGAAAATGAATAAAGTTGTTGGTGCTTTACTGCCACTAGTATTCATTTCAACTGGAAACTGCAGTGTATTCTATGTATAGCTAAGATTTTGGAATTTTGCCGAAATGTAGGTACAGCGGAGACATATTTTTCAAATAAGCCAATGTTTCAATTGAACCAAGTGTGAAAACAAGCAGAGCAAACGCTTCAGGATAAGTTGGATATCTAACACTCCAAAGTTTCCCTGGTCTTCTGTTAACAATTCTCTCTTTCTCTCTCTTTCACACACACACACACACACACACACATGCACAGAATGTTAGAATGTTAGATACTAGTCTAAACAAACCAAAATACACACACAGGTCTCCAAATCGGCTGCGTGAATGAACAAAATCATGACTCATGCAACATCTAAGATACATACACAGTATGTGAACTATTCACTTTCCCAGTACACATTTAACAAGTAAATTTCACCATAATGTACACTCTTCAGGTTGGGTTGTGGTGCTGGTTCCCATGGTGTATTGCATATTGGGAGTTGGCAAACTGTAGGATGTGACAGTCATGTAGTGCACTGTTGAATCGTTGCTGGATGCACATAAAGTCCTTCCCGTTTCTCAGAACAGCTTCACATTAGCATGTCATTTTTAACACAACACATTTTAGATAACAAACTTGTAGCTTGAAGTTTTACTCAATGATTTTACACCAATGGTCACCGGACATGCATTTCAGATGCACATTATTAGCAGGTGTAAAAAGCCTATAGTTTAGTATGTAGTCATATGGACATAAACAATAACAAATGCATTGGAAATCTGCTGTATGTATCTGGTCCTGAAGTATTTCCGGTAGCACCATTTTTAAGTTTCATATCTGTCAAAGCAGGTGCATACTTTTTAAGTCTAGCGAAAACACAAAAGAGGTATTTCATTTTTTTTTTAATAAACGGAATTGGAATTACCTGATCCTTTAAATCTGACTATGAGGTGCAAACTTACAAAGAACATGAAACATTTGCCTGAATAGTTTTCCGGATGGCTCATATCTGATTAAAGCTGTGAGTATGTACACAAGAGCCTAAATTTATTTGATCAAAAATAAAAAACAAAACTGTAATTTTGTGAAATATTACAATTATGGTTTTTTATTTGAATATACTTTAAAATATTATTTATTTCTGTGATGCAAAGCTGAATTTTCATCAGCCATGGCTCCAGTGCTCAGATTCACATGATTCTTCGGAAATCATTCTAATACGTTGATTTGATACTCAGTTATTATCAATGTTGGAAACAGTTGTTCTGTTTAATATTTTTAATGACCTGTGATACGTCTTTAGGATTCTTTGAAGAATAAATCAACAGCATTTAATATAAAAATCTTTTGTAACAACATATTGTACTAAAGTTTGGAGTCAGTAATTTTTTTCTTCCTTTTTTTTTTATTTGTATTTTTTATAAAATGTATACTTTTATTCAGCAATGATGTTAAATTGATAAAAAATGATAGGAAAGATTTAGTAAACAATAGTTAACATAGTAAACAATCCTTTTAAAAAAGTGTCAGGTTCCAACAAAAAAAAAAATATTAGGCATCACAATTGTTTCCAACACTGACAATAACTGTTACACAATACAACATTCACGTTTACACTATACGTACATTTCTATAATTTGTTATTCACTGCATTTGTCAACTGACAAGATAGCTAAACAACTTATGTGAATTCATACTTAATTATAGCCCACATAACACTTAACAGCAATAAACAGGAAATAAAAACTTTTTTTCACTACACACAAACCTAAACGCTAAGTGCATATGTAAACAATGACGAAACAACAATGCTAACTTTAATTATGCTGCATCATACTTGAAGAGTTAATGCAAATAAATACAAATCATCAAACGATGAAAAAAAAAACCTACATTTACTTGCCTGAACCGAAATTTGTGCTGGATATCATAGAGTTGCTAAATGCTATCCAGCCTTCTTGCTTCACTCCTGCAATCCAAACTTTTATTTTCGAAGGTTAGTTCTGGGCCAGAGGGAGCACCCAACCACTGCGCAACAAGGATTTAATTTTAATTTGGACATTTTAAACACAAGGATAAAATTCATCCATTGTTTTGAATGCTTTCGACCACTAACCAGAAATGTCCAAAGAACAAAGATGTCACTGCATTAAACTGATGAATAGCTATTAAAATGGTCTATAGCATGCTGCTAAACAAACAAGAAAGGTGTGTGTGTGTGTGTGCGCGCGTGCGTGTGTGTGTGTGTGTGTGTGCGTGCGCGTGTGTGTGTGTGTGTGTGTGTGTGTGTGTGTGTGTGTTTGAAGAACAATTATATTGTTTTTATAGACACTAATCAATCAATTAGCTAATCAAAAGAGCCCTGGGGATCTCTCTCTCTCTCACACACACACACACAAATAGAAAATGTACTATGTACATGTGCTATTTAATAATACATTAAGACATTTAGTTCATCTTTTAGTTGACATGGGAGACAGTATGATTTAAAAGCATTTGCCCTCCATGTTCATAGATCTAAATTAATCAGTTGATGCTTGTAGTGGTGATGGTTTATTAAAATGAATCAAAAGTTATATATGACACAGCTAGTGGTCTTTTAGAGGTTGATTGTTCTTAAATATGTGTATTATTGTTAAAAGGAATATTACATGTGTGATGGTGATGGGGTCTGACTAAAACATGCTTTTCATTAACAAAAAGGCCCTCATCTTAAGACTATGATGGACTGTGGATACGCCTTCCCTCTTCTTTTCCTGGAAGAGTGTGTATGTGTACCGCAGGTCAGTGCCCTGTTGCTCAGTCGAAAAACATAATCTTTATCACTTCCAGACAAAAACACAATACATCTTTATGCTTCCAGACCATCTATGTGGTGTATGTGTGTGTTCTCAACACAGGCTCATTGGAAAAACGTGCCTCTACATTCATTTTTGCAAAACTCCAAAATGTACTTCTACATTCTGTATTATTCACTAGTGGCAACTTTTATACCCTTTCACACAAATTATTTGTACAAGGACAGATTATCAATTAATAAAGAACTATTTTGCCAGTTCTTTTCAAAATACAATATTATGGCACTTTTAAAACAAAACTGTGTGATCTGTAAACTAATAAATTTCGAAATATGCTTTACTAGTGCTGGCTCGATACCACTTTTTCAGAACCATCCCGATCCAACACCAGTAATTCTCACTATCGGCCAATACCGATACTGATCCGATACCAGTGCAGGTGTTTTTTTTTTTTTTTTTTTTTTTTAGCAAACTACAATGGCATGGTTGCTTCAGAAAATGTGTTTTTACTTCACATTTGTTTTTTAGCACTACTAGGTTTAAGGCAGTTTTTGTCACATTCGGTGTTACAGAGAACACACAGGAGAGAGAACCAATTGCGGGTATGTATTTATTAAAGGGGCAATCCAAAGAATAAACAGTCCAGGCAGGGGTCGATATCCAACAAATCCAAACATAAACAAAACACGAAGACAAGGCAAGGCAAGGCAAGATGACGGACATGAATAAACATCAACATTAAACAAGGACTCCGTGACTAAGACTCAGACAGACCAGGTATAAATACACAAAAGGATAATGGGGAAACAGGAGACAGGTGGGGAACAATCAATTAACTAGACAAGGAGGAAGGTGACCAAATGAGGAGACAGGAAGTGATAAATGATAAACACTGTGGGAACTGAGGACACCTAGTGGAAACCCAGGGAACACAACCCAGACACTGTGACAGTACCCCCCTTCTACGGAGCGGCTCCCAGACGCTCCAAGACAGACACAAAACAGAGACCAGGAGGGAGGCGGACAGGTGGAGGCTCAGGGGGAGGGACGGAGGGCCAGAAAAGAAAAACATGGGGAACAGGCACCAGAAAGTAACCACAAAACAGGAAGACCAGGAGGGAGGAGGACTGGAGGAGGTTCAGGGGGAGGGATGGAGGGCCAGACTACAGAGAGGAACAGGGACAGGAGTAAATACAAAGACAACAAACAAAAAACAACATGAAGCCCCCCAGGGCGGGGCAGAAGACCACCACGTCCTTGTGGTCGAGGCCAGAGTCCTCCAGGGCGGGGCAGAAGACCACCACAACCGTGTAGTCAGGGCAAGCGCCCCCCAGGGCGCAGCAGAAGACCACCACGTCCGTGTGGTCAGAGCAGAAGCCCCCCAGGGCGGAATGGAAGACCACCACGTCCGTGTGGTCAGAACGGAAGCCCCCCAGGGCTGAGCAGCGGACCACCACGTCCTCGTGGTCAGAACGGAAGCCCCCCAGGGCGGAGCAGCGGACCACCACGTCCTCGTGGTCAGAGCGGAAGCCCCCCAGGGCGGAGCAGCGGACCACCACGTCCTCGTGGTCAGAGCGGAAGCCCCCCAGGGCGGAGCGGAAGACCACCACGTCCTCGTGGTCGACGCCAGGGTCCCCCAGGGCGGAGCGGATGACCACCACCCCCCTGTGGTCGATGCCGGAGTCCAACAGGCCCGAGCAGCAGCCCACCCAGTGACTTGACTTGACTCTGAACGTCCAACGGTGACCCGCCCTGACTCTGGAAGGTCATCAGTGACTGGCCCTGACTCTGGAGAGTCCACTGGGACCTGACTCGACTCTGGACGGTCAACAGGAACTAGCCCTGACTCTAGACCGGTCTTGGGCACCGAATCGGGAACGGCATCGGGCACCGCCTCGGCCTCCGGAACAGCATCGGCCTCGGGCACCGCCTCGGCCTCCGGAACAGCATCGGCCTCGGGCACCGCCTCGGCCTCCGGAACAGCATCGGCCTCGGGCACCGCCTCGGCCTCCGGAACAGCATCGGCCTCGGGCACCGCCTCGGCCTCCGGAACAGCATCGGCCTCGGGCACCGCCTCGGCCTCCGGAACAGCATCGGCCTCGGGCACCGCCTCGGCCTCCGGAACAGCATCGGCCTCGGGCACCGCCTCGGCCTCCGGAACAGCCTCGGCCTCGGGCACCGCCTCGGCCTCCGGAACAGCCTCGGCCTCGGGCACCGCCTCGGCCTCCGGAACAGCCTCGGCCTCGGGCACCGCCTCGGCCTCCGGAACAGCCTCGGCCTCGGGCACCGCCTCGGCCTCCGGAACAGCATCGGGCACCGCCTCGGCCTCCGGAACAGTATCGGGCACCGCCTCGGCGTCGGGCACCGCCTCAGCATCGGGCACCGCCTCGGCCTCCGGAACAGCATCGGGCACCGCCTCGGCCTCCGGAACAGCATCGGCACCGCCTTGGCATCGGGCACCGCCTCGGCCTCCGGAACAGTATCGGGCACCGCCTCGGCATCGGGCACCGCCTCGGCATCGGGCACCGCCTCGGCGTCGGGCACCGCCTCGGCGTCGGGCACCGCCTCGGCGTCGGGCACCGCCTCGGCATCGGGCACCGCCTCGGCCTCCGGAACAGCATCGGCCTCCGGAACAGCATCGGGCACCGCCTCGGCCTCCGGAACAGCATCGGGCACCGCCTCGGCCTCCGGAACAGCATCGGGCACCGCCTCGGCCTCCGGAACAGCATCGGGCACCGCCTCGGCATCGGGCACCGCCTCGGCCTCCGGAACAGTATCGGGCACCGCCTCGGCATCGGGCACCGCCTCGGCATCGGGCACCGCCTCAGCATCGGGCACCGCCTCGGCCTCCGGAACAGCATCGGGCACCGCCCTGGCATCGGGCACCGCCTCCGCATCGGGCACCGCCTCGGCCTCCGGAACAGCCTCGGCATCGGGCACCGCCTCGGCCTCCGGAACAGCATCGGGCACCGCCTCGGCCTCCGGAACAGCATCGGGCACCGCCTCGGCATCGGGCACCGCCTCGGCCTCCGGGACAGCATCGGGCACCGCCTCGGCCTCCGGAACAGCATCGGGCACCGCCTCGGCTTCGGGCACCGCCTCAGCCTCCGGAACAGCATCGGGCACCGCCTCGGCCTCCGGAACAGCATCGGGCACCGCCTCGGCATCGGGCACCGCCTCGGCATCGGGCACCGCCTCGGCATCGGGCAACGCCTCGGCATCGGGCAACGCCTCGGCCTCCGGAACAGCATCGGGCCCCGCCTCGGCCTCCGGAACAGCATCGGGCACCGCCTCGGTCTCCGGAACAGCATCGGGCACCGCCTCGGGAACGTCCTCTGGGCCTTGAGGAACGGTAGACGCCTGTCTCCTCCTCCTCCGTCCTCTATGTTGGCGAGCCGGTGACACCTTATCTGGAGACTCAGGCGTTGAGTCGGCCATCTTGTGCTGTGGCCCCAAGCTGGCGGCCACCTTGTGCTGTGGCGCTGGGCTGGCGGCCATCTTGTGCTGTGGCGCTGGGCTGGCGGCCATCTTGTGCTGTGGCTCTGGGCTGGCAGCCATCTTGTGCTGTGGCCCTGGATTGGCGGCCATCTTGAGCAGTGGTGCTGGGCTGGGGACCGCCCCACCGGAAGAGACCGGAGTGGCTGGGGCATTCCACAGAAGCCGATGCTGCACATAGTACACAAACTCCCAGTAGTCCAGTGTCTCTAAATGTACCATCTCCTCCTGAGACACTGGATCATCCAGCCCGCCGTTGAAGTAGTCCTTCAAGGCCGCATCGTTGTATCCCATACCCTCGGCCAGGGACCAGAACACCTGTGCCAGGGCACCCACCTCATTGCCCTCTTGGCGGAGAGCGATCAGCCGGAGATACTTAGCTCTCCGCTCCGCCATCTTGGCTGGGGAACGGGAAAAAAACATACCGCTGGATCTCAGTGTGACGGAGTCCTTCTGTCACATTCGGTGTTACAGAGAACACACAGGAGAGAGAACCAATTGCGGGTATGTATTTATTAAAGGGGCAATCCAAAGAATAAACAGTCCAGGCAGGGGTCGATATCCAACAAATCCAAACATAAACAAAACACGAAGACAAGGCAAGGCAAGGCAAGATGACGGACATGAATAAACATCAACATTAAACAAGGACTCTGTGACTAAGACTCAGACAGACCAGGTATAAATACACAAAAGGATAATGGGGAAACAGGAGACAGGTGGGGAACAATCAATTAACTAGACAAGGAGGAAGGTGACCAAATAAGGAGACAGGAAGTGATAAATGATAAACACTGTGGGAACTGAGGACACCTAGTGGAAACCCAGGGAACACAACCCAGACACTGTGACAGTTTTACTGTAAATAGTCAATTATTTTTAAATGCAATAGAAAATTTGAATTTTAGCACCACTAACAAACATTTAATTTCCAAATTGTTGTGATACATACAACAACCAACATAATAAAATGTTTTCACATTCGTTTTTTGCAGAAATGTCACTAGAGGCACATATTTCCAATGACCAGTTTGTTTTTGAGAAGTGTGTTGTTACTTGTATACAATAAGTGCATAGCATATGATTTTACATCTGGTGGATGATAGAACTGGCAAAAATACCAGGAAAGCACTTTTCTTGTGTAATGTAATAACATATTAATAAAACTGTAAATACAACTGCAGTTTCAAATATAATGTCTGATATGCATTAACAGTGAATTTATACCACATGGAGTCTGTGTGAACGTGTGTCTGAACGAAACAGACACGGTTTACTCTTTCTTTATCTCTGTTTGCTTTCTTTTTGCTCTCTTCTCATTTTCACCTCACAGATTTCCTAAGATTTCATGTTAAGCAATATTTTCCGTTCAGCCAGCTGTGTCAATAGCCACACCAACCCAGCATGTTTTAACACACACACACACACACACATACAGTATACACACTCAGTAAGGTGGAAGGGTACATTTCGGAGAGCGTTTTACACCCTGTACCTTGTCCTGTTAGTGTGCGTCTGTGATTACATTTCCTGCCTATATCTTAAACACTGACCTTTTCAAATGAGTACAATATGTGATCTGTGTGGCAACCCAAGACTTCAGGTCAAAAGCGCTCTGTGTCATTGTGTGTACAGTGAGACTGACAGCAGAAAGACATTTTGAAAGCCTGATTGACATTTTGCTGTTTCAATAAAGAAAGTGCTTAAAAGAATGATGAAGGACACCCAGAAAAATAAAAGCAGGATCAGTCAAAATAACCTACATAGATATTCATTTGTGTGTGTGTGTGTGTGTGTGTGTGTGTGTGTGTGTGTGTGTGAGTGTGTGTGTGTTGTACCAAAGTTTGTTATACAGTAGTTTCGCGTTTTTAAATACATTTTATTTTAATCTTTTATTTTAATTTTAGTCTTGTTTTTATTAGTTTCACTAATTATTTTGTTCGTTTTAGTTTAATTTTTGTTCTGTGAACACATTTCTATTTAGTTTTTATACAGTTTAGTTTCAGTTTTAGATTTAGTTTTAGTTATGTAAAGTTTAGCAGTTTTAACAGATCACTTCCAGAGTGCAGACCAAAGAAAAATGTAATTTAACCTTAGTGAAAAAAGAAAAAAATTGTTGAATCAACTTATAAACAGAAACAACAGAAAAAAAAATTGTTGAGTCAAATTATAAAATGTTGTTACTCCGCTGCCTTTTTTCAGTGTTATACAGTTGTTTCAACATGGTTTTGAGTTGAAATAACTGTTACACTAGTTCATTCAACTTTCATCTCAACTGAGGACTAAAAAAAACTTAAAGGTGACCTATTATGCCCCTTTCTACAAAATGTAATAAAAGTCCCAGGTGTCCCCAGAATGTGTCTGTTAAGTTTCAGCTCAAAATAACACACGGATCATTTATTATATCATTCTGAAAATGACAGTATAGCATACGCCGCCTGCGTACAGCTCAGATTCGCCAAAATGGCAATATGGTGATGTGGGGAGAGACAGAGAAGAGGAATTGTTGAATAAAGTTGTTATTTTTGTTTTCTTTATGTACAAAAAAATTGTCATCGCTTCATGACATTACGGTTCAACCACTGATGGCAGATGGACTATTATGCCGATGCTTTTCATACTTTTCTGGACCTTGACAGAGTAACTTACTTGGCAGTCTATGGGACAGACACAAGCCTCACGGTTTTCACCCAAAATATCTTAAATTGTGTTCCGAAGACGAATAAAGCTTTTACAGGTTTGGAACAACATGGGGGTAAGTGATTAATGACAAAATTTTCATTTTGGGGTTGAGTATCCCTTTAAGTAAGCATGTAAGGAGAATTGTATAATCGAATAATTGTACTATAAATACAATATCTGAAATTTCAAGTAAATTTTTTATACATTTAAGAGTACTTCTTTTTCACCTTAATGGGGGCGCGGTTCGGGTCACAGTCTTTGTCAAAATGGTTGGGCCTGCTTAAGAATTAAATTAGTTGGGTGTTCGGTGCTTTGCTCAAGGGCACCTCAGTCGTGGTATTGCTGGCCCAAGACTCAAACAAACAACCTTAGGGTTAGGCATCAAACTCACTAACCACTGGGTCACGACTGAATTCAGTCTGGTGTTGCTGAATTCAGTCCAGGCCTTCTGAATCTGGTCCAGAGATGCTGAATTTTGTCTAGTGCTGCTGAATTTGGTCCAAAGCTGTTGATTTCGGCACGTGGACAAGAGGGCTGAATATGTTGAACAAGGATCTATGTGGTGTATCATTGCCAAGGTTTTGTCTAGACCACTTGTGATCCCCCTTAGACCAAGCACACACATCACAGATAATGTTGAGTGTATTTCTGCAGGTGCATGCACACTGGCATTTCACGTAATTAAAGGTTGACCTTTATAATAGAAGCAAAAATGTCAAGAGGTCCTTCTCTTCTGACAAGCAGGAGTGCCTAGAGGGCGGTGTGTGTGTGTGTGTGTATTAAATATGTTGGCAGAGCATTGAGATTTCACACTGCCCTATATTCACACTTCCTGTCTCGTAGACACATCCAGTGATTATAATAACAAGCACAATCACACACAAATGCAGAACTGCAGAAACATGTGCAATCTATATAAAAACACATGACTCATATTTGTTTATTTGAACTTAACTTCGTGATATCCTGTGTATCCAGGAATCTGGCTGAGTGCTAAACATAGCTCACAGTTTGTTTGTTTGTGTGTGTGTGTGTGTGTGTGTGTGTGTGTGTGTGTGTGTGTGTGTGTGTGCGCGCACAGACTGTGTCCTTGGCTTTGATCTGTAAGGCTTCAGCAGTGCCCAAATGAATGAATTGTGGAGTTTTTTGACTCGTGGTAAAACCACATCCTTAACATCCCAGCACAGGCATAGGTGGAAATCGCGGGGGGTCGGGGGGTCCGGACCCCCCCTATCTGAGGGTTGTCCCCCCCCTAAACTATAATTGAAATATGTGTATTGTAAATAATATAATGAGATATATAGTTAAACTAATTGTGTAAGTAGTAAAACAATACAAATGCAAACTGAGCAACAACAAAAAAAGTTTTAAACATCTCGAGTTCCCCCTGCTTTGCCTCACATTGCTTTGGTCCACTGCCTGCTCCCCTTTTACATCACCACCACCGACACACACACACATACACACACACACACACAGTCCGGTGCGAGAAAACATCGTGTTTCAGTAGTTGTGGAAGTCCATAAGTCTAGCTTACTTTATTCACATTAATCATCGGATGACGTGATTATTTTCTCTTTAATATAGATGATGCTGAGTCATTAATAAGTCGTGTCCAAAAAATATTATTGTGTAGCCTACCTATTTACTTTTGTCACCGATGTAGTCTGCGCTGTTAGCGATTATAACAGGCGTTTTTACAACCGCTAAGTGAAAGAGAAGGGGAGGGGGAGGCCAGGGGAACCAATCAGCATCGAGTGTTCACTTTCAGCGCTGAGGAATGCTGAGAAAAGTAACATCATAGAGGAGGCTAGCCTCTCTTCTGGAATATCAACCAACCATCATAGAGACATAAATTAGATATTAGTTTGAACCTGTTTTTATACAGTCTATGGTTTGAATGTCTCCCGGAGCGGCTGGGCTGATAATTTACCAAGTATTTATAATGAGTAGCGATATTGAATATATTTTCTTTACGGTTTCTATCTAAAAGCTGCCAAAAAGCCATTTTAAACTGGTTAAGCAAATAATAATAATAATAACAATTGGCAGGGATCCCCAGACCAATACAATTAGTTTGCCTCCTCTATTTTAAAATTCACGAGCCGCCACTGGTCGGTTTATTTCATTTAATTTAGTTAATCTAATATATCATCATACTAAGAGTGCAGTTGTTCTCCAGATATTAGCATAACAAATGTGATTTAGATTTTTATAAAAATTGAATAAACAATAAGTTAATATTAAGTGCATTTTAGGCACCATATTGCCTGTGTTAGCTCTATTTCACCAACTCAAAAAGTTGAAACTAAGCTACACACTGAGGAGGAGTTTCCTAACTGAATAAATCCACTTTTTGAACAAATCAGTCATTGACGTAATAAATTCTTATTTTTTGTTTTTTTCCCGTCTTTCACGTCTATACCGATCTCACAAACAGTTGTGTGAGGGTGTATGTCTAAGAGTGTGTATGCCTTCATTTTGCTAGGCATGGCAAATGTTTTTATATATGCATGTTTTAATTATAACTGTGAAGCAACAACATTGCTATTAAATGTGCTATATAAATAAATAAAAGTTTTCCATTGTATTTTGGTGGCTTGATTGTGTAAACAACTTCAAAAACATTGCAACAAAAAAAAAATTGTTTTGAAGAATGTTTTCGTCAATTTAGTCAGCTTTTTCATTGAAACAAAAAGAAACTTTGAGAAGAAGGATAATGGAACGGTCTCTATGCAATAGTAAGGCTTTCCTCTCTGTACACATATCGTTAATTACAATTTTGCCTGTTTTATTGGTGTCCCCTTCAAAACTTGCTCATGGGAAATGTTATGTTTATTGTCCCCCCCAACATTTAGATGAGATTTTCACCCCTGAGCACAGGTATATTATACGTTGACATTTTAATTGCTGAGTAGTTCCTACATAAAAAAGAGAGGCCTTCTTAAAATCCTATAAACATGTTCTCAGATTGATGAAATATTTATGACCACGCCTGGCCAGCATGAAAAAAAGGAACAGATGACTTGGTGTCCTTTGCACATGTGGCATGTGTGAGCATGAGACTGGCGTAAGCACTCTTCAGAGTCAGAAGTCACTGAAAAACTTGATGCAACACTCAATACTCTGACGGCATCACACACTGATTTCCACAATTTAGTCATATGGATAGGATTTATTTGAATTATAAAAGAGGTGTTTCATTATTGTAAAATTCTAATACATATCTTTATTATATTGTATGTGCTTGTGTGTGCATGTAGTAAAATTATGTTGTTGTTTATGTTGCCTCGTTTTAAAATTACAAAAACTTACTGTGGCAATATCTTATGGTTATATTGAATTTTGATGCATTACAGTGGTACTGAATAATTACAGTACTATTACATTTCCTTGAAATGGTTAGGGTTAGGTTTAGAGATAGGAATTGACGACTCAAAAATATCTATGGTAAATTATAACATATTATTATTTTTTATTATTATTATTTACATTTTTGTTGAAAAAGTGTTTGTTTTATTTTGTTGATAAGGTTAAGTGGTCGAAAATATATCTATAAAATTTATTTAGATATAAAAGTATAAAAATGTATAAAACTTATTAAATATACAAATTTATTCATGATATAAAGAATTCATATGTATTATTTTTTATCCTATAACTGTAAGTTCATAAAACTAAACTAAAACTAAAATATTGTACATTTCAAATGTATAAAAGAAGTATAAACAATGACAACTGTCTGCAAACCCATATGCTTTTATTTGTTCTGTCAGAAAACAATACTGTCAAACTCCAAAACACTAAATAATGGGTTGAACCACTGCTTTGATTGTACAAAAACATTTCATATGCTTTACCTTCGATTAATCTCACTCTCTTTTTTTAACCTGTAGGAATTCTAAAAGAAGAGGAAAGTGGAGAACACCATGTAAGAACACAAATACCGCCTGTTGGATTTATTAAATGGAATCAAATCTTTTTGGAAGTAAATTCAATAGGCCTTTGTGATATGGGAAACAGCCCCTACAAAAAAAAAAAACGTTTAGCAGCAAAGGAGAATCACCCTGCCTAGTCATTTGTTTTTACACAGAGTAAGCACATCCACTCTCCTCTGAACGCTCCTATTGGTGAATAATACCCAGAAAACATCTAATTTGAACGTTGTTTTGGATTCTTACGTGTGATTGTGGGCGAACTCTAGTGGGAGCCATGTCTGGTAAGGGCAACCCCAGCCCACACCTTAATGGCTTTCCAATGGCCCACTATTCCTATTTCTTCACACACATGCTGGGAGGGCTTTCTCCACCTTCTCTTCCCACCCTACCCCTCAGTGGATACAGCACACATTCACCAGGCAGTGAGTATGACATCAATTCCTACAAAATCTCTTGCTCAATGAAATGTGATTGATTGATTGATTGGTTGATTGATTGTGATTGATTGATTGATTGATTGATTGATTTTGATATGTCGGGATTCCATTTTGTGTTGAGTGATAAACTGTGATATACTTTTCCTTCCGATGAGTGCATCAAAAAAGCTTTTACATGACATTCTGGGCAGATTGCCATTGTATTTTGTTATATTTCCATAACTTTCAAATGGTGGTTCCCCTTGTGTTCACAGTAATCTCTTAGCATTAATGTAGTACTCTGTCTGGAGTCCAAGTCCATATTTTCATGGTCTTGGTCTTGTCATGGACTCGGGCATTTGGACTTGACCTTGTCTTGAACTCAAAACAGAGACCGATCTTTAATATTAGAACACAGGGGATGCGTTTTGTGGTCTGTAATGGTTTGTATGTTTTTAGACATATTTTTAGCACAACATTACAGAAACGCATCGATTTGCTATAGGAGGCCTTTATGAGGGTAATTAAATCATGGGGCAATTTTCATTTTTGGTTGAACTATCCCTTTAAGAGTGTAACACTGATATAACACAACTGAACCAGTTCATCTTCAGGATCACTTGATAATAACACACAGCTGTGTTGGAGTAGTGCTGGAACTGATCTCAAGTATAGAAGATATAGATCTTCATGAGTGTACCTACTGGATTCTGCTGCTTTCAGTTGTTTGTTTGCAATACAGTTGCAGAAAAAGAATGTGAACACTCGTTGTAATGCTGCCCAAACCTCCAATCTCGTGTCATTGATGGATTAGCTGATGGGCGCCTGACTCCAGGTAGCTTTCTGGATGTCTTTATCATAAGGATTCACATTTATTCACACTACACTGTGAATGTTTGCACAGAGTGTTTAATAAAGAAATAGTAATGTTTATTTGTTACTTGTTTAAGCAGATCGTGTTCTAATAAACATGTATGTCGCTGCATACTGCTGCTGTGATCCAGACTCAAGCTGCTTTGAATGTTTGTGATGGTTAATTGAAAGCTGCAGAGTCGGAACTTGAGTTGGAATGATTGAATTATTGTATGAAGGACCGTCCTTAGCTGACGCAGGGCCCGGTGTGAGGTAGGGAGCCTCACCTCCCTAAGGACGGTCCTGATTGTATGTCTGGACGAGGAAAATTGTTCTATGGCTTTTTTAGAAGAAACAGATGTGCAATACGAATCATTTCCTCTTTGAGGCAAAAAAGTGTGTATATGAAGCTGTCATGGTAAATTATGTTATGTGCTGTGTTTTCTAAGAGAGGTGCTTCCTTCCTTTCACAGAACAAACATTTCCTGCCTGTAAACAGCATAGAGTTAGAGCGCAGGACACAAGCTCTTCCTGTGCGCACAGCTTTCTCTTACCCTCATATATTCACTCTCACTGTCATATCACTTTTCTTAACCTATTATTAACTAATAATAAAAAATACATGTAAATCAATATGTAATTATTTTCTGTAGTTACACTGTAATTACACTGCTGACCTAAACCCAACTTATAAAGAAAACACTATCATTGTTTTCATGCATTACAACTGAGTGAGCAATAGTAAGGCAATAATCAGACATGCTTTCTTTGAATATCTGATTTGTGTTAGCGAATCAGTTCATTTGGATAGTTAATTTCATTGAGCCTTTAGAAAAAATAGCAGATTTTGTTTTTCTTTTTAGGGCATAATAAATATTTTAAATATAAATAGTTAAGTTGTTTTGTCGCTATATATTTTATTATTATTATTTATTTATTATTTTATTAAAGGGGTTATATGATGCGATTTAAATTTTTCCATTTCTCTTTGGAGTGTTACAAGCTCTTGGTGCATAATGAAGATCTGTGAAGTTGCAAAGTCTCAAATCCAAAGAGATAGTCTTTATCAAAGTTAAGAGTCAAACACGCCATCCTAAAATGGCTCATTCTAACACTCCCCCCATGTCAACGTCACAATATGGGAAGATTGCATAACGCCACCTAAATGTTCACACAAAGAAAGAAGGCGTAACTTTTATTCTCGCTGAAGTATTGTTGTAACTGCCACCGCCATTTTGAGGAGACACTGTGTGTTTCGTTGTGAAAGCAAAACTACTTTGTTTGGCCTTCCAAAAGAGGACACAACTAGAAATCAGTGGTTAAGTTGTATTTACAACACTGTTCCAGTACAGTCCAACCCAAATATTCAGATGTGTGCAATGCATTTTATAGAGGACTTTTTCCTGATCCTGGGAAACTAGACTCCAGTGCCGGCTGTTCTGACCAAATACACAAAATAATGTTCTTTTTAGCAACATCATATGACCTCTTTAAATCATATAAAATAGCATGAATCTGTATTCTTTTTTGTTTTGTTGTTATTGTATAATTAGTTGCATTGTTTTTGTTCCAGATGAATACTCAAGCAGCAAAAATAATTAACTTCAGTACACGCTAGTAAAAAGTTACAAACTAGTAACTAACCAGTACTAACGTTTTGACCAAGATTTCCTTTTTGCAAAAAAATGTTGTTGCTTTAAACAAAAACCTATACTGATTTTCTCACACATGGTATAACATATTTTATTTTATTATTATTAATTAATTTAAATATTTGTTTGTTTGTTCTTGATGATTTTATTTATTTATTTTTACTTTTCTTCTATAATAAACTTCTATTACTCCCAGTCAGAAATGACTACAAAAAAATACTTGAAAATTTCTGATGCTATATAATTACTAGTTATTAAATTCAATCTCTTTACGGACTTTTTTATTAATTTTTTTTTTTTTGTTAGCGCAGGTTTTGTATTTATTTTTTAAATTAATTGATTGTAGACCCCATTTATCTGAGTTTATGTACCTCAGTTTTTGATGGAACATTACTAAAATTATTCACACACACACACACACACACACATATAAATACGTATATATATATATATATATATATATATATATATATTTGTGAATAATTTTAGTAGTATTAAAGGAACTTGCAACTGCCAATACATACGGCAATACAGTGCAGTGAGTATTTAAGACATACTTCTGCTGCACAAATAGCATATAAAATAACTGTAGCAGACACAGATGGAGCTGGGGAAGATGGGGGTCAACATGTTCTAGTGAATGCAAACCAGCAATTAAAATGAAATGCAGCAAGCTAATTGGTTACATTTACAACATGAACCAATGAGATTGTGACAAGAAGTTTAGCGGTGTGAATGTCATTAGTTTGCATTAAGAATTGCATTAAGGATGCATTATCAAAGCTTGTTCAGTTTCAAAGTAGCCCAATATTTTTATTTTGTAATGTAAAACTGTGGAAACGTGTGTGTGTGTGTGTGTGTGTGTGTGTGTGTGTGTGTATGTGTGTGTGTGTTAGTTGCTGTTTTTGGTTGGAATGTTCTGTGTGTCAATATTGGTGTGTAAATGAGGAGGTGGATGTGGTGAAAGTGGTCGGCTTAAGGTATGTGTGTGTTTGTGTTAGTGGAGCAGGTGGTTTTGCTCGGTCTTGGTGGTCCCTGTTGAGATGGGGTCCATGTAGGTGGTTGAAACCAGAGTAAACGTGAAAGGGAACTCTAACACACACAGTCACGATAGTTTATTAATATTGAGAAACTCTTGCCTGTCACAGTAGTTTTTCTTTTTCTGTTTATTTGTGGAATTATTTTTTTTTAATTAATTTTACATTGTGTAAGGTTATTTTTGAATGTTGAAAAGTTTGAAAGATTTACTATTGTTTGTGGGGACTGGTGTTTAACAGCTGCTGAGTGTGTGTTGTGTCAGTAAGTGCATAAGCATCAAGAAACAATAGCTGGACTTGCTGTTTTTGTGGGCAGCATATGGTATAACTCGATACACGTTGCTGCATATTCACATTACTCATATTTCACTCATATTTCATTTCACACACACACATCTGTGAGCAAATTGCATAAAGAGTGTCAAGTTTGGCCCTTGTCCAAAGTCTCAGTGACCAACAATAGATGTGTGGGATGTGGTGGTCTTCTGAAAATCTGAAATGTCTGGCAAAGTGCTGTAAACTCTATGGATTTCTTTTTTTTTTTTTTTTTTTATATTCACATCCCAGTTCCATATGTTGTTATATTTTCCGGATTACAGGCATGTGGATTAGGAAGATGCAACTACAAGTAATATATAGGTTATATATTTATTTGTGATTTGGATTGTTTTCATCCTTAAATTTGTCTACACATCATTTTTTACACAACTTTATGTCAGTGTTAATATATGTGCACTTTACAATGGAAAAAAGAGCCTGGTCAGTCAAATTTATGACCAATGAAATTTGTTTAAGTGTCAGAAATCTAAACTATGGGAATTTGTCCTGGTGAATAGACCTCAGTCACCACAACACAGAGCCATTGACCAACAGCAATATAAGTCAGTTATACTACAAACATATCTGAACAATATTGACAATATCACAAAAATACTCAAATGCAAATGCATTGGAATTCAGCACTGAACAATTTCAGGTTTTATTTTAACATCTAGTGTGTTCTAACTCTATATAGTCATGATACTCAGAAAAAAAAGTGGAAAAAAAAATTAATTATGAATGACAAAAAATTAATGAATAAAAACCCATGCTATTATTCACCAGTCATTTTCTGTAACGAAGAGGCTGAGGCAGAATGTGAATCCATTTGCAGGAGTTTATTAAAGGAAGATCGTACAATCAGAGTCGTGTTACCAGGCAATGTGTCAATAACGTAAGGGCAGTCCGATCTTTCAACATACACAGGGGTTATCCAGTAAGCAGAGACGAGTAGGCAGGTGAACAGGTCAAACACAAACATCAGTCCAATCAAGCAATAAATCCAAAGGGGCAATCCAAGAGACGGGAACGAGATAACAGGCAGAATCGTGATCAAACAGGCAGTCAGAATACTCGGAAATACAAGGAAAACGCTCGGTAAGGCAGGTTAACTGGCAATACTTCGCAGTGAAGTGACATGCTAGCACATGTTAAATAGTCCCAAACAGGAAATGACTGTAGAAGCAGAGGGAGTGGTAAACAGTCAATACTCCGGTGAGGGTTCCCTCTGCTGGTGTGGCGTTACAGAATCCCCCTCCCTAGGTGTGCCCCCTGGCACTCGGCGCGGATGTCCCGGTGGTTGTGGCGCTGGTCGATCTGGTCTGGCTCGATTGGAATCCGTGTGGACCGGTTTCAGCAGTGAGACATGGAAGGAGGGAGAGATACGGTAGTTAGCAGGAAGCTCTAATTGGTACAGCTCGTTGTAGGCAGACGTAAGCACTGTCCCATACCCTCTCGCTCCGACGAATCCAGTCATCCACAGTGGGGACTGATGATGGTTCGCCAGACCATGGGAACATAGGGGGTTGGTATCTGAGGACACACTGGAATGGGGTCAGACCTGTTGATGAGTGAGTTAGCGAGTTCTGTGCATACTCTGCCCATGGGAGGAATTCTGACTATCGATGCTGTTCTCTGCTGCAATATGACCGTAAGTATCTGCCTAATTCTTGATTCAATCTTTCCACCTGACCATTGGCTTGGGGATGATAACCAGAAGTGAGACTGACATTGATATCCAGTTGTTTGCAGAATGCTCTCCATACTTGGGATGTAAATTGGGAACCTCTGTCGCTGACAATATCCTCCGGTATTCCATAGTTCCTGAATACATGGTGGAACATAGCCTGTGCCGTCTCCATGGCGGTGGGGAGTCCTTTCAAGGGGACTAACCGGCAGGACTTGGAGAATCTGTCAATGATAACAAGGACTGTCGTGAAACCAAGGGACAGCGGTAAGTCAGTAACAAAGTCTATTGATAGGTGAGACCAGGGACGTTGTGGAATGGGCAGAGGTTGAAGGAGTCCAGAGGGTAATTCCTTGGGGGTCTTAGATTGAACACAAACCTGACAAGCTTTGACATGATTAGTGACGTCCTTGGACATTGAAGGCCACCAGAATGAGTTACGTACCAGGTGTAGAGTGCTGGAGATACCTGGGTGGCCAGAGCTGACTGAGGAGTGGACCCACTGAATGACTCTGGGGCGCAGACTTTGTGGAACGTAATGGAGGTTAGGAGGGCAGTTGGTAGGAGATGGATCTTGGACCTGTTCCTGTTGGATCTCCTCCATGATATCCCAAGTAATTGGGGCGATGATTACTGATGGAGGAAGAATGCATTCTGGAGCTTTGTTGTCCATGAGAAGATCATACTGCCTGGATAGAGCATCTGCCTTACTGTTCTTGCTTCCTGGGTGATAAGTCACTGAGAATTGGAAGCGTGTGAAGAAGAGGGACCATCGAGCTTGGCGAGGGTTGAGTCATTTTGCACTTTTAATGTACTCCAGGTTTTTATGATCGTTAATCACCTGGAATGGGTGGACTGCTCCCTCGAGCCAGTGCCTCCATTGCTCTATCGCTGCTTTCATGGATAGGAGTTCCTTATTCCCTACATCGTAGTTTTGTTCGGCTGCCGTTAAGCTCCTGGAAAAGAATGCACAAGGGTACAGTTTACCCGGTTGACCATGGCGCTGAGAGAGTACGGCACCAATTCCTGAATCCGAGGCATCTACTTCCACGATGAATGGTAAGTTTGGGTCAGGGTGCTTGAGGATAGGGGCCATGGTAAATTTAACTTTTAAGATTTTGAATGCTTAAGTAGCTTCCTCATTCCACCTGAGCTTGGAAGGTTTCCCTTGAGGAGTGAGGTCAGTGGTGCTGCAACCATGCTGTAATTTCTAATGAACCTTCTGTAAATGTTCGCAAATCCTAGGAATCTGTGAAGTTCCTTGACCGTGGAAGGTTGGGGCCATTCAGTCACTGCGTTGACCTTGGCCTCGTCCATCTTAGCGTCTTGATGACTAATGTGATAACCCAGGAATGATGTCTGCTTGACGTGAAACTCACATTTCTCTTCCTTGACGTACAGGTGATTCTCCAGGAGCCATGTGAGGACGCTCTTGACATGGTCAACGTGTTCTGCTTCAGACTTGGTGTAAATGAGAATGACATCAATGTAGGCAATTACGTACTGGTTAAGCAGGTCCCGGAAGAATTCATTTATGAAGAACTGGAATACAGCGGGTGCGTTGGCAAGTCCAAACAGCATGACCTGATACTCATAGTGCCCTCTAGTGGTGAGGAAGGCAGTCTTCCATTTGTCGCTCTCCTTGATGCGAATGAGGTTGAATGCACTTTGTAAGTCTAGTTTGGTGTAAATTCTTGCTTCACGGAGCTGTTCCAGAGCTGAAGAGACCAATGGCAAAGGGTAGCAGAATGTGACGTTGTTTAATCCCCGATAATCAATACAGGGCCTGAGTCCTCCGTCCTTTTTCTCCACAAAGAGGTCAAACACAAACATCAGTCCAATCAAGCAATAAATCCAAAGGGGCAATCCAAGGGACGGGAACGAGATAACAGGCAGAATCGTGATCAAACAGGCAGTCAGAATACTCACAACGAAAACGCTCGGTAAGGCAGTTTAACTGGCAATACTTTGCAGTGAAGTGACATGCTAGCACATGTTAAATAGTCCGAAACAGGAAATGACTGTAGAAGCAGAGGGAGTGGTAAACAGTCAATACTCCTGTGAGGGCTCCCTCTGCTGGCGTGGCGTTACATTTTCGAAACCTAAGAAGACATTTAATTTTTACTTAGAATACATATGTACTATTTTTTGGGAAATTGTGTGTGTGTGTGTGTGTGTGTGTGTGCTCTTATTTTTGTGACATATCAGGACACAACTCTGTATAATGTCATGGGTATGACACAGGTATTACAAGGAGAGGGTGAATTATGAGGACATAACCTATGTCCCCATTTTTCAAAACACTTATATATCATACAGAATGAGTTTTTTTTTTTTGAGAAAGTAAAAATGCACAAAGTTCCTCTTCAGGAACTCGAGCTGCATCGAAGCGCTTTGGGGAACGCGTTCAGCGTACGCGACTCTGAATATCGTGTATAATCAGTCCAATGGAAGGGCGTGACGTCACCAACGTGGTGACGTAAGCGACCAGGAAGCTATAAAAGCACGTGCCACGCAGCTGGCGTCAGCTTCGCGTCTTTCAGCAAGCGCTCTGTGTGTGAATGTCATTTGTCCGTCTTGTGAGTCTTATTTACTGTTGTCTGTCCAGTTAAAAGAGCTCCTAGACATGCCAAAAAGCAAGGCGAAAGTTAAGCACTCAGATGGCGATTCCAAATCGCGTTATAGGCTGTGTGTTCCTCCCTGCCCGAGATATATAACGGGTGGGGATACACACAACCTGTGCGTGGTTTGCCTGGGTTCGAAGCACGCTGAGTCGGCTCTCGAGGGGGCCGACTGCCCGCACTGTGAGCGAATGTCGGTGCGGCTGCTTCGTTCCCGGAGGCCCTCTTCGAGGAGGGGGCCTTCGCCAGCGTTCCCCGCGGTGCTGGTCCCGCTTCTGTCGAGGCAGAACGGCGGCTGCACTCGTGGGGTTCGCAAGTCGATCTGGTAGAGGGAATGGAGACGGGCCAGTCCCTATCTCCTTCCACTTCTGCCAGATCCGGCACCCAATCCCTAGAGTCGGAAGCACGCACAGCGGTTCCTTCCACTCAGGGTGAGGGATCGACGCTCCGCCTCTCTTCCTCCGAGGAGGTCGATGTGGAGTCGCTCGATAGGGATTCGCCACCCCACTCGCTACAGTATGAGGAGCTCTTAGAGGTGGTAACTCGCGCGGTGGCCAAATTAAGTATCGATTGGCCCGCCGAAAAGTCTACCGAACCGCAGAGAAGCAAGCTGGATGAACGCTTCCTGCGCGCGAGTCAGCCACCTCCCAGCCGGGGCCTTCCATTTTTTCCCGACCTGCATGATGAGATCGCCAGGTCGTGGAAACGTCCATTTTCGGCCCGCCTCTACATCCCCTCGTCTGATTACTACGGAAATGTAGTGGGGATGGGAGAGCACGGTTATAGAGCGATGCCCCGGGTGGAACAGACGCTTGCGAGCTATCTGTCCCCTGGCGCGGCATCGTCTCTGAAGGCCCCGGCATTGCCCTCAAAGCCACTAAGAACAACTTCGGCTTTGGTGGGCAAAGGGTATGCGGCTGCAGGTCAGGCTGGTGCGTGTCTGCACACCATGGCGGTGTTACAGGCGTACCAGGCCGACCTGCTCAAGGAGCTAGATGAGGGAGAGGAGATCAAGTCCCATGATATTTCTGAATTAAGAAGGACCGCTGATCTCTCCCTCCGCGCCACCAAGGAGACCGCCCGAGCGATTGGGCGGTCCATGGCAGCTATGGTGGCCGCGGAGAGGCACTTATGGTTGACCCTGTCCGATATGAAAGAACGGGACAGGGTCTGCCTCATGGACGCCCCGATCCAGCCGACTGGCCTGTTCGGCGACGCAGTTAATTCTGTCGTCGACAGGTTCCAGGAGGCCCGCAAACAGGCGGCGGCGTTCCATAAGTTCCTCCCTCGTCGCTCCCTCGGGGCATCTGGGAAGGAGATGCCCCAGCCGCACCCTAGCTCCTCACACCGCGAGGCCCAGAAACAGAGCGTCGCCTCTCGTGCTCCTCCGCGTCGGGAACGAGAGTCTCAGCGACGCTCTAGGCCGAGGTCTTCTAAGCCCAAGTTAGATTTAAGGGCGGTTATCGAAGCTAAGAAGTCCTCGGCCAAGAAACCCTGACGCCAACGGCCCGGGGTTTCAGAGGGCAGCCTCCGCTGGGGTAGAACGGTACACACCGCAGTCCACGGTGCCCGTCCCACCTCAGTGCCCTCTAGGGGTCGTTCTGCCAACCCTGCCAGTGCTCCAGGGCGCAGCGGCCCCGGGCGAGCATCGTTCTCAGTATCCTCCGCCCGTGCGCGTAGCGGGGCTGGGAAGCTCGCCGCCCCTGCGGGGGTCTCTTACACCAGAGGTCAGTCTCGAGAGACTGATTCCCTTAGTAGATTATTTAGCAGCATGGAAACTACTGCCAAATGTATCTCGTTGGGTCCTGCATATAGTAGAAAAAGGCTACCGCATTCAGTTCGGCTCCGTGCCGCCTATATTCAACGGGGTCGTTCACACGATAGTGGGCCCCGGGCAGGGTCTGGTTATGGAACAGGAAGTGGAAACCCTATTAGAGAAGAGGGCCATCGAGGTGGTCCCTCCTCAGGACAGGGAGTCCGGATTTTACAGCCGGTATTTCATAGTTCCAAAGAAGGATGGGGGGCTGCGTCCGATTATAGACTTGAGGGTCTTAAATCGTTCAGTTATGAGACTGAAGTTCAGAATGCTCACAATCAAGCATGTTGTAGCTCAGATCAGGTCCGAGGACTGGTTTGTCACGATAGATCTCAAAGACGCATATTTTCATATCTCCATCCTTCCTCAACACAGGAAGTTTCTGAGGTTCGCTTTCGGGGGCGAAGCCTACCAATATCGAGTACTTCCCTTTGGCCTCGCACTCTCACCCCGCACGTTCACAAAGTGTGTAGATGTGGCTCTGGCCCCCCTGCGCACGCAGGGCATCCGCATTCTCAATTATATCGACGATTGGTTGATTTTAGCTCAGTCAGAGCAGATTGCGGTTCGACATCGAGATGTCGTTCTCGCACATATGGGGGAGCTGGGTTTGAGACTGAACGCCAAGAAGAGTGTACTTTCTCCGGCTCAGAGAACCACCTATCTAGGCGTAGTATGGGATTCGACCGCGATGCAGGCACGATTGTCCCCTGCTCGTATCGAGTCGATCCTCATCTCAGTCAAGAGAGTCAGAGAAGGCCAGTCACTCACTGTCAAACAATTTCAGAGATTGTTGGGTCTGATGGCAGCTGCGTCCAACGTGATACCTCTTGGCCTGCTGTACATGAGACCCCTACAGTGGTGGCTCAAGACCAAGGGATTTTCCCCGAGGGGCAATCCGCTTCGCACTATCAAGGTCACGCGGCGCTGCCTCCGTGCCTTAGACATGTGGAAGAAACATTGGTTCTTGAATCAGGGCCCGGTGCTGGGAGCTCCTTGTCGCCGTGTGACACTAGCAACGGACGCGTCCCTCACCGGCTGGGGTGCGGTCATGAGTGGCCACCCTGCCCGTGGTCTGTGGAGCGATCGCCATCTAACGTGGCATATCAATTGTCTAGAAATGCTAGCAGTTTATCGTGCACTGAAGCACTTCCTCCCAGACCTGAGAGGTCACCATGTGTTGGTGCGCACCGACAACACATCAGTGGTCTCTTACATCAACCACCAGGGCGGTCTGCGTTCGCGCCCTTTGTACAAGCTGGCGCACCAGATCCTGGTGTGGTCCCAGAACAAACTCCTCTCATTAAGAGCAGTATATATTCCTGGGAAGTTAAATATGGGAGCAGACATACTGTCGAGGCAGGGGCCGAGGTCCGGGGAATGGAGACTTCACCCACGGGTGGTAGATCAGATATGGAGAGTGTTTGGCAGGGCTCAAGTAGACCTTTTTGCGACTCAGGAGACGTCACAATGTCCCCTCTGGTTCTCTCTAGTTCATCCAGCTCCTGGTACAGACCTGGCCGAGGCTTCGTCTGTACGCCTTTCCCCCTATCGCTCTGCTTCCGGGAGTTCTGGCGAGAGTACGCCGGGACGGGGTCCGTCTGTTATTAGTAGCCCCGTTCTGGCCGGGCCGAGTATGGTTCTCAGATCTAGTCTCGCTCCTCGACGGCTCTCCGTGGGAGATACCGATCAGGACAGACCTACTCTCACAGGCCCAGGGCACAATAATTCACCCTCGCCCGGAGTTGTGGAAGCTGTGGGTGTGGCCCCTGAGGGGGCACAACTGGTAGCAGCTGGTCTCTCAACTGAGGTTGTGGAGACCCTACTCCAATCCAGAGCTCCCTCTACGAGGAAACTGTACGCCCTGAAGTGGAAGCTTTTCACTTCATGGTGCAGAGACCGCCAGCTAGACCCAGCAAACTGCCCAGTTGGTACAGTTCTGGAGTTTCTACAGGCTAGGCTCTCTGCAGGGTTGACCCACTCTACTCTGAAGGTCTACGTGGCGGCCATTGCGGCCTACCACACCCTTCTCGACGTTCAGTCTTTGGGAAGACACCCCCTAGTTACACGTTTCCTCCGCGGTGCACTGAGGCTGAGACCTCCAGTACGGTCCCGTATTCCCCCGTGGGACTTGGTTGTGGTGTTAGAGGCTATGTGGAAACCCCCGTTTGAACCTATTCAAGATATCTCAGACAGACATCTCACACTTAAAACCTCTTTTCTGTTGGCTATTACCTCTCTGCGGAGAGTAGGAGATCTTCAGGCCCTCTCGATGGCCCCTTCTTATCTTGAGTTTGCACCAGGCATGACTAAAGCGTTCATATACCCTCGAGCGGGATATGTTCCCAAGGTTCCCTCTGTTACACCACGACCTGTAGTGCTGCAGGCCTTCTGTCCTCCTCCCTTTCGGGAGCCCGACCAGGTGAAGCTAAACTGTATGTGTCCGGTTCGAGCACTGGACGCATACGTCCACAGAGCTGCCCTGTGGAGAAAAACTGACCAATTGCTTGTGTGCTACGGTCCCCCCAAGAGGGGTTCTCCTGCTTCTAAGCAGACTATTAGTCGTTGGATAGTCGAGGCTATCAACGTCACCTATGAGTCCTCTGGCCGTCCCCCGCTGTCGGGAGCCAAGGCTCACTCTACTCGGGGTATGGCGGCCTCTAAGGCCTTCTTAGCAGGTGTATCCATGCTGGACATCTGCAACGCTGCGGGGTGGTCCACGCCCTCTACATTTGTTAGGTTCTATGGCCTAGATATGCCAGTCACTCCAGGCGCTTCTGTCCTCCTGTCCTGAGCTGTGCTCTTCGGATACACACCAGGCAGGGGTTTGGTAGTCTGGCGGCGTTAGGACTCGTTCCCCAAAGCGCTTCGACGCAGCTCGAGTTCCTGAAGAGGAACGTCTCTAGGTTACGTATGTAACCCTAGTTCCTCGAGGGAACGAGACGCTGCGTCTCGGAGCCATACCCCCGGCACCCCTGCCGGCGCTTGCTGGTACTCGAAGCTGACGCCAGCTGCGTGGCACGTGCTTTTATAGCTTCCTGGTCGCTTACGTCACCACGTCGGTGACGTCACGCCCTTCCATTGGACTGATTACACACGATATTCAGAGTCGCGTACGCTGAACGCGTTCCCCAAAGCGCTTCGACGCAGCGTCTCGTTCCCTCGAGGAACTAGGGTTACATACGTAACCTAGAGACGTTTCCTGTGAGGGTTAGGTTTAGGGGTAGGGTTGGTCTAGGGCGATAGAATATACAGTTTCTACAGTATGAAAAACCATTACGCTGTAATTTGGTTAGATGCTGACATAATAATTAAGGCACACTTTTTACACCCCATGGAAAAAATAATTAAGATCAACCTTTTAACCGAGAGAAAGACGAAAATGTTTATTCAAACATTCCGTAAGGCTCTCTAATGTAAATTAAACATTTGAAGCTTGCAGCCATGGACACTGATATTGTTCATAATAGTATAGTTCTGTATCAATGCAAAAAGCTAATAAAAATTACAGGTTTAATTTTATAGTTATATAAAGCTAAACAGAAATGTCTTCAAGAGAAGAACTGCCCAGTTTAATTTTCCTAATGTGATTATTTTCAATCAGTCAATCAAAATTCACTTATAAAGCACAATTAAAACAATAGCAGTTAACAACTGTGCTGTACAAACCTTACTACAAAGACAGAAATAAATATATAAACAGTTTTAACCACAATGTGCTAAAGAGGAGAAAATCCCAAACAAACACTGACAGGTGACAGTTACTTATACTCTAAGGAGGGTCATAAGCCTTGGAAAAAAGGTAAGTTTTTAACTGAGATTTAAATTCAGATTCTGAAAAGAGTAATCAGAGGGAGACTGGAAGACTATTCCAAAGTTTTGTGCAAGCTGATAGTACACACACACGGACACACTAATTTCTACAGGCTTTTACACTACTAATTATGCAAATATCCATATGTTTTCCCTCCTGTCCTGTCTGTGAAAGAAAAAGTTATCTTTCTGTGATCCTAGATGACTCCATTCAGTGGTGAGTCCTCCTCTCTCTCTCTCTCTCTCTCTCTCTAAAACACACACACACACAGACACACACACACACACACACATAGACATAGGTCTTGTGGGAATTTGGCTGTAAGAAACATTGTCAGAAACATTCTAAAACAGCCTCCTAATGCTACAGCAGGAAATATAAGTGCAGATCTGGTTTATATAGGATGTAGTACAGTGTCCATTCATAATATTTGCCCCTGTGCTACTGCAGCTGATCTGAGGTCAGAATCTGAAACTTTTATATCCAAACCTACACTGTCCCCTGACCCCAAGAAGATCTGACCAGATTCTCAATTACCTGAATCTCAATGTAATTATATGGCACTTTTTTAGGCCAAATATTTATTTGAAACATATTAAATATGTACATGAATACCTGTAAGTTGCTTGAGTCGTGAATAAATGTTTTTTTTTTATTTCAAGTTTGATTCATTGCGTGTTCCCTCATATGTCATACTCCACAGTTCCCTTTACAAATGATTATTTTTAAAAATTATGTTTATTGTTGACTTGCTACAATGTTTAATTATATATATATATATATATATATATATATATATATATATATATATATATAAATGGAATGAAAATCATAGAATGTCAAAATGAAAATCCACTTGACATTAACAAGAAAATGCTTCTAACTAGCCATGCTATAGCCATGCTTCTAACTGGCGATGCTGTTTGCAAATGTTTGTTGGATCTATGGTTTTGGGAAATTATTATATTTGAACTATTTTTAATGACAGAATTTGCATCCACAGCTGGTTAATGATAATTTTAGGAAACGCACCCCATAAACTTTTGTTTGCTTGCTCTCTCATACTTACTATATACACTAATGAGTTTAAAACTAGAAACATATTTCAATGAATTTCATGATGCTTCACTAGATGTAATATTTATATGGTTTTAACTTGAAGGATTTGTCATTTAATAAGTGATTCTAAAGTTCCACAGTCAGACTGTCCTTGTTTAATATACACGAGGAGTAGTATTTTGGTCTAATTAGATTTCAGAGTTAGCAGGGCTTCACGGCATGAGTCCACAGAAATCAAAACCAATTGGTCAACAAAATGTAGTGTTACTTGTTATGGTTGCTAATGGTTAGAATAAAAACGTGTTGCTTTATTGTGTCAGGCACGTTAGGGCCAAAAAGATTTATTTTTGGTAGCCATCTTGGGAACAGAATTGAGCAGCTATTTTCAGTCATACAAGTACAGTTTTGTGTAAAGTGTTTTATGTAAAGACCAAGCAGTTACTTTACAGAGATCTGAATTTTTTTATTTTTATTTTTTTGAGGGGGGGTTGAAAAGTGGGTTTTACTTTACTAGAGCCGCTATGTTAGGTGTTCAATTCTTTAGCAAATTTTTCTTCAGAGTGAGTCAATTCATCATCTCTGAGTTTGAGGCCAAAAATGCTGTATTGCGTATGCCAGGCCAATAGTTGGCGCTGTCAACTTTTTAGTAAACAGTACTTGTAGGGAAGTGATGATTATATGTTGTATATGATGCGTCTCCGCTTTTGGTTGTAATATTGGTGAAGTAAATCCACACTTTGCTGAAGAAGCGTTAGCAAACTCTTGAGCAGCAACAACAGTACCATGTTCTCCACCATTGTTGTGTATGTTTGTTCATGCTTGCCTTTAAAATCAATACGTACTGCACATATCTGCATACTTAACAGATACTATGCACGCGCATGACGTCACCATTTTCAAAGATTCCCGTTTTGGGTGTTTATGCGGAAACGATAACGGTGCCATTTTCAAAAAACTTGTACTTTGAAACCCGTTTTTAAAAATGCGTGTTTTCAGTCCCTGAAACGCTGTTGTCGTGTAATAGAACAGTCAAAATGCATAAAAAGTTTCCCATTTTTGGCTAAAAATCTTGTCATGTAAACAGCCCCTGAATCTCCAGCTACTTTCACTGAAGAATCAACTGCCAGAGGAGGGAATTGTCTCTTTCAGCCTGGTCTCCCTTTCATTCCCATTCACTTTTTGTCCACACCTTCCCCAGGAGTGAGGGTGTCCTGAAAAACGAGAGAAGGACTAAGAGATGGAGTTAAAACTTTCAGAAAGCGGCCAAAGCAAACAGTCAATGTATGGAATGCTGGGAACACTGATGTTTGCACAGGTCTCAAACTCTCACTCAGACACAGTCAGGCAACACAAATGCTTTGGTTGTGACATTTGTTGTATAGTTCATTCAGCTTGATTACAACTCATTATGTTCCAATAATGTGTCACCCAGCTTATTTCTAATGTGTTTACAGCATTGCCACAAGGGTGCTATTTGTAGTCATTAGCATACAGTCTTTCTCTTTCAGGTCAATTGTTGTCATGGTTGAACAACAATATGAAGAGAATTTTGCTGAACAAGTTAATCATAATTAAACTGTCAACCTATTAGCTAGATTTCTGAAAAAGGTCTGTTGCTGCCGCACTAACCTTACATATAACTGCACTTAAGTGCAGCGGGACTGTGTGCTGGCATCCTTGTTTGTGTTTGCATACTAATGTAAAATATGTTTCTGGCCTAACACTCACTGTCCTCTCAACATTTGTAATACACTGGAAAGTAAAGCATCTGTTGTGTATCTGCAAAAGTTATGTGCAGTCTTTGCCCTTGAAACAACTCAGCAAATTAGTATTGTTCTTGTGCCTATTTGATAAGATTGCAGAAATGATTGTATCTTTATACTGTTTCAGATATTGCAATAACAGTTAGATAGTACAGCATGCTCGAAGCTACAAGATATGCCAAAATGGTCATGTGGTTTTAGTTAGGTATTTTGTTGACATCTGTTGAACCCTTGATGATAAGGTCATTTTTGGTAATAAATAAAAGGGCATCTGTGTGTTTAGATGTCATGTACCTTTATTGAATCTGATTTTATGATATATATATATATATATATATATATATGTGGTATATGATCCTGCTCTAGGACAGTAAATTAATTAGACATTCTATAGTTCACTCAAAATAAAATGGATCAATCTGGACCTGTTCACCAAACATTCTGGTGCATTTTATATACATAAACCCAAAATATAGTTTGTTTTTTATGTGTATGCTAGGGTATGAATACAGTGTGTGTAAGCTTACAGTTTATGCCATTTTTTACAGTTTATGCCTGACTCGTATATTTCAGCATATACACACATTGCTGGACAGTAATGAGCATAATCTAGCATTTCTGTATACAGTAGCACCAAAATCAGTGACTTAAAACAGATTTGTTTTTACAGTAATTATAAAAGGAATTCTTTGTGGAATGGAATCAGAGATATTATTGATAGCATTGAATAAACGGCAGTTTGTGGATGTTTAGTCATGGGATAGACAGCTTAAACACACCCTTAAAGTAGAAATAGACAAAGGCAGGGCTGTGTGAGTGTGTGTACAGTGTGTTATTTCAAACTGTTTAGATAATTGAAGCATTTACACAGTGTAGGCGCGAAACGAGCCATCTGGGTTGATTTACGCCAATATTGCTTTAATTAGTGAGTAAGTGTGAATGTGTGTGTATTTCTGTAAGTGTGTTTTAGCAGAAGAGAATGCAGCTGCTGCCGTGTGTGTGTGGACAGATAGCACAAATGCATGTTTTATTGTTGGGCTTGTCAGGTTTGTTTGGATTTGATATGGTGGATTTAGTTTGACGATGGTTTGGATTTGGTTTGTTGATGGCGCCTGGAGTTCTCTGAGCTCTTATGTCATGTTTTCACTCAGTATGATTTGTTTTCTCCATTGAAGAATTGTTTGCGAACAGAGAGGTATCTTGACAATGTTTGAAAAGTTTTTTGGACTTTGGTTTTCGAACAATGAATTTCTCTCTTCGCTGCATCTATATTTCTGCTCTTTTGCTGTGTTCTACACATGCTATATGTCTTGCTAATTGAAAGCAGCTTTTAGTATGTGAGTGGTGATGGATGTGTGTATGTGTGTGTGTAGACCGTGCACAGACGGTCTAGACATGGCTAATTTTCCTCCATCTGCATGAGGCTGCTCACTGCTGGATCTAATTGACCCTCTGCTCCTCATCGGCCATTTCTCTGTCCTTCAGTTCCTCCTCTTCATTCCTTGCTTCTGTCCTTCTCTCCCCCTCCTCCTTTCCTCTTGTAACTGTTTTGTAGAGATTATACTGTAGAAGGCTTTGTGTTTCATTTTTGTGTGTGCAGATGCATGCATAGCAGGGTTATTATTAGCTAACTAAAACTATATATATTAAAAAAATTGTTACTTTAAATAAATTAAATGTTAAATGTATTATGTACTTAAGTACTTGATGTACTAAAAATAAAACTGAAATAACAATTAATCAAGATATATTAAAATAATAAAAACTAACAAAATTACTAAAAGTTTAACTAAAATTAACATAATAATAAAAATAATAATACAATTATTGCTAAAAAAGGGCAAGACCATAAAAATAAATCAGAAAAACTATGTATTGCTATTTTTTTATAGGACACAAATAGTCTAATACAATTTCATGAAATTTTTATTTTTTATCTAAAACATGACTTTTATTTTTTTATTTAAATGTTTGTACCCCCAGGATGCGTCAACCTTTTCAGGGTTAACAAAAACAAATCATATTTTTTACTAAAGGAATACTGACGCATAGCTGTTTATTATTTGTGTGCATTAAATAAAATATTAATAAGGAATTTTACTAAGCATGTAACTGCCTGGAAAATCAGTGAAACTACTTTTACATACAGTATATTAAATACGGTAGGTTATGCATATAAGCTTTTTTTCCCCCTTCCCCTCACTCATAGAAATCTAGTTCAGCTTTCCCAGTGTCTTATGGGACTTCAAATTTTGTGGGCAGGGAAGGAGAATTTATGTTCCGTAACCCTCTGATTTATTAGATTTAAAAACTAAACCAAAAATCAAACAGATATTATTCCTTCCAGCTTTAGCAGGAACAGGTTAAATTACTAACAGGTCTAGAAGTTTTAAGGAATCACCGGCGCTCCTAACACACTGTGGGGGAAAACAGGAGGAGAGGAGAAAGGGGATTCAGTAGATAAATTAAACAAAGGAAGTAGCATGTGATGGGTCTCTCAGAGACCATTTGTCTGTATGTGTGTGTCTATGATAGCAAGAATGTCCTTCTAGTGGGGTTTCCCTCACTGTATGCATGTTTGTGTCTTTTTTTATTATTATTATTTATTTATTTTTTTTATTTTTTTGGGGGGGGGGATAGGATAGGAACCCTGATTGTAATATTACCAAGACTTAAATTGTGGGGACCTCTCAAAACTGTTTATAGTTACTGTAACGATATAAGCTTCGTAATCTTCGGGAAGAAGGAGGCGGGAACCGGCGGACAATCAAAATGAAACTTTAATTACAAAACAAACACAAAACAGCGCACCAGCCCCTCACGGACGACTGGTGCGCGCAAATAAAAACCACAACACAACTAAAATCCCAGGCCTGGTCCTCTCTCGTCCTTCACTGTCGTCGCTCCAGTTTTATATCCTTCCATCTCCTACGTGGGACTCAAGACCGGCGGTGGATTTGCCCAATCACTGCCGGCCTCACTCGTGTTCCCACGTCCCTCGGCCCCGCCCCACTCGCCACAGTTACAGATACAGATACATATTCTTTTATGAAAGTGTTTCAGTGAATTGATGGTTTAAAAAAGATAAAATAATATTTTTAAAAACGAGTAATAATTTCAGTGTCTGATTTTAAGGACAATTTACATTTGTACTGTAACATTTTTGGTATGTGTTGGGATTTAACTTCATGTTCAATGTAAAAATTCTAGAAACAAAACCAGTTGAGAACCACTGGGGTAAGGTATACATAAATAGCTTAACATAAAGGTATCTCTAGAATGATATAAACAAACAATATTAAGTGACAGAGGCATGGAGTATATCCAAAAGTCACACTGTCATTATAGTGTTTATAATTCACAAAACATTTTTATCTTTAGTGATTAGATTTATTATTGGTGTAGTGTCCTGATACAGTCAGAAGCTTCAGAAGCTCTCTCTCTCTCTCTCTTTGTTTGTGTGTGTGTGTGTTTACTGTAAGGCCAACTTATGGTTTCTGAGATTTCCACTGTTTACCACACTTTACGAGGAAACACACATACTGTACATACAAACAGTCATGCATCAACTATTCACCGTAAACACTTTTTTTTTAAACACACAGATTTATATTTTTTTTTTCTCAACAGTATACAAAATGTACAGTACAAATATAAATTATATGTTATACATACAGTACATATTAAACAATGATCAATAATAAGCAGTGTGCTTATGTGGAAATTCCAATTACAAGTGCAAGTCAACTGTGTAAATGTGTTTTGTCCTTTTGAATTGGCATTGTGTTTTGTTCTAGATTTGAAGAAACTGAAAAGGTACTGTTAATTGTCTTTTACACTGTAAAAAAAAAAAAAAAAAAAAGGGTGCCAAACATTTGCAATTAATGCAATTGGTGCTTGTGGCTGGTTTATGTAGTGAGTGTGTGATGAGGGGTGACAGGAGTTGCAAATCAAAAGTCAGGTGATTGTGATCTGGGATAATTGGTTGTGAGTGTAGGAGGACCTGGCAAATCCGTGACACATTCTTTGACTAAAAACAAAATGTAAAAAACATGCTTGAATTCTTATTTAATTAAATGTAACTGTAGGTGTAAAAACATGGTTAAATAGTTACTTAACTAAACCAGTTTTGATTATAGATATACATAGCATGTAAACCCATTACTTAAAAAAGCATGTTTTGACTATAAACTGAAAAAGGTTAAATCGTTGCAATCTCTTCGGCTGATCTCCATTCTTTTGAATCTAAGTTAATCAATTGTCCCACTTTAGTGAAACCTTTCATCATACACAACTTAACTATACTATAAGATATACAAACATTTCCTAGAAGGGAATTAAAAAACAATGGTTCATTCAAACTGTAGTGATCAACCTCAGACCTATACACCCTAAATGTAGTCCAAGATTTTAAAACCGATACATAAAAATTTACACCAGATGTGATATTTTCATTGAAAGATGACATCAAAAACAATTGTTTATCAAGCGCAACACTGCAAAAGGATCTTAATACAGCTAGCCCAAATGACACTCAAGGAATAAATTCCGTAGAAAAAAGAAATCTCTGTGCAGATTTTAGTCTCATAGCTCTGACTTTTGCTGACAGTTCAATCAGTCCTTGTCCTCCTTCATTTACTGGCAAATATAATAACCCAGAAGGAAGCCAGTGAAACCCATCCCAAAAAAATAAAAATCAACAAAAACCTTCTGTAGTCTTTGCAGTAGATCTTTTGGTTGGGTCAATAACAGTCAAACGACGCCATAGCGTTGATGCTGCTAGATTATTTACAACAAGAACCCTCCCTCTATAAGACAGTTTAGGAAGGATCCATCTCCATTTCTGTAAGCGCCCAGCCACCTTTTCATAGAGGCCTTCCTAATTTTTTTCCATGTATTGCACTGTTCCAAGGAAAACCCCCAGAAGTTTAAACCCATCTGAACTCCAGGGGCAGCGATGAGGAAGTTTTGGAATGCCTTCTTCCTCCCACTGGCCTAATAACAAAGATGTACTTTTTTTCCTGTTGGCTCGAGCTGAAGAGGCTTTTTGATAAATCTCAAGAGCTGCTTCCAGACTGTACACATCTTCATTTGATCTAATTACTACAGTGACATTGTCAGCGTAAGCACTGAGTTTAACATTTACCAACTCTAAAGTAGAAGATCCCACCGTTGAAATTCCACAAAGCTTACACCTCAGAGCAGTTAGCAAAGGTTCAATTGCAATGGCATATAAAATCCCTGACATACTACACCCTTGCCGAAAGCCTCCGGCAACTAGAAAATGTCTTGGGAGTGAACCACTAATTTCAAAATACTATAAATATCAGTATACAACAATTTCACGTAAGAAATAAATGATGAATCAAAACCAAAATCTTGGTTCAAAAACATTTGAAAAGGAACTTATGATCCATCCGATCAAAAGCCTTTTCCTGATCCAAAGATAATAAACCCACATTAAAATTATTTTCTCTGGCAAATCAAATCAAATCACAAATCAGAAACAAATTATCAAATATTGTACGTTTTGGAATACAGTATGACTGATCTGTGTGAATTATTGTTGATATATAAAGTTTTAATTTATTAGGTAATGCTTTGGACAGTATTCAACTCCAAGCAGAGACACTGGTCGCCAGTTTCTTATATCCGCAAGATCACCTTTCTTGGGTATCAAGGTGATAACTGCTCTCCGTAGACTCAGTGGTAAAGTGCCAATATGTGCCAATAGTGCCAAAAAACTGAGAACAAGTCTTTGCCAATGACTGGCCAAAACTGTTTATAAAATTCTGCAGTTAAGCCATCTAAACCCGGAGCCTTGCCTAAAGGCAGATCTTTGATTGCAGTCGTCAATTTGTTCATGTGCAATGGCTGGTCAAGCCTAGAATTATCACTTTCCGTCAAATGAGGCAGATCCTTAAAAGTGTTTCTGTTATTTCTCGATCACATGGTTCCGCTTTATAAAGATTTTCATAGAAATGCAATGCATGAACAATTATTTCATGTTCATCAGTTGTTTCACCTCCTTCGGAAGTTTCAGGCTATTTAAAGTTTTTCTATCTGCAACTTTCTTCTCCAAATTTAACAAGAAGGATGTTGTAGAATCAGTGCCGTTAAAATACATAAACCTTGCACGAATCAAAGTCTCTTTAGCTCTCTTTTCCAAGAGATTATGGAGAAGATTTTTTCTTGTTTCCAAAACTTTAACATTACTTCCATAATCCTCTTCAATGTTCAGCTGCAAGATATCTTATTCAAGTTGTCTCATTTTGTTTTTAAGAATATTCTTATTATGTGTAGAATACTTCTGACAAAAAAGTTTGACTTGAACTTTACTGATGTCCCACCATTGACTCAGAGACTTGTACTGAGATCTTCTCTCTCTCAATGCCCCCCAGAAAAGTGTAAAATAATGCACAAAATTGTGATCCTGCAAAAGCTTATTATTAAAATGTCAGTAGGGGCATTTAAATGTTCTCTGTCCAGTAGTGACATTGACAGACATATAATGATGGTCTGACAAAGGAGTTGGAGTAATACAACCATTAAAAATGTATCTCTGACACTTCTTTGTACATAAATTCTGTCAAGCCTTGCTGCAGAAACCATATTAGAATTTTCTTTTATCCATGTATATTGTTTTACCTCAGGAAAAGCTTCTCTCCAAACATCTACAAGATCATAATACATTAAAAATTTTTGCAAAAAAAAAAACAAAGTCTGGTGACACAGGTTCTTCATGTATGATCTAAAGTGCAATTAAAATCTCTGTTTCACAGTCTCTATATTGTCTCGTCTTCAACTTGTTCAAAATGCTGCCACTCGATTGTTAACTGGAACAAGGAAGAAGGAGCATATTTCACCAATGTTGATCTCTATCCACTGGCTCCCAGTTAAATATTGTATCCATTTTAAAACACTGTTGTTTGTTTATAAGGGTTTTCATGGACTGGTTCCATCATATATCTCTTATCTCCTTCTGTTCCACTGTAATGCCTCCAGGGAACTTCATTTAACTAGTGGTCTTCAGTTGACTGTTCCAAGGACACACTTGATATCGAACGAAGATCGTGCCTTTTCAGTGGCTGCTCCACAGCTTTGGAACAAGTTGCCACCCTACACTGTAAAAAAAAGAAAAGTTGACTTAACTTAAAATTACAAGGTAATTTGCTGCACAGCTTTTTTGAGTTTACTCAACTTTTAAACGAATTAGTTCACTTAACTCAATTCACTGAGTAAGGTCACATGTCCCCCAACTTAAAATCTTTTGTTCAGCTGATTGAGTTTTTATAGTTAAAAGAACTTTTGTTATGTAATTTCAACTTTTAATGTTATTTTCACTTGACTTAATAAAGTACGTTCAGTTGACTAAAAATGTGTTTTTATACAGCATCACAAGGTAAAAAAAACTACTACATGCTTGATATTTTGGTCCAGGTTTTATTTCAAACCAGCAGCAACACATTGGTAACTTTAGCCATACTCATTCGTATAAAAAGTAATTAAACGAGTAGGCTGAAAAAAAAAAGAAAAAAAAAATTCAAAGTGCTATCTCATTCAATCGGTCCTAAATACTTTAAATGTTCTATGTTTAACATTTTAAATTGTTAACATAAAACATTTAACAAAACGAGCAATAGAAGTGCAAGTTAAAGGAGTACTCTGACTTTTTGGGGCTTTAGCTTATTCACCGTATCCACCACAGTTAGGGTGAGGCTCCTTTGTCTGTTTAGTGTTGGCGTGCTTCATTGCACATGCGCCGATTTCATGGTCGTTACAGTGCGCATGCTCCAACCTCCAACCCAACTTGTATGCTTGTTAACTTGCATTTACAAATTGAATTTACAATCAATTCTAGGTTGGTCCAACGATTTGTTGAACCAACGTCTTTTCACTAGTTATGCCAACATTTTTGCATTTAATTGTCCAGTTAACTAAAATATAATCGTTAGTTTAACTTTTTGTGAGTTGGATTTTTTACAGTGTATATAAGAACTGCACCAGCATACTCTGATTTTAAGTCTATTCTTAAAACGTATTTATTTACTGTTGCTTATGGTCATAAGTAAGCGCATTGGCATAACTTTAGTGTACTATCTGTCACTGTGTTCTATGTATTACTTTTGTATTTTTGTTATATGCTTAAATTTTGTACAGCACTTTGGCCAACAGCTTTTGTTTTTAAATGTGCTCTATAAATATCTACTGACTGACTGTTAAAAAAAAAGAGAAAAAAAAGAAAAAAATCTCTCCTCTCCTAGCAGTGTTGGATGCATTTTTGCAGTTTGTTGCTGATTTGTTCCCAAACCCAACTACTTCAATACTAGCCAGAGAGGGTTTGAAAAGCCTAGGTGTGGATACCATCGATGACCTACAGTTTCTGAAAGAACAGGATCTAGCTGGCTTCCTAAAACCTGTTGAAGCAAGAAAACTAATTGCCCAAATCCCAAGTATGTTTTCAAATCAATGGTCTGCATGCAAATGTATATAACATGCATTCACTTGAATTAACAAATAACACACCAGTCTTTTCATTCTGTATTTTGTAGCTGTATTCTTTAGGTATTGTACAGTATGTAAATGTTTGTTCATGTTTCAACAGTATGGCATCAATGCCAGTTTTGTCATTTATGCCATTTAGGTGTTGCTTCCACTCAAACAGCAAAACAGTACAAATGATATGTCTACTGAATACACCTCTGATGCCTCAGGTTCACCTGGTCCTGGATGCTCAAATTCATCCTCAAGCACTTTATCTGGAAGATGTGAGTAAAAGTCTGATCTGACATTAAGCTAGCAACAAAAATTTTGAAAGCAGGACATGTCATTTGTCAATTTTGTTGATTCATAAACTGCTAAGGCATTACATTATGACCACCCCAGCTTAAAGCAGTGAGTGCCGGTGTCACAGGTGCAGTTCCCAGAGCTGTATATATACACCATCTGAGGACCGGCTTTTAGTCAGTATAGTGCTTGGTGTCAGAATCGAAAAAGCTGCCGAAGTTTGATAAAGGACAAACTGTGATGGTACGGTGCCTCGGATCTTCTGTCTCGGAAATGGATCGCCTTGTGTGAGTATACGTGAGTATATTTTAAAAAGTGGTGTACAAATGGCCAAATAACAAACCATCGTCTTGAGCACCCTGATTCCAGAGGGGAATGGAGACTGTCACGCATTGTTCACAGTGACTGCAGGGCCACAATGTAACAAATAACCAGCAACTACAACAGCTTTTCCCATTCGGACACCAAGCAATCTGATGACCAAAAACCTGTGACACCGGCACTCACTGCTTTAAGCTGGGGGTGGTCATAATTTAATGGCTCAGCAGTGTATATAATGTCTTTATAAAAGCAGACATTTGAGTAGCACTTCTCAGGAAGTGGGAAAGTGGTAGCTTTGAGTGTTACTGTAATTGCTGTATTCACTGTAAACAGTAATTTGCAAAGAGAACTGAATGCTGCATGAAAAGTGGAATTATTGTTCATTCTCTAACATATGGACATTGGTTTATCCCTTAGGTGACACTAGATCTGGTTTCTGATCATGACTGGCATTATGATTTTGTTGTTCCATGGGAAAAATGCCAGCAAGTTTAATGAAGAAGATTAAGTGGGGAAAGGCCAATTTGATCTGAGAGGAGATAGTTGGTTCGCACTGTTGCTTTTGAAATCCTGGAAGTCAGTAAATGTCCAAGAACAATGACAACAAAAAACATGTATCAGAAATAGCCCGAAAAAATGACTGCATACCCAAAGTCCTTTAGAGATGAGATTAATTCCCAGATTGTAGGAAGTGGATATGACTCTCTGCTTAAATGTCTATTGAATTGACAATTTAAAAAAAAATTTAAAATCTACCACTAGACCACTTTGTGATATGCCAGAGGAGTCAAAGAAATGGAAATTGGAGTATGGTTGTATAAATTCAGAACCCCAGTTGCCAGTTGGACAAAACATCCACATTGCTGCAAGAAAAAAAGAGAAATTGCTTGAAATGTTTCAAAATAAGGAAAGCAATTTAATGACTTGATGACTGCTACCTACACCTCCAAAAGAAATGACATCGAATCTGGAAAAGAAACCAAAGAGTTACTTGATGAGTGGCCATATTTTTTCCAGGCAGCTGGGATGAAAGCACATTTTAAAGAGCTCACTGGTATTGACATGAATGACAAATTTGAAGAAGCCACTACCAGTAAATTCAGAAGAATATCTTATATAGAGAGTACTTTTAGTTTCAGTGCAGAGAGAGTGCAAGCAGAGCAGGTAGAATCCTCACCAAGATTAGAACTGGAGGGGATCATGTTTGTGGGGCAGTGATGTTGCTGCTTGCAACCAAGACCAGTTTCTTGTGATGGTAGAAGACACTTGGGTTCCAAACGATATATGCCCAAAGCAGCTTCCACCTACTTCATGTATAGTAGTGTGTGGTGGGTATCATTTGATATGATCACTTAATTTTTTTTAAATTACTGATTGTGGTTGACTTGATATGATATTTCCATTGTTTTATTTGTTTGTTTTTATTTTAAAAGCTTGCTATATAGTTATAAACAGCTTGTTAACAACACTCTGGCTATCATAATTTATTATGTTTAGTCTTAGTACTTTTATATTTTATTATTTCGTATTTCGTCATATTTTATGATATTGTTCAGTGCACAGTCCTGGACAGGAATATGCAGCAGTTAATGGACAAAAATCAGAGGTGGAAAGAGTACAAAAATATTCTACTCAAGTAAAAGTACCATTACATTAATGAAATTTTACTCAAGTACAAGTAAAAGTACCAGTCTAAAAATCTACTCAAGTAAAAGTAGCTCATTTAAACTTTACTCAGAGTAAAAATGACTTAGTTACATTTTAACAGTGGGAGGGAGTCAAAAATGGGACAGGCCAGGAGTGTCAAACTCAGTTCCTGGAGGGCCACAGTCCTGCACAGTTTAGATATAACCCTAATTAAACACACCTGATCCAGCTAATCTAATCATTTAGGTTTATTTGAAAACTACATGATATGTGTGCTGGAGCAGGGTTAGAACTAAACTCTGCAGGGCTACGAACTGAGTTTGACACCCCTGGGATAGGTCTATTAATCTCAAACTAGTTGTTTTTAATTAAAGGAATCAGTTATTTAGAATAATAAGACATTTGGGCTGTTACCAGGCTAATCAGTATCAACAAACTCATCTTTTAATGCAGAGGAAATGAAGAAGATTCATTGGAAGTGGCATTTAGATGTATTACACTGTTTAGTGCAGGACAAGAATGCATTTAACCTGCAGTTACAAATGCATGAATAATGTTTTGACATACAAGACATAAAATGTTGAATACTCATTTGAAATGATAAGAAATTAATTATTTTAAAAAAATCAAAAGATACTTTAAATGTGAAATTAAAATGACCAGTATGTGTCAGCAAGTCACTGTTAATAAATGAGTCATTGTGATTGAACCGAATCATTTAAACGGTTGATTCGTTCAGGACCGAAACACTGTCACGTTGCTCAGAGACGCAAAACTGTGCTTTGGTGGCTGTGTTTGGAATTATTTTCTGTTGTAGAAATAGAGCTAAAAAAGGCAATATGGTGTCTAAAACGCAAGTCTCTTAGTTAACTTGTTTACTGAACTGTTATATATATATGTATGTATATATTCATGATGATTTTTGGAGGAAAAGACGGCCTTCTTTGTGTGATTTTGATTTAATATATGAAATTATATAGATATGTGAATTTTCTGCCCCTATATCTTCAATTTTGTGATCATTCTAAATGCATTTTATGAGACTGAATCACACAGTGAAAGAACGCACTATAAATGCGCGCGCACATCATTAAAACAAAAAACATGATATTATCGCAGATGATATATATAGCACACTCCTCACCACTGTCTTTTTGGCTAATTTGTGCAAAACCTCTTGCTAAAATGTCAAAGCTTCATTTTAACCACTAATGCAACGATGCAATTATTTAGCTTACCTCTACATTCTTGCGAAGGGTTGATGTCTTGTCGAGATTTTATAAGCTGCTAGTTTGGTCTTCCTAGGCAAGTACAGCTTACACTGCATAATAGAGCATACATATGGCCAGGGGTTCACTTCATTTCCTTCGAGTTCAACTTCAGAATATGACGGGGTTTCGTTTTCAGCGGTGTCTGCACCACTAACGCCTGTTTTGTCCGTCTGCCTCTTTCTTGTGATTTTAGCGCCAGTTTGCCCTCCTGCCCATTATTTACTGACGTAGTTTCCAGGGAGCGATTTTTTTTTTTTTTTTTTTTACTCAGTAATTATTGTGTTTTAAAATGTAGCGAAGTACAATACTTTAAACAAAATATACTTAAGTAAAAATAAAATTACAGATTTAAAAAATTACTTTAAAAAGTATTAGTACACAAAAAAGCTACTCAATTACAGTAACGCGAGTAAATGTAATTCGTTACTTTCCACCTCTGACAAAAATGAATACGAGTAGTTATGCCTCCTACATTGTAAATGCAATGGAATGTACATTGTTTTGATGTTAAGATAAATACTTGACCTGATGTCAAATGACCTTGACAATGAAATGTGATTAAGAATACAAAAGCATTTTCTGTTTTAGTGTATTATGTAAAGGTGCAATAAAATGTCATTTTCAAAGGCATTTTTAATTTAGTTATTTCTTTATTTTTAGTATTATTTTTTATGTTAGGCTATTAAAGAGCACATAGCGCATATCCCTGTATTTTGTGGAAATAAATAAATTTAAGTGCAAAATTTTCTGGAGACATTTGCTAACTGGTTGTGGCATTGCACACTCTATATTAGTGTTTAAAACTACTGTCAGGGTTTACCAAATACATGTGATGAAAAGTCATATGATCTTTGCTGCTTGACCTCATTGCCAGGGGTGGATTAAGGTGGTCAGGGGCCCCTAGGCTGCTCTTTGTGTGAGGAAAAAAAATTATTATAGTGCCATACATGTCCATATGCAACTACAGTGAACTGGCATATACACATATTGAGCCAACACTACAGTGTTTTCTTTACATTCCTTATAGTGGTGGACCACAACAGTAAGACATTTACCACCACACCATGTTGGTAAAATGAAAAATTGAACATTAAAAACAAATCACAAATAAAAACAAGGACCAGTGCTTAGAATCAACCATTTAATTATGTTCTCTCTCTCTCTCTCTCTCTCTCTCTCTCTCTCTCTCTCTCTCATCACTTGCTGTTCTCTCTATCTCTCATCACTTCCTGTTGCCTCTCTCATCTCAATTTTTTATTTCTTGATTTTCTGGCAGAGAAGTCCTTAATGAGGCCGGAAAAATCCAATTTGAATGTGTCTAAAATAGCAAGGAGACATTTAATTATTAACTAATAAACTGGTGTCTTCTGTGTCGCTGCAAAGATGAAGTTGACGATGCGGTCTCGCCATGAACGCCAGAGAGAAATGCACATTTCACATATTCAGAGAGTAGCCTATTTATTTTGGTTTTGAATTTTTTAGTTTAAAAGTAGACATTTTAAGCTTTCTATAATAGATAGCCTATAATTCTCAAATCTGTTAGGCACAAGCTGAGTTTCGGCACCTTCCAGTTCACGCGCAATGCAAGTGATTGTGTCGGCACCTTATTACATTGTCTGCTATATATTTGCTTCTTATTTATTAAATACAGGCAACTGGTTGATGAAACATTGATCAAAATTAAGATACAATTTATATAAAACGAAAAACTCTTTTAAAAAAGAGACTACAAAACAAAACTTAATGAATGTCTCCAGACATATTGCACATCTCATGATGTATCATATCTTTCTCATGCTGCATGCTCTCTTTCATAATCAACATTGATTAAATTATAATAAAACGTAATGACATCACATATTTTGATGTCATATTTTTAACCCAGCCCTCAGCCATGTTGCAACCGTTGTTGTTTAGGTACCTTAAACGCGCACGTACAGTCTCGGAGTCATCGCTGCAAACAGCTCTCACTGTCAAGAGAGCTGAGATCCACATCACCTAGCACATCTTCGTCTCTGCTACCCCAGGGTGCGCGACCAGTGCCGTTGCTAGGAGGGCGCCAGCGCCTCTGCCTCGCGAGTGGATGATAGCCCTAAAGACGCCTAGCAATGGTATACCTTTAGTGGTAGTATACCTTTAGTTACGTTATACTTTAAGAGTCTTCATAGCGCGCTAAGAGACAGGCATTATCGGGAAACGCAGCCCAGGTATGATGCGTATGATGCGTAATGGAGATTCCAAAGCACTCTTCTTTGGTCAGAACCATGGAGAGCAATCACGGATAGGTCCGTCCTATTCACCGAAACGTTTTTAAAAATGCATACAAATATTTAAAGAGCATCAAGCTATTAAAATCTATATTATGTATACTCACAGATAATTTAACAGTATATTAGTCAGTAATTTTTATTAGGTTAAACAATGATTGGATAACGTTTTTAATTTAACGTTCACAATTTGTCTGGCCCATCCAAACTGGAAACTGGAATGATGCGCCTTGCCGTGCCTGGTTCGCGCTTAAGTAAAAAAAAAATAATTTAAAAAAATGTCTGGCCAATCCGAGGGGCCCTAGGCTGCAGCCTATGCAAGCCTGTGCATTAATCGCGCCAGCTCACCGCATATGCATTTGTAGGAATTTCCCTTTAAAAACTTAAATACCCATGAGCTGACAAAATATAGGCTACATTTCTGTCAATTTATGCGTTTTTTATGGGAATTCACAGTTTTGATCGAAATGTGATATGACTGTAAACTTCTTCAGTTTTTTCTCTGTAAAAATAACATTTTCCCAACTCTTGAATAAACAGTTTAAATGTACGGTTTTTAAAGGACTTGTAAGGTTAAAAATACATAACAATTACTTTTAACTAAAGGAAAATGCTAATTTTTACAGTAACACATATAATCAGTTGAACAACAGGTAAAATGTACATTTGGTGTCAATGCATTTTTATGGAATTTCCCAGTTCCTATCAAAATGTGATATTACTGTTAAATTTTACACTGTAAAAAATTATCCGTAAAATATACGGTAAAAAACCGGGAGCTGTGGTTGCCAGAATTATACTGTAAAAAAAATACGGTAACACCGTTTTAGGTTTAACGGTTTTATACTGTAAAAATACGGTAACACTGTTTTAGGTTTACCCGTTTTAACTTAAATTTACAGTTTAATACCATAATTATTGAAGTACTGAAATCTGTTTTTTACCTTTGTAATACACTGGTAAACATCAAAAGCAGATGGTGATGAGAAAGTCATGTGATGAAACAAATCCCATCACAAGCAGCTTTTAAATAATAAGATACATAGAAGGGGCACAGTGTCATTCACACAAGCACTAATGGTGAGACTCATTAAATTGAAATATGCAATAAACATTAATTTAACATCATTATATGTAACATACAACCCTAATAAGCATAACATCTAAGAAAAAAATAAGAAGAAACATAGTTATTTTAAAGAAAAAAACATCAAATTCAAACAAAATTTGAAATGCAACGCAGAGAATTCTGGGAACGTCAGTTTACGTTAACCATTTAACAGGTTTGTATTGTAGCATTTTCACAGTTTTGTACCGTTACAAATCACAGTCATTTTTTACATTATACAGTTTTTTCTCAGTAAAAAATACATTTATTTTTTGCAGTGTAGAAAATGATCAGTTTTCTACAGTTTTTTTTCTTACAGTACACAGTATGAAACTATGTATGAATAAATTAACAAATTAGCTTTCAGTAATAGATAAATACATTTAGTGTGCTAGATTTTTTAAGCTACCTTTAGATCACACTCTCGGAAAGCATTTATCCAAGTGGAGCAGTCCTGGCAATCTCTCTGTCTCACTCCCGCCATCTTTATCTTTCCATCCAAAAGAGATGATAGGGGAATGACAGAGGAAGGGAACAAGGGAATAGAAAACAGGAGGTGGGATAAAAAAGTGATTAACATAATTATTATGCTGGCTTGATTTAGTGTGGTGGTTTTTCCAGAAGATCTCGGGAGTACCACACACAGACAGCTCTCATTCTGATTTAATGTCTGCAAATATACACACACAGTCAGCTGCTATATTGTTCTGTCAGTGCTGGAATGATCTCACTACTGATGATGGTGGTAAATTTAGTGTGTGTGTGTGTGTGTGTGTGTAGCTACTTGACCATATTATGGGGACAAATTTGTACCCAAAAGTGAGCAAAACCTAACAAAAATGCCAAAAACCTCAATTTGGCGACGTCCTCTATGTAAATTTGGTATAAAAATAAAGGTTTTGTTTTGTTTGTTTTTTTGTAAATTGTAAAAATGTTTTCTGTGTGGGGTAGGGGTGGGTTTAGGTTAAAAAAAGTGTAAAATCTGTATATAAAACAGTATGAATCACCAATAATACACATGGAATATTGCAACAAACTGGGGAAAAACTGCCTCTACATACATAAAAAAAAACATGGTTCCAGTTTCTAGCTGAGGTGAACACTAGTAAAAAACGATAACTTTTATTCCTTTTCACACAAATTATTACGATATTATAACAAGTGGAGGATTGTCAATTAATAAAGAATTATTTTCACACGATTCCTTGTATGATACTGTTATGACCTTAAAATTGTTTGCACTTTTACCATAGTGCAAGATATGTTATCTAATACATTGTGAAACTTGCATCACATAACCAGTTCCATATGTATAGATTCTCTGATATGGTAAACTTGCTCCGTAGCTCACCTGGTACAGCAACATGGTTGCTTCAGATGTGTTTTTATCTCATATTTGTTCGGTTTTTTTTAAATTGCTTAGACACTAAAAGTGGTACTTGAGGCCCACTCAGATAAACTATTAATGTATATACCTAATCCAGCACATTACGTGCTTTAAACTCAGTTTGCTATTGTAAAACAAACTTTTTGGAAAACAACAACACAGTTCTCTACATTGCACACATGATTCAAAACTAACAGGTCTTTTGTTTCATTCAGGAAACACTGTCATTTAAACGCCACACTCATTTCATGATGACCTACACCCAGTGAGTGTGTGTGAAAACACATATACATAATTTGTTCACTTCAAAGAAATCAAACTCAGAAGAAAAGAAATAAATTATTTTTATACCCTTGCACTTCTGTTGTCAGAGTTATAGGGAAGAGTGAGGTGAGTTGAGCATGTTTTTAGCTATGGTGTGTTTAAAGTGAGCACATGACAGTAGCATGTCAAACTTACAGTAAATATGTACAGAAATTTCAGGATGGGGTACAATCTTCTGAATAATCACTTTGGATCTAAAATGAACTGCTTCCAAAATATGGCTTTAAAAAAATACAAATAAAACGTCTCTTGAGCCACAAGGAGTTAAAGTGTTCCATTGTTCATGTTTTGTCAATGCCCAGTTGTCATAGCCTTTAAAATGCATTTAAAATTTTCAGAACAAAATCAAGTTCAAAACAAAGAACAAAAAAAATTGTTTGGTCTAACATTAAAAGGATACTCCACCCCAAAATGAAAATTTTGTCATTAACCCTTTCGAATCGATTAACGCGTATACACATTATGAGTCATTTTCTCCTGATAACCCCGAAAATAACTTAAATTAGACTTTCAGTTTTGATCGTACAGATAAGAGCAATACATCAATCAAATCTGTAAAGGGTCTACTTTTTTTGTATACAGACATAATAACAACACAACTTTGTGCTTTAATAAAATAAAGATAACAAACAAGGTGTGCTGTTTGCAAATCACAATGATATATTCATGATAGTTGATGTCTTCTCGCATATGACTTTTACAAACAAAAAGTGTCTTAGAAGATTTAAATCAATATATTGTTTTCTGTGAGTGAGTAATCAAGATGATTTTCACATAATTTAGAATGAAAAATTCTAAGCTACAAGCTCCAGTTCTCAAAAGTCCCGGGAACCAATGTTCTGTATGTGTTTTATGGCCTTATTCAAGTGATTTAACATTTTTAGTTTTTCACTAACCACGCATAACATTTTTTTTCTCAAAAACACAATCATGTACATACATGCTGCACACATATTATTATAGCCCAGTTTGTGCTGATTACAGTGATATTAGACTTTAGCCATTAGATGTTTATAAGTAACTGAAAAAAGCACAAATGTCAGGGCATGACAAAACTTCTCCAGGCCCCAAAAATACCCTGAGACCTCAGAGGGTTAATCACTTAACCTGATTTCATTCCAAACCCGTAAAAGCTTTGTCCGTCTTCTGAACACAATTTAAGATATTTTGGATGAAAACCGGGAGGCTTGTGTCTGTCCCGTTGACTGCCAAGTAAGTTACAATGTCAAGGTCCAGACAAATAAGAAAAGCATTGTCAGAATAGTCCATCTGCCACGATAGAGCATTACCTATTCAGTGCCACCGGACATATCATTTCCAAACTGCCGTGATACATACAAAACAACCAAAATAATAAAATGTTGGCAGTTTCACATTCATCTGTTTTGGAACTCGCTTTGAATGTGCAAGATAACATGGAAGAAGCAACATAATATAATTTCACAGAAATGTCAGTACAGTCACGTCTTCCAATCAGCCTGTTTTGTAAACATATGTGTTGTAGGCTAGTGTGATGGAATCACTTACTGTGCAAAGTTTTAGCCAATATTTAATCTCTTATCATGACCACATAAAGCCAATAAACTACAAACATACTAAGAAACATGGACCCATCTCAAAGAAAGATTCATAGAATACCACACTTTTGAATGGAAAAATGATTTTACTAAAAACAAATATCAAATTTCTGCTTTTAAACCATCCAATTAACATACCCCATAAGCATTCCAGGTGCATTGCTGTGAACACATTTTTTGTTTATTTGTACAAACTGAGGGATTTAAGGAAGTTTAAATTATTTTCTGCGGTAAGAGCTAAAGTTATCACATATTGTTCCTTTAAAACTAAAGCCTGTGCTGATCCTAGAGTGGTTTTGTTCACTAGAACAAGAGAAGTGTTAGTTCATTACAGTTTGACAGGAGCTTATGTTTCATAATCTTTCTTCTATTAGATATTCATTTACAGACTCACACTCTAGACATTACACATCATGGTGTAAACTATAAAGAGAGTGTTTTCATCATGTAGTCAGAGTGAGTGTGTGTGTGGGGGAATGCAGAGCGGAGGTTTCATGAGGATGAGTAGATAAATGATCGGCTTTTGTGTCACACATCTAATGGTGAGAGGTCAGCAGTATGTGAGTGTGTGCAATGTGAAAGGTTTTTTTGTCTAAACCTTTGTGAGCCCTGACTGAATATGTGCTTATGCTGCAACTCTTGCACATCGTGCTGCACTAATGTAACTCCTGAAATATCATCAAAGTGTGGCATTGAGAGAGAGACAATAGTCACGCCCAGAGGAATGTACATTGAATGGGTTTGTGTGTGTGTGTGTGTGTGTGTGTGTGTGTGTGTGTGTGTGTGTCTGTGTTGGTTAAAGGGATCTGCCCTTCTGTGCTGGCTGTATGGAAATTCTGCAGATTTCTGCAGACTGGGTTTAAATATGTTTAAATGTGTTACAGAGAGCTGAGAACACTACTAGTTACTGATATATTATGTAAGAGATGATGTTCATTCAGCTGGGCATTAATGCAATGTTGCTGGTGACTATATACATACATATCCTGCCTACATGATAATGTACCAGATAAATACATGGACATTAAATATTGTTAAACTTGAAAAGAAAGAGAGTATAGAGTGATTCAAGACGTGAAACTACCTCAGTTGTATATCAAATCATAAGTACAACAAGCAGTTATATTTTTGATTTGAGTTAAAGTTATGAGAAGAAAGAGTGCAGAATGAATCAAGACATGTGAAACTAGAACAGTTAAATCACTAGGACACCAAGCAGTTATACTTGTATTTTTTTTTAAAACAGCCTCTACCTACATTTTTGCAAAACTCCAAAATACAATTCACTGTCGTTTCCAGGTGAAATAAACACTAATGGCAATAAAACACACATTTTTTTTTTTCAAACAATTTACTATAACAGTGGTAAACTGCACAGTGCATTGTACAATACCATGTTTTTACCTAAAAACACTTTTTCCATAGTGCATGATTTGTAAACTAAAACATTTTGGTCCATTTACATCAGGTCCGTGTACATTGCCAAAATCGATACTGGTCTGTGCTTCACTACAGCGTAAATGCATTCGCTCTACCCTGTCCAGTGCATCACACAGATTTGCTTCACAGATTTTGATAACAGGGCAGCTAAATAAAATGTGCAATGTGCCAAAGAAGTAGACCAAGGGTTAGAGTGGATGCAGATACAAGGTGCATTTATATATCTGAAATTAAAACTGAATATTTGCAATAGTGAATCTATGCCGACACAGAAGTAAGCCCTGTCTAGGCACTGCACCACCAGTATGATTGTGTCAAGCCAGTTGTTAGTCTGCGGACAGGCACGTGCACTCATAGACATCAAAGGGGGCTTGAGCACTCTATTTTGTTTATAGATGAATATACAGTATGTATATGTGTGCATGTGTGTTTCTGTTTGCCCACAGCTTTTCCTGTCAAATAAATAAAACTTCTAAATATTAGGTTGGGTCTGGAAATGTTGAGACTCTGGCGATGCCTTTCTCCCCTCCACTTTTGTTTGTCTTGGTGTGGAGGTAAGTGGTGATAACCAAAAGACTATGCTACCTGTGTCTTGAATTTACAGCTAATTATCCAAAAAGCAGTTATAGTTAATTTGTCTTGCTAACATCCATGACTCATGAGAGCTACCATGCAAGTTAGATAAAGTTTTAGCTAAGGCAAAGAGAAGTCTATTAGGTTAGACCAGTGCACGTTCTTTCATCAATTCAGTTTACTAAAATGCATTTAGACTGATCACAAACTTCAAGATATGGGGGCAGAAATGTATGCATTTATATAATTTAATATAGTTTTAATGTCATATTTAAAGTATCTTTTCATTTTTTAAAAATAATTTCAAAGATCAGTATTCAATGTTTTATGTCTAAAATATCAAAACGAAGATTATGATGATTTCCTTTGCTTGGTAAAAGGCCAAATTACTTATTATTCTAATTGTCTGATTCAGTTTAACAATTTGACTGAAAAGATGATGCACATTTTAGAAAAAGAAATGGATTTATGAAGGTAAAAATACCCATAAAAGGTAAAAATCTTTTTAAACTTAAAAAAGTGAAGTGAAAAAAAGTGATGTGACATTCAGCCAAGTATGGTGACCCATACTCAGATTTCGTCCTCTGCAGTTAACCCATCCAAAGAGCAGTTGGGGGTTTGATGCCTTGCTCAAGGGCACCTAAGTCATGGTATTGCCAGCCCGAAATTCAAACCCACAACCCTAGGGTTAGGAGTCAAACTCTCTAACCACTAGGCCACGACTTCCCCCTGGAAAAGATTAATTTCTATGACTGCTTAGTTACTGATTGGGGGAGGTGTGCCCAAAGCGTGAATACTTATAAGGGAAAACAACTAACAATTCCTAACACCGTGTCTACACTGGATGTGAGCGATGCGGCGTGACCAAATACTATAGCCCTATATATATATATGTGACGAGTGGGGCTGGGCAGAGAGCCATGGGAACGGGGCGAGGCCAGTGGAGTGATTGAGAAATGAGCGACACCTGCTCAACCCACCGGTCTCGAGTCCCACGGAGGAGATGGAAGGATATAAAACTGGAGCGATGACAGTGAAGGATGAGAGAGGACCAGGCCTGGATTTTAGTTTGTGTTTTTTTTTTTTTTTTTTGTGCGGCAGTCGTCTGTGAGGGGCTGCCGCGCTGTTTTGTGTTTATTTTATTATTAAATCTTATTTGATTGTCCGCCGGTTCCCACCTCCTTCTTCCCGATGATTGTGAAGTTTGTACATTGTTACAGTGGTGCCGAAGCCCGGGAGAAGGAGGGACGCGCTGCTGAAGATCTCTCGCCGATGTGGTGAATCCACGGTGCCATTGAGCAGGCGAGGGAGTGTGCCACCATGGACGCTCGAGGCGGTGGGCTGGAGTGAGTTGCCAGGGACGGGCGAGCTCGCAGCCATCCGCCATTATGTGGAGGAGCAGGGAACAGGGGACTCCTGCCGGCTGCCCAAAACCGGAGGAGCCGTCGACATCCACCGGGTGGCGGAGGATTGTCGTGCTGTCCGCCGAGGGCCGTCCAGTGCCACCGCCTTGCACCGTGGAGGAGATCACCCAGCTGGTGGAGGGCCGACTGGCAGCGTGTCTGGGAACCAGAATTTTTTTTCTTTTTGCTCCTCTCTCCCCTCTCTCGTCTCTGTCGCTCCTCATCCTTCCATCTCCTTTTCTCTCGCCTCGTCTGTCCTACCCCCAGGTTCCCGCAGGTCACCGTGAGCAGGCCCCCCCGGAGGGAGGGGGGGGAGTAGAGCGCAGTCTCGGGAGTATGTATTTTGTCAATATTGCACACCCCTGATATATTTAATGTTTTTTTTTAGAAAAAGATAACAAAAGTAAATATGAGAAGTGCCCTTTTTTTCCACTTGAGTCCCTGCTCTTCAAAATGTCTGTGCACGTCCCTGGCAGCAGAGGACTGTTATTCTGTTGCATGGAACTGAAGAAGACATGATGAGAGCACTGTGATCCTTGACCAATCAGCAGAAATTGGCGTTTAATTCCCAACCACATGTGGAAATCGAATATTCAAGCTGTTTATAAATGTTCTAAGCCTTGAGCCAGACGGCAAGTGGTCTGAATTTTTTGAGTGGCAGGTCGCTGCAATGAGGCGGGGATCTGACCCTCGTGGTAGTGGGAAGAGGAGAAGTGCTCTTTTGATTATGTGGGTCCACTATCACAGCTGTAGTTTGCATAGGCATATGCTGAGAAGGACAGGCCCGGCCTGAGCAGAGCTTCCATTGCCCAAGCTTGGATCAGGATGGCTTCTGAGGCTCAGGTTACAGCACAACTCTGGGGCGGGGACCTTGGCATTTAGAGTAGGGTACCTTCTAGGCATCTGAGGGTGCTGTTGAAGCCCAGGTTCAGATTTAGGCTGGGGCTAATTCGGAGGTGGGATGGATTTTGCAGGTTGCTGAGAGGGTGGACCCTTCTGGTGACTTGTACCAGCTGCTGAGCTGGAGTACTTCATCAGGAAGGAAGCCCATCCACATTCAAAAATTCTGTCCAGACTTGTTCATCATGCAGAGAAGTTTGTTCTGGAAAACTTGGAGCACTGCCATCGTGTGAAGCGCAGAGCCAGCCTGGCCAGCCACTGAATAAGCTCTGCTTGTGAGAGCAGAGGTGGTCGATGGAGGGCAGAGATTCTCAGCGACCACCTCTTTGAGAGGGGTATTTTGCTTTAACCTCTATCTACAATGCTGTCAACAGTGGTAAGAGCATCAGAAGTGGAGGAATGAACAAATTCTAGAGTAGGGGGCATGCCATGTCTTGGTGAGTTCTTCATTAACCTCTGGGAAGAAGGGGGCGGGTCGTTGGTGGCATTCTTGCTGATCCTCACTTGTAAATTACACCAGCGAGTCAAGGTGCTGTGGGGACAGTGAAGCACGTGGGAGCTGAGCCAATTTGCATTTATTCAAGCCTGATTGGTGAGTCCCATTGCCCCACTGTTTTTTCCTCCAAGGCTCCTTAAAGGGAAGAAATGGGACGGCAGACTTGGGACAACCGCCATTGTAAAAGAAGGCAATTCAAGAGTGAAACAGGGCAGTGAGAACACTCTGTCCCGGTGAGCACAACCTCACTGCCCAGGTAAGTGACGCACTCACCGTGCCCGTCTCAGTCATGCAGAGGTTCCCTTCATGAGCGACACTCGTGGCGTGACATTTGTAACAACATTGCTGGAAATTTGCTCAGAAATTTCCACTGCAAGCTGGCTTTGAGCTTCTTACATCAGAGTATAGTGGTGTGAGTTGATCTTCGCACTGAAGGAAAAAAAATTCTGATGAAATGGTGCTTATTTAGTAGTCGTCTCCTCCCCTTTTGGCGGGTTGATTTGCCATTTGTTCATGCAGCTACATGAACGCGAACAAATCAGGCTTTACTGTTCAGAGTAAATACTAGTTTACCCCCTTTCAAACCAATGGGAGAGACCCTTCGAAAGGGAACTTATTTTATTTAAACTTTATTTTATTTACTTTTTTATTCAATTTTGGCTGGTAGTTAATAGCACATTTTTCTGTGGTGTGACAAACTCAAAACACATTCAATATTGCTTTAAGCTGATTTACATGGACTTATTATTATTATTTGCCCTGCAGTCATTGTGTTGTAGAGACAATTATTTCACTTACATTACCTAAAGTAGCTGTTTCTCTAGTTTAATCTGATACTTTGCATTCATGCTTACTTCAAACCCACATGCTAAAAGCTATGCAATGGCTTCTTAGGTTGGGGATAGTTTATAGATTATGATTATGATTCCAATAAGTCAAATTATCCAACCAGATCCTCTGTTGAGGCAGGCATGTGTGGATTTTGTTGCACATCAAAGGATTTACATAAAATGTGATTTAAAGTCCTAAAAGGAATACAATGTCATATTTTTGTCACCTTAAATTGTTAACTTTATTCAAAACTGATTAATCTTCGTTCTTACTGAACAATAAAGTTATTGCATAAATTGGAAGTGTGGGTCTTATTTCAGCAAATTACCTCTATCCTCAGCCTGTGGTAGGCTGTAACAACAGAACTTGTATTTGACATTACCTCACACAGTCTATGATTGTGTAGTAATTGTGTGAGTTTAATTTGCAGTAGACAAATGTGGCTACCATTTATCAAAGTTTGAGAGATCTAGCACAAACTATCACAGGAGCTCAAACTAAAAGTGTTACTTACATCCCGGTCTCCTCTACTACAAAAATAAATAAATATAAATAAGATGAATCAATTATGAATTTCATGAGAATTTATAGAATTTTTGGACCTTAGACTCATACAGCAAATATATTTAAAAATATATTTAAAAAATGTATTCATATGTCACATTTGTTGTCAATAACACGTATTACATTTTTATTTTATTTTGTTTTTGCTGCATGGGGAAAGGCATATTTATGCATCTATGTCTATCCAAACATAACATTTTCAAAAGTAACCTTCCCCCACTATCTCCACGCAACAACCTGGTTACATTGAAATGTCCTTCCCTCTTTAATTTAAATATGCACACTCTCTCGTCTTTATCTGTAACTCTCATGCTCTCTGTTCTATCAGTGGCTGTGATCGGCCGGGGTTCACTCTGTGTGTGATGGGTTTATTTGCTCTAATGATCAGCTTCTTCGTCAGTGGGATGAGCTAATGAATACTAGAGTGTGTTTAGAGCAGCTCAAATCTGCTGATATAGTGGCCTGTGTCCTCTCAGCTCTTATCAAAGACATTTAAATGCTAATCAAGGGCCATGGTGACCCCCAACATGATCCCTGATGGGCTTCAGGGGGGCCGTTATCACAAGTGGTCTGCAGTTAAGTGTGCGTCATGAATGTGAGTCATGTAAAATCAGTCTACTAAATTAATTTACTAGTCACTAAAACAGAAAAAGACGTAGTGAGTCTATTTGCAGTATTTCCGTGTTCCAGCATGAGTTTGCTCTGCAGCTAGAAGACCACAGATCTACATACACTCTCAGTATCTAACCCAAACACACACACACTCCTCCTCCTCCTCCTTCTTCTCTTTGATATGCTGATCTTCTTCTTTTCTCTTTAATGAAGAGGTTTGGAAGTTATCCATTTCATTCCCCCAGCTCATCCCCCACAAACACCCCCCTGGGGGTGCTGGGGTATTTGTCATGGGGCAGTGATGGGGCTTTGTTTGCTAGATTTCTGATGTGCTATTAGCATCTGAACTGATTCTGACAGGGCAGGCTCATTTCTACATCTCACGCTTATAAAGAACACACACACACACAAACAAACACAAACACAAACACAAGATAGAGACATAAATATTACTGTGAATATCAGCTTAATGTCATATGCATATCAGTGTTTTATCACTGCTAAGTTAGCAGGTCGTTTTCAGACTAATGTTGGTGTCCCATAATTTACACTTTTTTTTAGCTAGTATGAGAGTTTCTATGTAGGTTTTCATGCTAATTTCTTGTAGATTTCAAAATGGGGAAAAAGTGTCCTGATGAAATTAAAATGGGGAGGCTTTTAGTTCATGATTGTTAGCATTGAGACTAACGTACTTGCTAGTGTACTCCTAAAAGTTGAGTTATCTGTACAATGGATATACAGTTTAAATGTAGTATGTATCTTCATTTTGTCCAGTCAAACGCTCTCAGGAGTGAGAATGTTAATTAATTAACAGACGATGTCTACATACTTCCACTGCCAAACAATGATATATCATGACGATTTACACACATAGCACATCACAATCTTTGTTTATGTTTACAACTTTTGAGAATAGAATTCCAGATCAAAAGTCAATTTATTGAGTGCATTCATTATCCCCTGTAAAACTTCATGAACTTTCAAATTTACGTCCCATATAGTATGCTATACAGAGAATATGGATCTTAAACTTGGCGATTAAATAAATTTATATATATATATATATATATATATATATATATATATATATATATATATATATATATATATATATATATATATATATATATATATATATATATATATATATATATTCAGAGGAACAAACCTAAGAAAGAATATGGAATTTGTAGAAGAAGTTGTTCTTTATAAGGGCATTTTTTTGTCTATTTTTATAACAAAATAGCAGCTTATTTACATAAAATACATATAAATATCAGTTGTCCCAATAATATGTCTTAGATCATATTTAAATGCTTAGTTTTATTATCAAAGAGTTCTAGTTTTAAATGTATGTGGGGGGCGGGGATTACACATTCTTCAAAAGCATAAATTGCTTCAATGCAGTAAGTGTTCATTCTGAAATATGAATAAAAGACTACATTATGAAAAAAAATATATAATCAAAAAGACATGTGAAGGTGGACATTTAGAATTATACTAAAAGGCCTTTAACTTACTAAAAATGATGAAATATCAATTAGACGATAGAAGGCATGGTGGCAGATTGTTTTTGATAAAGTTGTAATTCGTAATATATAAATTATATATTATATAACATGTATAATACATATATAATACAATTGGCTTTATAACTTTAATTTCAAGCTGCTCTCTGTAAATAGTCAGAATTAAAATGCATAGCAATTAAAATTCATATCACTTCATACACAAATTTTTAATAATGAAATGATTTTATTAGTAGTGTTCAGAGTCTTTAATGTGACACAAATAAGAACAAAAACTTCAAAGATTATAATGGGATCTAGTTTCGCATCAGTTTTTCCAGACTGAGTTGCTCCTGTTTTTGAAAACTGTACTTGGTGACAGACTGTAATGGTTACTGGTTCATGATCAGCAGGATTTAGTGGGTCGGTGAGGAACCTATTTTTCTGACCCAGAACTGCTTTTTCTGCTGTGGAAAGATTGGACACCAGCTTGGGTCCTTCTGTTGGAAAAGTGGCTTCTGTCACACTTACTGTTTGTGTGCTGTGTATCAGATGTGTTTCCATGACCCGGGGCAAGTCTCAAGTGCATGTTATGTGTCTTATGTGTGGGGGTGTCATTACGCAGAGGGCACAAGCACACATAGGAAATCCATTTAAAGCGACCCCTTCCCCCATCCAATTTTCACAATGGTCAATCCTCTCCAGCAGAACTCAAGCGGAGAGTGCTTCTTTTTCACTGCTTTTGACAGCATGGGCATTTACCCCAGACCACCATCATGAGGATGGGCTTTTACAGCCACTTTGCAATGGATACATGGATGACTGGACAGAGTGAGAACCCTAGTTCATCAGAAACCATAGGGTCTTGTGGATCTGCTACATTAACCAGATCAGTTGTGAAGTAAAACCAGAATCATATTCTTTTTCTCTCTCACCGACTATAGCCCTATTTGGACAGATCTGGTTTCCCAAGAGGTCAGGTCAGATTCATGTTGCACAGACGTACTTTGTGATCTTAATCCCATCTGAATTGAACAAGTCTGTGTCTCTCACACAATCTTGAAAATCTTGTTTTTCAGCTAAGTTGGGCATCCTCAAAAGAAATCTAATCGCATTCTGAATAGGAATGTCTCTGACTGCGGTAAAAAAAAAAAAAAAAAAATTCCACTGCACATCTCCTCACTTATACTGAACTAATGTTTCGTTTATTGTGTAACTAAAGCTACATGTTTTGTTCTGATGCACCTTTCATTATAATCTTCTATCTTGCTCCTGGAGACCCACTGTCCTACAAAGTTTATTTCCAACCTGCTTCGACACACCTTCCTGTGATTTTCAAGCAATCTTGAAGACCTTGATTAGCTGGTTCAGGTGTGTTTGATTAACTCTGCAGGACAATATATCTCTAGGATAAGGGTTGACCTCTTATCTAGACCTTTTGATAGCTTTCTTTACAAAATAACAGTCCGTAACGATATGCATTCAACCTGATCTCACAAAAAAAAGTAACTATTTTATGAAGTGGCAGTTGCGCACAATTTATGCAATGGGAATTGTATAAAAACATAAGATTTTTAGAAAAGAAATAAAAAGCATGAAGATCCAACTATAACATTCATATTCAGACTATAGAAATTTAGTAAAAACTTAAGTTATTCCAGTTATTCAGAACTCTCCAATTCTCTTTTCTGATATGACAGAAGTGCTCTAAAATGTCATAAATTTAACATCATTTAGAAAATGTATCTTGTTCAAATAGAGTGTGTTTACGTTCATAGATTAATGCTAGTCCGAATCAATTTATTTTTGGTTGTTTATGGCAACTACATCTATCACCAATACAGATATAAGTTCTCAGAACACCTTCAGTAATATATAAATATCAGGTGATATATATCAGACATTTATATAAAGCATTCAAAAAATTACATTCAGCTTCTATAAAGGGTGAAATGTATCATCATTTACCCACCCTCTTGTCTTTCCAAGCCTGTATGGAAACATAAAAGAAGATATTTTGAAACCAGGTTTCGGTTCCTAATGACTTCCATTATATATGGAGGGGTGAAAAAAGGGAACCAAAACTGTTTTGTTACCTACGTCCTTCAAAATATATTTGTGTGCGTGGTTCAGGTACACCCTACGCTTTGAGAGCAGAAATGTCCCCACAAAGATGATCAAATCTAAAATCCTTGTCCTTGTGGGGACATTTTTTGGTCCCCATGAGGAAGATATAAATTATAAAGAATGATCTTTTTTGAAAATCGAAAAAGCAGGAAGTTTTGTGTGATGGGTAGGGTTAGGTTAAGGGGATAGAAAAGAAAGAGTTTGTACAGTATACAGTAAGAATTTTCATTTTTTAGATGGACTATCGCTTTAATACCAGGTGTAAACGAGGCCTATGTTTGTGACACATGCTTTTTTAAAGGAAAGTCTGTTTGGCTAAAGGTGTATATTGCTCATTACAGCATGTAATGACTGCCGTACATCAGCCATTTGCCATAAAGACCTCTTGACAGAGCTGCAGCGTGTGCCATAAATGCCTGAGCGTGCTCTGTAGGGCACAATAAAGGGGCCATGCTTCTCTGTGTTTGAGGAATGATGGGTCAGAGAGAATAAAAGTAAATGTGAGGCCATGTGGAGGTCTGTTGTTTGTCTAGATTTATGAAGAACACCACCCTGTTAAACGGCCTGTTACAGCTTTGATGCACTTAGTGATGTTCTGACAACCCGATACTACTAACATTCTCAGTGTGAGAGGAAGGCATTTGTACATACCAATTTGACCAGGGTTATAATAGTAAAAACTAACTAACTTAAACACACATTTTTGTTATTTGGAATAATATAAACATGAATTAAGATAAGATATTTTAAAATAATAATAGTAACTCAAACTTATTTTATTTCACCTAGTTGCCTGCAGGGATACATTTCAAATTTTCATGTACTAAAATAACTCAAATTGAAATAAAATGAAGTAAAAACTATATAGACATATTGAAACAAATATATAATAACTCCAAAACGCATCAGAATTCTTAAAATTGAAAACAAAGAAAAATAAAATTGGTAATTGTTACAATAAAAAAAATAATTTGTAAAATATCATTGTCCTTGACAATCAAAATCCTCCCAAATGTTATTATAATTGATAAATCTATTTGAACCAAGAGCTACTACTTTTTTTTTCACAGTTTGAAGGAAATAAATTAAATTAGATTTATGCATTTAGCAGACACTTTTATCCAAAGTGTCTTACAGTGCATTCAGGCTATCAGTTTTTACCTATCATGTGTTCCCGGGGAATCAAACCCCCAACCTTGCACTTGATAGCACAATGCTCTACCAATTGGTGCTGGTTCAAATGTTAGTATTTATTAGTTACAATAAATGTTAGCTACTTCACTTTCTTCTCACAGTTCTTCATGTTTTAAAAAGTGTTCCCACATTGGATTTCTGATGTCATCCTTCTAGTTAAACCAAGTCTTAAAAACTAATGCACAAGCTCAATGATCCAAGAGCACACTAGCTCAGAGCTCATCCCAACGGACATAGTTCACATCTAGAGTTTCCTCAGTCTTTCCTCCTTTTGGCGTTGCACTAAAGATGAAAAGCTGTGTTTGGATTTAGGAGGGATTTATTGGTATTAGACCAACACAAACAGTGTGGCACTTTGAAGCATGGGTGTTTGAGGAAATCAGACCCAAACGATGATGCAATACTCCAATTTCTCGTTCAAACAGCAGAAAATGCCTCAGAAGTAGTTCTCGTTATTGCATTTAAAGATTATTTCTGAGACTATTTTGCTGAGGAAACCTTTATAACACAGTTATATTACCATAAAGTCAAGAAATACTTGTTTGCACATTTTAAGATAGAAACATCTTATATCAGATTATTAAACAGATTCATTCCTAATTTTAAGATCCCGGACGAGCCCCCAATTTATGTTACCCAAATTAATTATTTAAAGGTTTAGGGCTTTTAAGATTTGTCTCGGCATAAAATAAATTTGTGGTCTGCCAGAAGTCTCACAGTTCTACATAAATGCAAACTTTTATTTCTATCATTTAGTCTTTTCCAGGGAGAGACCTTCTGGAATTAATTTGGGTAGTGACAGCAACCATGAAAATACCAACCTAATGCATTTGAAAAAGCTGCATGTGGCTGGCGACAACATGTGTCCTGGTAAAGGACAAACGGTTTTGTCCTGGTTTAGTGCACCTTTCTTAACTTCCAGGAAATAATATATTTTAGTGTGGGTTATAAAATAGTTTAACACCCTCAAATGTACTATCCACAGTTACTGCCATTAGCCTGGATCATAAACCCACCTTTACCCCCTTATTCCCCCTTTATCACCACACTCAAACTCTGGCTGGCCTGGTATGGGTGTGATGTCTCATGTAATCTGCAAAGTATAAATAAGCTTTAAATCAAGAAATTTTTTTATGTTTTATGATAAATGCACAGGTTTCTCAGTGTCTCACAATATATATATATATTTTTTTTTTCATCAGTCCCAGTAAGTTCCTACTAAATGAAACTCGTGAAAAATGCACTCACTCACTGGGTGAGTTTCATTTTAAAACCTAGATTAAATCAAAGTTTACCTAATAATTCAAACCGCTTGTCATGTACTTTATGTGTAGGGACGAGTAACTTGTTGCTGTTTTATGATGGGAAATCCATCTCGACAAACAACTGAAACCAGTTGGATTTGCAAATAAAGCAATGTATAAATGAAACACATGCTTACAACTAATCTAAGATTGAATTGCTGTGATTGTAGAGTGGTCCAGGTCTCAATATATTGAAAGACTGAAGGAGGGACAGTATTGTAGTTGAATGCTGAGTTTGCTATCTTATCAGCAGGTACTGCTTTAAAAGAGTTTTCTGTTCACCCTCTGCTTAGAATTACTTTGATATTTGACTGTTATTCATTGACCCAAATTCAGAAAATACAGTGGACACATGGTGATCACATAATGTTATGTATTATTTTGCATTAAATACATATCAAATCTGGTGACATCAGCAAACTACTGTAGATTTTCTCAAAACAAAATTAAATTTTTGTTTTAACAGTGACTTTTAATTAGCTGGTGTTGTAGAGATTTTTAGTGGATGTATGAAGTCAGTTCCCCTTAAGTTCACTGTGTTTTAGTAGAGTATCTACATCATTACATTAACTATGAATGTTCCAACAATGCAGGGGTGTACAAACTTGTTCCTTGAGGGCCACTGTCCTGCAGAATTTAGCTCCAACCTCAATTAAACATACCTAAACCAGCTTATCAAGGTGTTCAGTCTCACTAGAAACTTTCAAGAAAGTGTGTTGGAGTTGGATGGAGTTAAACTCTGCAGGACAATGGCCCTCCAGAAGCAGGATTAGACGCCCATGCAGTGATGGGACCATTTAATTTCAAACTGTGTATCTATTGGTTTATTAATTCAGGCTTATAAGCCTTACTGTGAAACTTTTTGCTTGAAAA